>NC_057877.1:10022456-10333479 GCF_019740435.1 Gambusia affinis | reverse complement strand
CACAGTTCAGGTCAGAGAATTTGTTAACAAAGCAGGTTTTAGTTGTGCACTCCACAGACCTGATATTTTTGGGAGCCTGGCAAGAAAAGGTTTTATTCAAAGAAAGCCATAAGAAGTTATGTTTAAAGATTGCCTGCAGAGGACTCTGAGAACATCTAGTATAAGGTGAGCTGGTCACAAGAGACCTTTTTTTTTCAAATTGTTGGGTTCTTGCAAAACATGTCTTCCAGAAAACACTATATGTCAACCTAAGCTCACCATGAGGCAACATCATAATGTGAGGATTTTTTTGTTGTTGAGCTGAAATAGGAAAACTAGTTAGAGTTGATTGGACGATTAAGATAAATGTGGGGCATTCTTAGAAGTAAACCTGTGAGAAGGTTAGCAGATGATAACCTTCCACATGGACAATAAGCCCCCATACACAGCCATTAGGATGGCTTAGTCAAAGTCCAGAACTAAATCCACGCAAGATCTGAATATTACTGTATACAGACAATCACATTCCAATATTAATCAAATATTTTGCAATAAATTGAAAGAAGGTTTAGTCTCTAGTTGTGCAAAGCTGGAGCAGACATGCCTCGTAATGTACTGAATGAAAAGCTACACCACATTTTATTAGATTTTAATTAGCATAGAATACATTTTCATTCCACTTCAAAATATTGCCTCACTTTTTGTTTGGTCTGTCACTTAAAATTCTCATAAAAGTTTGTGGTGACAAAAAAAAAATGAAGTGGTGTAGATCCTTTTGCAATGCACTGTAACTTCTGCCGCATTACTCTCAAGGCTGTGCATCTGCTGTTGCATGGCATTTTTGCTGGAGACTTGTGAAGGGTTACAGCTGAGCTAGCAAGGGGCAGCCTTGACACTGAAATGATGAAACTATGACATGAAATCAAGCCAGCGTCACTGTAGGTGCTGCGTGAGTTAGAGGAGCAGGTCCGCTGTTCAAGAGCATCTGTCAAAGTTGAAATATAGACCGAGGACATAGATAGAAATCAAGGTTCTTGATGTTGTGGTTTAACCTTCAGAGGCATGTGTTTAACATTCATGTATGTTTACACATAGGTTTTTACAGAAGTCGGGGAATTGCACATCACGGAGTATTATGTTTGATGGAATTTTGTTCAGAACTTCAGCATTGTTTTTTTTTCTTCTTCTTCTTCTTCCTCTTCCTCTTCTTTTCCTCATTTTGCATGGCGGTATCTAAGCAACATCTCTGAGGCTGCGAAGAAAACAGCACTAATAAGCTACCTCATTAAGGGGGGCGCATGGTAGGCCTCACGGTTTGTGCTGTCAACTCAGTGGGTTAGGATGCAAACTTCAAAAGACAGCTGAGTCTACAATGCACCCACACAGGAGTGCTAATTTGGTTTAGAAATTGGTAAACAAACTATTTACCCACTTTTCTTACTCAGCTGTGCGCCAGTGGAACCTTAAATCCGGGTAATTTCAGACAGGGTGATGACAACAAAAGCGTGGCCATCTTCTCTCTGGGGCTAATGCGGCTCATGGAAAGGGCCTCATCATTCACAAGATAATTTGGCTGGGGTTGATTTTTTATTTATTTATTTCTTTTCACCCTACGGCTGTGCAAAACCTCAGAGTCCCTCCATTGTTGGTCCCCGAAACTCCTGTCACTGAAGGAAAGAGCATTCGGAGTGCGTCCATGTGCTCCTTTGAGTCATTCGCGGAGACACACATTAAACGCACTGTCTCATTAATGCAAACACAACCCTAGTTAGATCACTATATGCAATAAATTGGATTAAATTCCACTGGCTAAGCACTGTGATCTCGTAGGGTTAATTAATTTCAGTCTATTCTGTCCATGTTTTTTCTGCTTGAACACATGCTGACACTGTTATTGTGTGGCGTCCTGCTCATTGAAGAAGTATAATAGGCTTACGATGGAGGGAGAGGAAGCTGCAACATTTCCCACTATGAGCTGATTTGGATTCTTTCTGGCTTGATTCAAGGAAGTACGCTACACTAGTCAGGTTTAATGCGGACGCCTCCCTCCTCCCGCCACCTCTTTCCGGCTCTTATCTTTTCTCCCCTGAAATGACAAAAACTCGGATGGCTTCTCAGGGCCCCTTGTTTCTGCCTGGATGCTATCTCATTGGGTTTTAATATATTTATCTATTCATTATTGTTCCCTTTTATTAGCCAGCTAATATTGTTCGTAATTTGTCCTTATCTGTGAGGATGACAGTCAAATTTGCACTCCACCTCGCCAGACAGACGGATAAATGACCCCTTCCCCTGCTCCTCTCCTCCCTTCATTCATCTGCTCTTCTCCTAACTCCAATGAAACATGACTGACGGCACGCTGTATAAGTGGTTGTCATAGCAACCTCCCCATCCTTCTGACAAGTACGTTTTCTCCATAGCACACACGTTCCCTGTTCTGTCACAATATCTCTCTTTCTCTCTCTCTCTCTTTCTCTCCCCCGCTCCATCCTCGTTCTCTTACTGTTGCAACAACTGTGAAGAAGACAGACAGAGCAGAGAAATTTGAAAACCAGTGAGTGCCGAAAGTAGTTGATATGCTCTCCTTCATCCCCTCCGCCAGGCTTCCCCCCTCCATTGCCTCTCCTTCTCAGTGCTCTGCCCTTTCCTCATCCTCCCCACTGCTGGCAGTGATTCACCAGCTCTGGTGGCACAGTTCTTTCATACATCCTGGCTTATCAAGGAGTGCAGGACTGTATGCCCAGCAACTTAGAGTTTGGGCTCATTGCTCTGACTCGCCCTTCCATTCATTCTGCTCTGTCTCTCCTCCCCACTCTTGCTCATTCTCTTCTTTTCTCTCTTTGTTCCCCTGGTTCAAAAAACTGCCACTCGGCCTCATTGTTACCCAGTAAGTCCCAGCTGACTGTCCGAAATCCTTAATGGTCTCTGGCATAATCAGGGAACCCAGGGTAATACGCGTGGTGCAGATGTTGTACGGACACTCAAATGAGGAAGAAATCCTTCAAGATTTCGGGTTATATCCGCTGTTGTAAAAAGGCATTAGACTCGTCATGGATGTGCCGTTACTACGCATGCACTGCTTACATTTTTTATTTGATTTTTTTTTAGATTTGTTTTGCACTAGTGGCCTTTATTTAACAGTAATCTGACAGGAAGGGGGCAGAGGGAAAGGGGGGGGAGGGAACTGAGGACGAGACTCAAACTTGAGTCAGCCGCTTCGAGGTCTGTAGCCTTTGCGTACAGGACGCTCACACCAGTTACAAATTTGAGGCAGGCTCAATATTTTTAAAGCCTTGGCTTGGTGATATCAGCACAAAATAACACCCGATTCTTCCCTTCTTGCCATAAATAACATGTTGCTGTGATACAGTTTGGTTTCCAATATTTTAAAAATAAATTAGCTTCAGCACCTTAATTAACACGATAACTCTTCTTTTGGTTTGAAAGATATTAACCATTTACTTTATTTATTTATCGGGGAATCTCAGTTAGTCATGAGGTTGGTGTTTTGAAAAGAGACCCGAGTGCAATTCTTAAAATATAATAGGCAGCATGGACATGTTTCTCTATATTTTGATATTTATTTTTTTCCCAACAAGCACCTGTGGTGTAAATTAAACATAATGGTAGCATGAGTGTGTCAGTGGGGATGCGGTAGAGCGTCTCTGTTGATGTGAGCATACCCTCTGCCACGGTGATCTGTAAAGGCATCTTAATGTCAGCATGTTTCACAGTTTTCTCAGTGAACATGCAGGTGCTTATTGGACTCCTGAATTGTTTAATTGATCATAATTCATCTTAAATATTTCAAAGCTGTCTCATGGTAATTTAGGATAAAATTCATGTTGACTTGTGTGAGCAGCGAAAGGTAACAAAAACACGTTTTGATAACACGCAAAAAGTGAATTAGCAGCAGTTTGCCTTTAATTTTGTACAGTTTAGAAAATGCCTTACTCAGACAAAGTGCTGTGCACGTTCATTAAGAACAACTTATAAAACTGGATCTAGTACCAGTACTCATCAGCATTGCTCTTGTGGATTTTGAAGATGCTCTAAGAAAAAGTCAATACTATGAGTCATAAGATAGTTAACAGACAGGCATGAACTCGTGTTGGGTCATGATGAAAGAGCTGTTATCTCTAACAGTTTCTTTTAAGCCTTCAAAGTCTTTGTTATAACTTTTTTCTTCAACATCCTTTTTGCCCTTTCACTCCCTTTCTTGTCATAAGTATGTGGACTTTACTGCTGACATTTTATCCTCTGCTTGTGTTTGTTTGCACACTAGTTGTTCCGCGGCATTGTTGATAAGTGAGTTAATGTTTTTTCTATTGCCAACGAACAAAAAAATAAAATAAAATAAGACATAAATTCCCAATGAAGTCATTTAGCTGAGAGCAGCCAGAGCAGAATCCTAGACTGGAGCAGATCTCCAACATTATCTGCTGTCACGAGTTGCTCAGCAGTTTTTAAGTTACGTTCCAGAACTTGCTTGCCACAGTTTCCTCAGTCGCAGATTTTTTTTTTGCTAAATAATGTAAAAACAATATCTGTATAATGTTACTGGTTTCCCACACTGCAGTGGCCTCTTGAATATGTTTCAGATTCTTATCTTTCTCAGACATGATACAGAAGGACAGTGGGCTGATCAGGATTTTATTGTCTCAGGCTTTTTGTGAAGCTATATTACACAGGTAGGTGATATATAGTGGCCACTGGTCATTTTATACCACAAGTCCTATAAATATTATTCCATTTAGCTGGAGGTGATGTTCCAGTTAGCAATCCTTAAGCTGCAGGATGGATGCAGCATCGTATTTTAAACCATGCCACATGGAAGCTGTTAACACTGTGATTCTCAGAAAGAACCTCCTATAAAACTGGTAAAGGTCATGCATTAACTCATAACTTCTCACACCCACTTGAAAAGGAATGTCACAACCAAAGTGAGAACCGATAAACTCCAAAGGTCCTATGCCTCACAGAACTATTATACTCCCTTCAACTTTTTCTGTCTTGTTTTCACAGCAGTTTTGATTTAAATTGGATTATTAATTGAGCATTTTCTACCCATATTCAAAAGATTAAATATTATTGGGATTTTGTTTGCTTGACCAAGATTTTCACCCACATAATACTTACTCTGCACAAACATGACTTCTTGTGACTTTCATCCAACAATAACTTTCATTCTGCCACTCTTCCATAATGGCCATGTATATGGAGTTCATGTCTAACTCCATATACTGTCCATATATTCTCCAACCTGTGCTATGGATCTCAAATGCTCCTCAATAGTTACAAAAGCAGTTTCCTTTGCTAATGCTCTTCTTCCCCGGCCAGTCAGTTTAGGTGGACTGCAATGTCCCGATAGGTTTGCAGTTGAGCCACATTTACTTTATTTTCAGATGATGGGTTGAAAGCTTTTGACCTAATCTTGCTTTAAACTTCTCTGCAGCTTTTCCCCTGACCCATTTGCTTTGTCCTTCATCTTGCTTTTTTATAGCTAATATGTTCTCTAACAAACCTCCGAGGCCTTCATAGAACAGCCGGATTTATGGAGAGATTAAATTACACATATATGGACTTCTAAAGCAAGTTTTATTTTTTTACTAGATTTTTGCTTAGGGGCATCAGATTGCAGACTTTTATTAGTTAAAAAAAAAAAAAGAAAATTTTCTTTTTACTTCACAATTATTTCCCTGCTTGTGTTGGTCTAACAACATAAGGTCAATAAAATACAGAGATGTTTATCGTACTTCGAAGTGATGCTGCTGTTAAAGTTTAATGGTGATCAAAAATAATAATTCTGAAAGTCACTATGACAGTGTTTACATAGATTACTCTCCATCTGACTTGAACTAGAAGTGTGTCTGAGATGTAGTCTGGTTTTATTTCAGGAAAAATCTTTATAATTTTGACCCACCCATTTACTTGTACACCCAGACTACCCCCACCCCCCCCCCCCACACACACACACAAGCATCCTTGACTCATCTTCCTGATTCAACCTCGGAATTTATATTCTCCCTCCAGCAAAAGGATGGACCATCTTGGCCTTTCATTTTCCAGTTCAGGCGTTTCTTTTTTTGCAGATAAATGCTCTCCAATCCATCCTGACAGATGTCACATTGCATCACTTCCATTTTTTATACGTAGCCTCTGATCCTGCCACTTGCAATAAGGAGCCAGCACCAGGGACGCCCCTCCCTAGACAATCCTCTGACACGGGTGATTATTTTAAAGGTGCATCACTGATGGTGCCGAGTCGCAAAAGCCTTGCTGGAGCCCATGCCTGCTGTGAGATCTGACGTACCGCCTTGTGGGTTGAGTTAAGGAATGACAACAGCACAGGTGTGTAGAAATTGCTAGTGAACCTGGTCAATACGACCGGTAGCAATTTATGCGGCTCTCCTCCTCTTCACAGCAGTAGCTGTTGGTTCAGTCCGTCGCTTTCTCCGCTGCGACTTTATGGGTCAGAGTTGGAGAAACAATCTGTATAAAGAAAAAGATTTTAGTGCTTCTTGCTGCCGGCAGAAACACAACAGCATAGCATTAATCATACAGTGCCAGAGCACATCAGTAAACACGGGGTGTCGGGTCAAGGTAAAGATCAGATCCCACAGCATTTAACAGGACTCAATAGCATAAAGGCAATCTATTGAAAAGTCAGCGTTATTCATGGCTTGTCTCCCAGGCCTCGGCGCTCGCTGAAGAGACACACCATTGTTCACTGAAGAGTGCACTGAAATATTTCTCTGGCTACACAAAAAAACTCTGGATCAGCAGCAATTAGTAGGGTAAGAAAGAGATAAAGAGAGGAAGAGAGGGAGGGCAGCAGTTGAAAAAGGAATGAGGGGCAAAAATGTGGAATCAGCGAGAGGAAAAAGGGAAAGGCATGAAAGAGAGAGGGAAGAGATGGATGAATAAGTGGGGGAGGGGGTGACGAGTTGAAGAAGGAAAGAGAAGTTGTAGGTTCCAGCCAGTGCAGTTTGGTGTGTAGGAGGATGAAGCCGCCTGGAGCCCCTCTTGCTTTTACACGACCAAAGACTCCCTCATTGTCTTTGGTCTGAGTCTCATGCTTGTATTTGTGAGTGAGTATGTGAGTAACGTCTTCATTATTTCATTGCTTCCCTTTATTTCTTCCTTACACTATGACCAGACACTTGCCCTCACATGTCTCCACATGGAATCAGACCCTGTTTTATTGGAGATAGATCAGTCCTGGGAAAGAAATAAACTGTGTGACTTGATCCCAAGCTTCAGTAAATAAATAAAATGGCTACTCTGCAGAACCTTTGAATGTATGTAATATATTTGTTTGTCCCTGTGGTAAAATTGTTTTCACTGTAATGACAGTGTTTCCCGTTATCAGCCTGCTCTCTAATTGGTTTCATAATTGAGGTCGGGTATAGTGTAACCTTTTGTCCCTTTCTTTGTTTCAGAAGACAGGAAGTTGTTTGTCGGGATGCTGAATAAACAGCAGACTGAGGAGGATGTTTATCGTCTCTTTGAGCCCTATGGAGTCATCGAGGAGTGCACGGTCCTAAGAGGTCCTGACGGAAACAGCAAAGGTAGGAGACGAGGATTCGGCTGTCAGATTTATTTAGGTCAATGACTGACAATCAAATATGTGTGTGTGTGCGTGTGTGCGTGCGTGCGTGGGCGTGTGTGTGTGGTGTGTGTGCATGTGTGGACATCATGTAAATTACAGATGGCATATGGATCAAATATAGGTCAAACAGCCTGAGTGCTTGACTTGAGATTGTTGATCTGTTTGATGTGTGAGAAATTGATCAGCTGTGGGGAAAGAAAATACTTCTGGTTGACTTTAACTCTTAAAAGCTTTACCAGGCATTTAGTTAAAAGCATAAGTCCACAACAAGCTTGGACAGTGCGTCCACCAGGTTTCACTGTGGGAATGGTGTGTTCAAACACAATAGTTTGAATTTGGGACAAAAAGTTACATTTTGTCAAATAACCTTCTTTCACATACAGTGATGTGGAAACGTGTTTGCCCCTTCCTGATTTCCTGTTGTTTTATTTATTTATTTTTCATATTTGAGCACTTGAAGTGTTTCAAATCACCAAACTAATTTAAAAGTCCTGCTGCATAACCCAAGTTCATCTTGAGGTCCATCTGCATACCCTTGCAGATGGACGGACATTTTCTTTTAGGATTTCTGGGTAGACTACATATTTATGGTTCCATTAATCACAGCAAGTTATCCAGCTCCCAAAAACAGCCCCAAACCATCACATCTGTTATCACAACTTACTGTTCGCATGATGTTCCACTCTTCTTCTTGTGGTATTTATTGGCAATTGGCAATTGGCAAACAACTTATCACATTATCACAACCAAATGGTAAGGAGTGTGGATTTTAATATCTATACAAATAATACAGTGTCCTTCCTTTGTTAAGTAGGTCCTACTTAAGTGAAGTCTTGATTTAAAACAGGTGTGACAGTAATCAGTGAACTCAGGTGAAATTTATCAGGTGATAAATCACTTTTTCAGAACAGGCCAGGCTTTTTTTTTTCTCCCTTATAAATAAACATCTTCATTTAAAAACTGCATTTTGTGTTTACTTGTGTTGTCTTTGACTAAAATTTGAATTGGTCTGAAGTTCTGAAATATTTAAGTGTAACAAACATGCAAAATAATAGGATAAATGCTTTTTCACTCCACAGTGTTTGTATTGTATATCATTTGTGGCAAACTGCTTTCAAAAATTTTTTTTTTCCTTGCCTTTCATCCTTAAAGGGACAGATTTGAAGGAAGCACAAGTAATCTGTCAACAGATTGTCCCACTTTTGTCTCTTCACCACTCCAGAATTACCACCACCAACCTCTGAGCCGCTTCTCTGATTATTTCTCTCATTGTTCAGCCTTTCAGTTTTCTGTTTCACTTTACAATAATATCTTATTTTGTATTAGTCTGTCATATAAATGTATTGAACTTTGTGGTTGAATACTGACAAAACACACAAAAGTTGAAGAGGATTAATGTATTTGCAGAGTTATGTTTATTGAATATGATGTGAGCTACACCTTTCAGAAAAGTTGGTGGATTTCCCACAAAAAATCTGGATTAATTTACTTTTAAATAACTACTCAAATCTGTTCTCTGATCCACAAAAAAAAAAAACAAAAAAACAGATATCAAAGATATTAAACATACATAGAATGTTGCTTCATATTGATCATCTAAATTAATCCAGATTCTCGAAAAAAAATAAAGTCAGAGAAAGAAAAGAAGAAGAGAGAATGTGACATTAAATTTGAAAAAGTGAGAGTTGCACAGGCAATGTATCTAAACACAACGCAGCAGTCTCACAGAGGCTTGAACCATCCACTGATGACAGCCAGCATGGTGCTTCTCCAAGTTTGCCTCAGGATGCAAAATCTATGATCTTATTTGAATCCATTTGAAATTAATTAATTAACTTAATTTTGGTTTGCAGGATGTAGCTTGATGAAGCGTTTACCAACAGCAGTCCTGAACTTCCATCCATCAATCTTTTGTCTAAACTTGCATACCCTTGCAAGATCATAGGGGCTGGTGTGTATCAGTAACTGGGGAGGAGACAGTCCATCACAGGGCAACAAAGAGACACGCAGAACAAACATACATGCTGTCACTCACACTCACTGCTAAGATTGATTTAGAGAGCTTTGTTCAGCTTGAAGTTATTTTTGTCTTTCTCAAATATTATTTTTATAATTGTTCTATTATTATTATTATTAGAATTACAGTAAATACTAAAAGTCAAACAATTAGGGTTTTTTTAAGTTGTACAACTGCAAGAGTAGACATTTTATGATTAATTCAATCGCAAAACTTCAGTTTCTTCAATTAAAATATTTTGGTTTACTGTTTGGGCACAAAAATATACTCTTACGGAAATATGTTTATTAACATCAATTCATCTGTGATGCCTCTTTTATCATAATTAGTAATCCTCATCTCTGATGAACTTTCATGGTAACAAGTGGTAGTATCTAGGATTTGATTTTAAGAGACACTGTAACATCTAACGTAGGGAACTCGGGTTTTGAAGAAAGACCACCATCCCTCTTTAGGTACAGCTACACCAACAATCCATGTATGGAGGGGTAAAAGGCTAATTATAGCTGTACATGACCCCATTGTAGCAAAGACCTTGTACAGGTCATCAGGAACTCAAAGCTTTTTCCTATCCACATCTCAGTAGGAGGGAGGCGGGCAGCAGTTTAGCAGCTGAATGGACATCTTGATCGGCTGGTGTCCACAGTGGTGTGCCTATTAACAGGAGAAGAATAGCAAGGTGACTGGGTCAAGCAGGATGGACGATAAGAAGAATAAGGCACAAAAGATGAAATACTAAAAAACAGACAATTCACATGACATGACATTGGGTGAGAGTGTGATGGATCAGTGACTGACTCTGCTTCACTGGAACAAACAGAATCACTTCTCATGTTTTCATGTTTCTCTGTAATGATGTAAGGGGGCTGTTTGGTGATTTGAGATGTTTAATGCTTCTTTTCGGTTCAAAGGCAGGGAAGGATTACAAATCCTCATCAGCAAAGTCCAGCTGTGGAGTTGTCTCTTTTTTCCTCACAAAGACCATCATGCGTTTTTAAAGACATTACAGCAAAGAGCATTGTTTCTGTGATTTCTTAGCTTTCAAGTCTTTTTCACATCTTCGAATATTGATCAAAATGCTTTCTGTAATGCTTATTCTGTTTGATTTCATTCTCTTTAACTGCGATTTAATATGAACAAAGAGGCATGTGGTCCTAAATAGCAAGCTTTTCTGCTTCATCAGTGGTATCTTTGGCCTGCAGCTTCTGCTTGTCTGCCTGCCTAATGCCCAGAATAAGGGGAAGCTTGCTGTGCAATGAGAGCCTCTTAATGCTCAGTGATTTCTGAAGTGTCAGATTTAATTCTACATCTTTTATTAATGTTACCCTAAATATCCACAAACGTACATGTGCGTGGGTATGCGTGTGTCTGTGTGTGTGTTTGATATGCATCTGCTCTTTCTTCCAGGTTGCGCCTTCGTCAAGTTTTCTACACACACTGAGGCTCAGTCCGCAATCGGCGCCCTGCACGGCAGCCAGACCATGCCTGTGAGTACAGCTCGAACAGAGACGCACGGTTCTTTCCAGACACATTCACACTAAACACAAAATGGCTTATAATAGCCCAATGCATCTCAGAGGTTTACATACGCTTAGACTTGACGAGGATGTTTTAATTTGAGTTTATGATTAGTTATTTTAACCACTCCAGACTGTAGATCCAACATTCATGATACTGGAAAACAAAATCTGATGCACAAAGTTAAACTTACTGTGAATGTTCTCTGATCTGCACCATCACAATTATAATGGTGCATAATGTGAACATGGTGATGCTTGAGAGCTACAGTGTTCTTTAGTTTGAAACTCTCGCCATGTGCATGTTTGGTATCATTGGAAATTTTGAGTTTCAAGCATCTATTTGTTGACTTTTAAAGTAAAGTTGAGGAAGATGGAGGGATTTCTCTATTTTCATTGTTCTGTCCTTTCAAGTGCAAAACACAACAAAACAGTGTGCCACTAGTTCTTTGTATGAAAATCTAATTTTGACTGCTCCAAAACTACTTATTGCCACAGTGGGCAAATATGTTAATCTTAGTTTTGTTTGACAATAGAACTTATCTCTATAATCCTTTTTGTCTTGTCTGAGGGCGGAGGGGGGACGCTTCAAATTTTAGAGCAAGGGCCGTTATCCCTTTATTGTAATCAGACACATTTTTCCAAATGTAAACAATAAATGGATATCCCAGTCACATATTTTCCTCCAAAAATGACTTTATATGATGTAGTTAGTGAGAATCCGACCCAGAGAGTTAGCCTTTCCTCTGAGCTTTCGCGACTGTAGCTTTGTTATGCATGAATACTGTATGCTGCTGCCACTGAATAGAAATCCAGTGTGAGATTACATTTTCTCCACTGTTGTTCTCTTGCCTTTCTTGTATCTGCCACATAAATCATCCAATGGCACAGGTGCTCATACTCTGAGCAACAGGATGTTACAGGATTTTGCTAACATTTCGAAGTGCTGGGAGTAGTAAGTGTCAATGAACCGACATTGTTTTAATTGCAAACCTCAAGATAGTGACACTGTTTCTGCCAGCGCTTCCAGTTCAGAATGGCAGTCACACTGAAGTTTCTCGTCGTTGTGTTGAATACACGGGGACTGAAAACACACCATTCAGCCTCTCCTTGAAGTCTTAATGGAAGTTGAACTATTTTCAAAGGGGAGACATGTTTCCAAGTGTTTGCATCTTAAAAAGATGCCTGTTGGAACAGATTAAATCAGTATTCAGAGGTTTCACTTTATTAGTGCTGATGTATGAATACATTTGAGCCTAATTGTACAATTTGAAGATTAGAGAAAATCCACAATGAATTTCAACCTGTTCACCCAATTCTTGTTTTTTTATTATTATTTCAGCTGTTAGTCACATTTTTATTCCATCTGGTATTCCTCCTTCCACTAGTATCAAATACATTAATAAAAGTTTAATATTTCTATGACATTCATGCCCACTTTGAGTGTATGTAGACTTCTTGATTCATCTCAAGTCATGCAATTTGAACACATAAAGTTATACGCATACCATCTGCGAACACTGATGCATGCAAAAGTCCTTTGCTCTGTCTCTTTAATTACAAAGGTACTTAAAAAAAAAAAAACTAAACCTATATCCAGATAAAACTGTTAAGAGTCATAATTGAATTTTGGGTGAGTCATCAATCAGCAGCTCTGCTTGCATAATCTGTGAATAGAAATCCAGTGTGAGATTACATTTGCTCGTTGTGTAAGCACACTGTGTCCTCTAAATTCTCTCTGCATTTGATTTACTGTGAGCACACAAACGCAAAAAAGAAAAAAAAAAAAAAAAAACACTCTAGCTCTCATTTTCATGTGGCTCGTGTTTAGTCATGGTCCCTATATACCTGATGGTGTCAAAATAAGAGCTACCGGCTCTGCTCCCAGAACATGAAAGGAGTTACTCCCCGTGACATTTAGAAGGAGGACCAGGGAGTCACATCTTGTATTATACAGTAGGCTGAAGTACAGTATGCTCTGTTTTTGTCCCAGTCTTACTTTCCTTTGCTTCTCAGAGATTCTGAACTCTTTCGACCCTGTGTCACAGGTGTTGTGTTTCACTGTGTGATTTCATTATTAATGGTTGTAGCGTGTTGGGAACAGAAAAAGTGGAGTGGGGGCTTCCTAGAAGCCAGCTGTGCCATCTTGGCGCAACTTTCCAGTCAATCTAAGTGCAAATGACTGCTAGTCATAAAGAATGCCTCTGAATGTCCATTTTCCATAGATACCCTCCTTCTGTGTTGTGCTTTCAGCCTATCTGTGCTAGCGCTCTGCCCTCGCTCGTCTCTCTTTGGCAGCCTCTTGGGATATTAAGGAATAGACTTGTTTACTCCACCTTTCACCACATTGGCTTCTGAATTATTCATCTAACTATAAGCAGGGTGCTGAAGGGAAGGGAGGGGAGGAAAAATCAGGAGGGCGAGAGAAATAGAGGCAGAGGGAGAATGAGTGAATGGACAGGATTTATACCTCCTGCTCCTGGTAAATTGATTATAGAAATCTGATCAGCATCTCATATCCTGTGGATGAGGGAGGAGAGGGCATAGTTGCCTGCCTCTCTGAGATTAGCAGACCAACGGTGGACTATTGCACCTCAGCAGGACAGCACTATTCACAGCATTACGTCCGTCGTTGTAGCAAAGACCCTGTGAAAAGTCAGGGTGCACACATCCTATGTGATTGGGACTGCTGAGTCACACACAAAGTATTTATCCACAAGCATAATATTAAAGTTTGTATTGATCTCAACTTCAGATAGGTCTAGAAGCAATTAAAAAAAAAAAAACAACAACATAAAGAAATAAAAACTACAGATTGTCTGGCTTATTAAAAAGCAATTTTCTCAATCTTACATACAAAAGACTAATAAAACTATTCCACTAAACTAAATCGGCTAGATCTGTATGTGTGTGCACTCTGCACCTGCTGCCACTTCAAGGCTATGGCTGATAGCCAGAGTCAAACAGATTAGAATAAATAATGTCCGGCCAATAGTAGCTGTGGCCAAGGTGTAAAAGTGCATTGCATGCTAACGCCGCAACCAGACATGGCAGGTTTATAGATCAGCTGCCAGTCCCAGAAAGCATGAGCATAGGCTCCTTAGAGTTTATGAGTGTGCATAAATTCACACAAATGTGTATGTGGATCTTTGCATACATAAATGTGTGCAAACAGAAGTGCTGCCACCTCCTCACCAGGGTCAAACATTCCCTGACTGATCTTATTTTCCAGCTCTAAGGACTTGAGCAGAATACATTGTGCTTTTCATTTATAAGGACGTGGGTGTAATGTGCGTTCTCTGTGTTTGTTGGAGGAGAAATGCTTCTGGTCTGTGTCCATGCAGTGCCTTGGATTTATGCTCTTTGACCTTTTTTTGTATTTTGTCATGTCAACATGCCAAAATGTTTTGGTGGGATTTGTGCTATAAACTACCATACATTAGCATACATTTCTGAAATTAAGGGGTAGAGTGCACTGTAAAATTGTTGCACAACCACTGAAAATAGAGAAGCAACGGTCATCCGTGACTGGAGCCTCTGACAATTGGACTTTTTGAAATCAGATCACAGAGTAAGACTTTTTGGGAATACCTCCCCAGAGATGTGAAGTAATGCACAGGTGTGAAAGTGCACATGTGTAGAATACGCAAGGTCAAAGTACATGTGCGTATCAACAACATGCTAAAATCCCTACACCCCTGGCATGACCACTACAGCAGATTCAAGGTGTCTTGTTCGGTCTTGTCCAAACAGTAATGCAGTGTCGTCTAAATGTCTAACTTTTCCCCAATTAGCATCTCAAAGTACAATCAACTTCCAGACAGCAGCATCATTCTTAGATTTTATTTTTGAATTCATCACTTTACGATTATGCACAACTCTGTATTGGTCTGTCAAATGCAATCCCAGGGAAGTCATTTCTAGGTTGTGTTTTAACTTGACAAACGGTGAAAAATTTCAAGGATTATAAATACTTTCCTAAAGTACTTTTCAAAAGTGCTCCCATGGATGGAGACTTAGTTATTGATACCATTTTTTTTTTTTAAATAATTAAAAAAAATGGAGTTATAACAGTAATGAAATCTTTCTTGAAATTTAGGAATCAAATCTCATCAGCAGGGTCAGTGTAATCTCTTTCACTGAATCTCCATCCCACCCGACTACTCAATGCTACAAATGGAAATTTCTTCATATTCCAAACCATCCCTTGGCCACCATTAGCTACTGCGTGCACACACTTACAAATTTTCATTCCAGGGCATGAGCAGCTCAATTAAACATTTACGTCCATAGCTGTTGAGTAATTTGCTGAGATTCAGCTAGACTATGTAAAAAGTAGGTCTCAGGATAGACTTACACAGAGACAGGAAAGGGGGTGATAGTATGGGTCAAGCCCACTGAGCCATGTTCATTTTTTATTTTTTTATTTTTTACTCCATATCCGTGTCGTATGAATTCCAGGCTTTTATAGCTGACACAGGCACAGGATGGTAAAAGGGTGATCTCACAACAAAAGAAAGCAAAAAAAGGTGAGACTAGTTTAGCAGAGAGAACTGGGTGATTAAGAAAGAAGAGAAGACGAGTTAAAAAAAATCATCTGATGGGATTTCCCTGAATCTTCTGTATTACAGGGAAAACACATTTAATATTCTCTAAAATTGGCTGTTTCATCAAGCTCAGTATTTAATTGCTTTTAATGATAATATAGCGAAAGTACCAAACCAAAATCAAACATCTAGAATTCCAACAAATTCTAGATGTTTTTGCTGCCAATTGTTGATATTTTCCATCTATATTTTAAAGCTAAGCTTGTACAAGTTTGTCAGTAGTATTTCTACCTTTTCCATTTGAGGTGTGTTGTGGTAACTGAGTCACAAACTGCAAAGACAATTTGTATTTATGCCTTCTGTGTCCTCAGCATTTGCTTTCACCTTTAGTGCAGATGGGAGTAGAAATTCTTTTGTAGTAAGATGCCTTCACACTAAAAAAAAAATAAAATAAAAATGTAAAACTGTGCTTTTATGAGGAAGAAAAACTAAAAGAGTTTTACGTAATCAGAGACAGAGATGGTTCCATCACTTGCTTTGTCCAGGAAAGAGACACAGTTAAACGCTGAAGAACTCGGCTAAGAGTACTTTCTATAGAAACAAGAAGAAAGAGCCAACAGAAGACATAGTACTAACCCAGCTCTCAATTTTTTTTTTTTCTTAGCACAAATGCTTTCATGCATGTGTTTAAAAGTAATGAAATTCATACACAAAAATGAACCTTAATCTTCCTCACTCTCATAAAATTGTGAAGCTTGGAAAGGCACCAAAAATTAGTTGTTGGCAATTAGATGATTGCTGAAGAGCCCGTCTTTCCTTTTGGTTCAGAAAACGTCTCTGTAGAGCCTTTTTATTCCCCCTGTTTAACTCCCCTTCCTTCAGTGGCTCTCAAGGCAGCTGGGAGCCGCTCAGCAGGGGGATTCTGCTCACACTTGGAAGCTTAAAAATTTAATGAGACTTTCACTTTACACTCCATCCTCTTCTCTTTTTAGCGATGGAGATTCTGCACGCTGATACCCTGACAGGCTTAAATGGGGAAACCTTGGAGATAAACAAATGTGGCAATGGATGCTTGGCCAACAAGCTACGAGATTCAGGTGTCCCAAGGAGAGCCAGTGGGAGGCACAGCTTCAGTGTCCTGGGCTCCTAATGGAAAAGATTTGCAAAGGAAAATGCTACGAGAGAATGTCCCACCACGCTAACATATAACCAGATATGTCAGTTGACAAGAAACCTTGTTTTTTTATTATTCAGGGAGCAACATCCTTGTCTTGTTGTGTTTACAGAATAGACTTGACTGCACAGATTCCAACTTAATCTGTTTAGATCATGCATCTCACTTTTCTCTTGGAAAGGTACATCATCAACATGCAGTTCACATTACCAAAAGAGTGGCAGTAATTTTAACTGCAAGAGAGATTTCTAACATTCAACTTGTGGTAGTGCATTCAGGCCATACACCGATCACATGCTTTTATCTTGTTTTAGTTAAACCTGATAATTAGGGTAATGATCCACATGTAATTTAAAGGGATAGTTTTGGATATTTGATGTTTGATTCTTCAAAATGGCTTTCAGCAGGTTATAGATCATCTGCAATGGATACATCTCTGGGTGCATTAATCTAGTAAATATTAATTGGAGGTAAAAGGTAGTAGGTAGGGGCCAACACCAAAGCAGACAAGCAGACATCTACCATATTAAAACAACACCAAGTTCAAAACAATCATCGATAGCATTGGTATTTACACAGAAGCCGGGTTACTTACAAGGACAATAATGTGTCACCAATATTCATTCTCTGAAACGTACAGAGGACAGAGCATGCAAAGCATTTCTAGTCATAGTGTCTGAATTATATAATGACATTAATATTAAGTAAGTCCTATTTTAATGTTTGTTCCCCCCCATGTCTTCTTACTTTTCAGATAGTGAGATAATGTACAGGATTGTATATCCAGTTCAATTCAATTTATTACTACAGATCTGATTCACAACAAATTTCATCTTTAGGTATCGATGAAATACCTAAATATGAATAGACATATTCTAGTCATATTCAGTATTTAGAAGGGACAGAAGGAGAAGTTGTAAACGATTACTTCAATTTTCCGCTATGCTTTAGAATGGTAGTCCACCTGTTTTTGCCAATGGAAGCGTAGGAAGTGAACAAAGTCATTCAAGTAAATTAATTTCTAGGAAATTTCCTCATCCTGAGCATTTTCTGGTAAGCTTCCATAGCATCAACGTGGTGCATTACATACTTCACAGCTGTGGACGAAATTGGATAAAATCTAAAACTTGAACAGAATCCATGCCTCCAGAAAGCAATTGTTTCTCAATAGCCAATGGTCCAGACCCTCTGGACAAAGCAAAACGTAGAAAGTGGGGCAGGTTTTTCCCAGGCTAACCACAAAGCCAATGACTGTTTATATGGGAAGTGAAGACTGGAGGCAGTGGTCTTCCTGTGAAACACATTCTGTGAGATTTTGTATGAAGCTAGTAAGGAGTATTATACAGAGTTTTAAAACCAATTTGATTATTTTTTAACAATGTGTTCTTTTTCTATTAGATACTTACTTTGGCCATAAACTCTACATTTTCTTTTCTTGATCTCTGTTTCACTAAAGAAGATCAAAAAGGAGGCATGAACTCTTGCCTGATTTTTCATGGTAAATAATCAGCAGTTTCATTATAAATAACCAGTCTGGGTTTTAAAAATTCATGAAATACGATTCACATTAACCACTATGACATTTTTTTTTTTTTTTAGATTGGAGTTATTTTATCATGCTAGAAATCTGCTCTGGTTGTGGCCCCTTGTTAGACCAGCTATTATATTCATCCTCAAAGTCCACCTAATATGAATGCATCATTAATGAAGATGCAAAGAGAGTGATAAGAGGTAACGTGCTAACTGGTAATAACCTTTACCAGAATCTCACTTGATAAATCCTGAACTATCCTTTTAAAGTTTGAGAAGGATACAATTAACATACAGTTCACATTACCAGCAGGGTGATAACATTTTTAACTGTGAGACAGCGATAAAATATTTAACATGTTATAGTATATCTCATTATTACTCTAGTCATGCACAGCTCCGTTCTGTACTTTTCCAAATGCTGTGGATGCTGGATCAATAAAGGTATAACTTAAATCTGCGATAACTTGACATAGCACATTGTGCTGGTAATGTAACACATGCTTATTTTAAAAAAAGTCTTCTGAGCTAAATCATTTTGTTTTGAATGTCACTTTGTAATATATATATAAGTGAGATACTTTTCCATCCAGTAAGTCATTCAGCTAAATAGACAATCAGTCATTTAGTCAGAGAGCCAACTAATCAACTGGCCATACACCTGCAGTCTTTCAAGCCTGTGATTCAGCAGAGCAAGCCTGGAGGAGGGCGATGGGAGGGAGGAAATATTGAGCAAAGTGGGGAGAAAAGGGAGAAGAAGAGCATAAAATCTATAAGCTACAGTCGAAAGGTCCAGTGCCTGTCTTTGGGTATCTTTTGCTCTCTCTGGATGTCTTTATTAGCTGGAGACCTTAGTGTGATAGAAAAAGCACAGAATGGAAAATTAAAAACATAATGAATGTGGTGTTAATAATGCCTGACATTATGGATACCATTTGGAACGACGTGTTTGTCCATCATTGCTGTACTCCAATCATTCCCAAATACCCACAGTTTAGTTCCGGCATATCAGCGGCCAACCGCTGTTATTGACAGTCTTGCATCAATTTTATGGGGCTTCTTATCATGCTTGACACACAACCTTTCTAAACTGTCAGAACAGAGTAATATTATGGCCTTTTATGTGGATCAATTGGCCAGTTTTGGGCGTAGAGGGCAGGAAGAAGGCGGAGTACACAAAAGGTCAACTGTGGCTCTCAATCATTTGAAGATTATTAATGAAGGATGAAGTTTGCTAATGAATGCATAGCTGGAGCCACTGACAGGAAGGGAAGAAGGAATAGAAAAGAGTTACCTTGAAACAAAAGATTTCATTTGAAAATTGGACCCAGATGTGTAGAAACAATTGACCGATATATTAAACATAACAGATCATGGTGCCTTTAGTGATAATTGCACTTCAGTTTTTAGGGTAAAGTACCAATCAAGTGTTTGCACAGAGTTACCACTGGCTTGAATATCATATTATTTTTGAGCCCTTTAGGATGGATTTGTTAAAGCATTTTCCAGTTTGGTAAATGCTGGTAATGTAACACTACTACTTGGTACTGCCGGAAACACTTAGACTGATTGCTTTTCTTTTTTAATGTTTGAGTCAGAAAGTCAAAACTTGAACACAGTTTGGTGCCCCAGCAGCACAACGATTCCAAACAAATATCAAAATTGGTTTTGGAATGAAATCAGAGTAAACATTAAGCTCCAAAAGTGTTCCTACTCTCGACTCTACCAAAATCTACAATATGTCATTTGACTTTATGACTGTGGTTGTGTTTTTATTTTTGTTAAACATTCAAAGATTAACTCGGTGCTTTGGAGTCCTGTCCATCTACATAACCTGAAAACACTTCTCCTTTAACCCAGGAACTTATGGCTTAACATTCTCCTTTGGGATTTTCTTTCTTCTCCATCAATTTTTGAAGTAGCAAAGTAACCACAGATAATCACGCCAACGTCATCATTTTAGAAGCCTAGATTCAGTTTTAGTTCACTGAGACCTTTTGGATAAATGAAGTTTATATTTCTTATGATAATTTCTTCATTAGGATATACATGATTACCAGTTAAATCTGTCATGCGTATAGATTTGTTATATTAGACCATACTAACATCCTCTTGTAAATTTGGTTATCTATTTGCAGTGAAGTATTTTAGGGTGTGGCTAGAAAGTGATTTGGCCAGTTGGAGTGGAGCCACACAGTTTTTTTTTAACCTCTTTTGTTTTATTCTTTAATCTGTTTGTAGATAAGTAACATTTGCATCATTTTTATTTTTTAAATAAACCGCTTAACTTTATCAAGAGGATCCAGTCTGGGATGTTTTTGTCGTTTCATCATCCAGTGGACCGAAGGGGAAATGCAGAGAGCGTCAAGGTTATGGCTTCATTAATTCGGAACCTACAATCATTTTTGAGTATTGGTATCTATTTTTGAAATGCTGTGTTAAGTTATAGCAGGAGATAACAGGACATACACCCTCAAAAATGTTTCACACTTGTCTCGTTAGTTCATAGAATATTTCCCCAAAAGTCACAAAGATCAGCAAGGTGTTTTAGCGAAATGTAAGAAAAGCCTTTGTGTTCTGTTTGGTCAGCAGTGGATTTTGACTCTATGTCCCTGACAAATGTCATGTCTGAATGTGGCTCATGAAAACCGCATTTAGTTAAATAGTTATTTAAAAGTTTATTATCTCAGAGTTATAAATTATATGATTGTTGCATTAAAACAAAAACAATTCAGTTGAATCATTAAAGGCACAAAATCATCCATTCATCCATGTAGATCAGAAGTTGTGCCGTTTTGTGTAAGAGGAATAGAAAGTTGAGTCAAATTGAAATTTTGTGTTAACCAGACTGCAGCTGCTTTGCTTCAAGTGATTTTATGATGGAATGAAATGAGGCTTCCCGTCTTCTCATCTGCTTACAGAGCTGTTCATTCAATAAGCAGACTGTATTTCTACTCATATTTCATAGTTCCATGCTCTTGTATGTCAGATAAAACCAAAAAGAAACCTCTGTGGTAATAGAAAATGAGCAATGATGTTGCAACTAAGACTTCCTTCACTAACAACGGAGAAGAAGAAGATGATGATAAGAAAATTGATGTTAATATTGGTTGTTGCTGCTAATAAACATGAAAGCCTTAAACCTTTCAAATAACGAATGACATTACAGTCATTTCTGTTGCTGTTTCTACAATTACCAGACATATGAAACTGGTTGGAAATACAGTGTAATGCAGACTGTTTTTTTTTCTGTTTTTTTTTCTTGGCTGTGTCAAGTATTGTGGGAGGTATTTTCAGAAAAACCCCTCATTCTTTTCCCCCTCTTCGTTTCTTTCCTTCAGGGCGCTTCTTCCAGCTTGGTGGTCAAGTTTGCCGACACAGACAAGGAGCGCACCATCAGACGTATGCAGCAGATGGTTGGGCAGTTTGGCATCTTTAATCCAGCCATCGCCCTTCCCTTTAGCACCTACAGCTCTTACGCACATGCGGTGAGTTGGAAAAAGCACGTTACCCAGAAATGTTAAATTTAGAGGAAACCAGCCTGCAGTCATCATAAACTGTTGTGATACCAGGTGTAGTTTAACGTGTAAATAATGTGGGAAAACAGTGTTCCCAGAGTCTTGCAATATTTGCTCTGTAACAGCAGAAAACCTGGTCACTGTTTTTTTTTTTTTCATTTTTTTTTTCATTATTAAATCATTTGCAAAAGATAGTATTGGATATGTGAAACAAACGGCTTCTATTGTGACACTGTTGACTGTTATTTAAGGAGGACAAAACATGAGCTGTCAGATGATGTGATGATTTAATTGTTGCTGCACTGTCTCCTTTTGTTTAATTTTCATGGGTCCGGGAAATCCAAGAGGAGACGGGAAAGGAACAAGACCACTTTACATAACACTCATTTAATCTTTAGTGCTGGCACTTTGATAATTTACAATATCTGTTTACCAATATATTCCTTCAGTGTTTGAAGGGTAAAAAAAATATAATATTGGCTTGCATTGCTAATATTAGTTGGCTTCAAAAGAAATAAGGAAAATGCAACCTTCAACTGGAACACTCTCCACATTGGTTGGATGCACTTCCCAGCTATGAATTACGTTTTATTAGACGAAAGCAGAGTTTGCGCCATTAACCAGCTTTATCCTTGTTGAATAAGAAACAGTGCCATACTACATTTATTTTAAAATAAATGCAACAGAAGAGTTGTTTCAATTTTTACTTAACTATTTGAAGTTTACCAGATTGCTAGCACCAAGACTCCTATTTTAAAGGAGTATTATTATGCAGTGACTATTGGTTTGAAATGCTTTTCAGAATGAGAAATACAAAAGTACATGCCATTTAGGTAAGGCAATTTATGTTGTCCTTCATAAGTCAGACCATAGCACAGTTGGGGACTATAGGTAGTTCTACCTAGTGGCGTTAAGTAAATTAATAACACTAACTTTAACTTGTTGCAACTCAATGAAACATTAAATAGATAATTTTTTTGGAAGTATTCATAACTAAAATCTATCAAATATACATTATTTTCCATGAAAAAGCAAAGCTGTACGCTCACAAACAGTTTGAATGGAAGTTGTGCCTCATCTCATGATGGTATACCTGATTATCTTTGGCAGATATTACAAGCTGTTTTCGCCTATATAGACACAAAAGCTTTTCGTTTAAACTGTTTTACATGAAAACATTCATACAGGCACAGCAGCGTGCACATACAGCACCTATTAAACCTGCACTCCATGTGCTCTGAAAGTCTATCAATTTGAATATCCAGCATTCATCCATTTATCTGCTACCTCAATTTCTACCTAACATTATTACATTTAGAGCTACTGAGATCCAAACATGTCCCAATTCTTTCTTTTGAAACCAAGATACACGCTCTATTTTTGATTTAGGGCTTATAGCACTGTGGGATGACAATTTGCAAAGTTGTGATTTAAATGTGAACATGTAAAGGGGTCTAGTCATCATTAAATAAGTAATAGGTTCATTGATGTTATTTAATGAGTTGAAATGATGGGGTTTGATTAATGTCAATTTTAATACTGCCATCATTGTTACATTTAAATATTTACAATTACAAACACACACAGTCACAAAAGTAAAGATTGTTTTACATTTTAGAAAAACTCTTTAATGTAATTATGTTAATTTGACTAACTGAAATAGTTACACTAGTGTTACATTTGAATTGGAATAACCTATAAATGTTACTGAGTAAACTACCCAATGTTACTAATGAGTTCCAACTCTGTAAAATTTCACTGTACACCAGTGACATAGATTTCTATCTTTGTGATTCTAGCAGTAATCCACTTCATCAAACTTTGCTACAGAAATTCTCTCACAGATTTCCTTCTCTTTGCCATGTGCCATTACGCCCAGACCTCCAATACGCTCAGCATGTCTGCATGTGCACCTTTAGTTAGCCATACAGCTAACCTCTTCATCGGCTCTCTCCTGCCCTCCTGCCACACTGCCCCCACCCCCTCAAGGCGTGACATTATACACACACAGCAGACCGCCGCACTTTGATGAGTTCAGACAGCCTATGAACCCTTCTCTACATGCCCCTCCACCCAAACATCGCCTTTCCCTCCCCCCTCCCGCCATCCCTCTTTCCAGGCCCACAATATGCTCTGGGCTCACCCTGAATATTCCACAGGCAACTTATCTGTACACAAACTATCTTCTTTCCTGCTGAAGAGAAGCTCATGTGGAGAGACCCCCCAACTCTCACAGCTTACACGCATACACCTGCAGACTGCCTGCTTGAAGGACAGTGAAATTAATTTAAGAAAAGCTTTCCATCCTGCACTGAGATAAAAAAAAAAAAAAAGCATGGCATCTGTGAGGAGTCACTGCATAAATGCAGAAAATAATACATACATTGCACAGAATACGCTTTCTGGAATATAGTGGTATGAATTAATGTTACTCATCATCTATCTGAATATATATATATATATATATATATATATATATGAGCAGTATTAATTGTTGATGTTAGTGATGTCTTGGGGGCCTATCCATTTCCCTCATTTTCATATCACAGCCGTGGGACCCACTGTGAAATGTGCAAATTGACCATCCCGGAGTAATTGCGAGGCCATCTCTTGTGCACTCTCCTCTAAAACTCCCACCTTCATTACCATTCATGAAATGCAGCCCTTTCCGGGGAAATGTGGAGAAATGCAAATGTTTAAGGGGCGATGGAGGCCGTGGCGGTCTGCAGGGAGACCATTGTGCGCCGCTCTGGTTGGCCATGACTTTTATTTACTGTGGCAGAGACCCGTGTCGGCTCATAGAGATGCACACAAGAGCATACACACTTGCGCACACTGGGCAGTGAGTTCGCCCACCAACAACCCTCACCCACCCCCGACCTCGCTCTCTCTCTCTCGCTCTTTCTCGCTCTCTCTTTCTCTGGCACATTCATATATTATGACAAAGAGCGGAACAGTGCTTGGAAATTGAGTTCGGAGCAGAAGACACAAGGGCATTAGGGATACATCAGCATCACAGGGAGAATCGGTTACCATTACATTCAAAACAGATAATGTAGATATGTACCGATCACTTTTTGTATTATGGGTTTGAATAATGGAGACCCAAACGTAAGGAATCCACCAAAACACAGAAAGTTGCTGCAGAAACATTTGGCAAGAAGGAGTCTTTGGAGATAAACTCAACTCAACTTTTAGCTATGGATTTTCAGTAAAGTCATTTCATCTGTGTTACTGTGTGCATATTTAATGAAACACGCTTGTTATGTAACAAGTGCAGTACAGAGAAATAGCCTTAATTAAAAATAAAAAATAACCAAAACTTGTGCATTGACTTTGTATATGAGACTCATTCGCACTGGATGCAAACACATGCTGTGGAGTCTTGATTTCCCCTGCAGCCAGAGTGCGCTGAAGTGATACGATTAATGTTTCTTTGCTGCAAGATAAACTACACATATTACCCCAAGACGAAAATCCTGCAGTGACAGAAAAAGGACTTTATCTCCAAAGACACACAACACGCTCGCCTACTCTCCATACACACTGGCCAAGAGAAGACGAGGTAGGGAAGCATAGGATTCAGACACGGGGAAAGATGGTATATATAGCTATAACCAGTGAATACAGTAAATAGTAAAATTCAAAGAGCTACCTCTCCACTACAGCAGTGGATAGGATTATAGAGTTGAGCTGACAGCCAGTAAATTGGATTTTAGTCAAACCAAGAGGGGGAGGAGGGAAGGATGGAGGCTCTGAACACAAATTGAGGAGGGGTACAACACTGACATGTGCCAAAAGTGAGAAATGTGCCATTTTTACGTCAGGAAGAGACACCGGCGTGCTCTGACAGGAGACAACCTATTTGCAAAAGAAGGCGATTTCAGCCAAAGAAAGCAAGAGAGCGAGAATCCATGTTTCAATCCCAAGTTGGTGTTGAATGATAATAGCTCTCCCAAGAAAACGCAGAGTTCAGATCTTAAAACAACCACTTATTAGCTTTTTTTTGTTTTTCCCTTTCTGAGATACAAACACATTCGAACACTTCCCCCCCACCCCCTTATCTTCGGAGATGGTTTCAGCCAGCCACTTCAGCTCTGCATGACTACAAAGTGTGGCAAAACAAGAAGACAAAAAGAAAAAGAAAACAAGTGAGAAGTTTAAAATTTAAATCCATCATGAGCGCCTCCCTGAAAACATACATTAGGCAAAATGTAAGAGACACACACGAAGAGAGAGGGAATGGTTGGAATTGGTGCTAATAGTGACAGTGAGCGTGGGTGGATGAGAGGGAGGAGGAGGATGGCTGTAAGCTCACATTAGGAAACATCTCCCCCTGTCGGAGGGTTCTGCGTTCAAACTGCCACGCTGTGCGGGGGAGAGAAATGATGGCCACAAATTACAGCATCATTTGGCTGTACTGTAAACTGCCCACACGCATGCACATGCCAGGCTGTGTGAGTGTGACCTGATTTTGCTGCATTATGCATGCGAGGGGCCAGCCGTTGCACGTGAGTGAATGCATGCGCGCTTCTTACGGAGCGCATCAGAAATGAGAAAACTATTGAGAAATGCAGCCTGCTGGCTCGGTGGTAACAAATGTGGCCCTTGAGTTCACCTCTGTGACCCACGGTCTCCTTGACACTCTAATTTTTCCAACCTTTTACACCCTCTCTCTACCGCTCCCCTGCTAGCCCTTCTTTGTTTCTGGACCCCCTCTGACTCCCCGCAACCCCCCGACATACCACAGCGTTTTTCCCTCTGTCATTGGCTGGTTGGGCTGTAAGGGGTCACATGTGACAGCACTAAGAGTCAGCGAGTCACAGAGCAGCACTACGGAGATAATTGCCATGTGATAAAGAGGTGATTGCCTGCTAGCACCAGGGGAGAGTAATGCCATCAGGTTGCAATAAAAAAGCAGATGTCTGACACTAACTGAATGCTGCTGGAGCCCAGGCAACTTTCTGCGCTCCTTTTCATCTGGGCACACTCTGTCTTTTTTTTTTTTTTTTCTGTTCCCTTGTTTCGGTCTGCCTTTTGAAAAGCAGCTAGGAAAGGTTGTGTGTGTGATGATGAAGACTCCTCAGCTTTGCTTATTCTCTACCAGAGACATTTTCTATCTGCTCTGGGAGTGCATAAATAAATAGGGTGTAGGGGGGAGTGCAAAGGGGTGAGGGGTCTTATGAATATAATGTCTTTGAATTTCAGAGAGAGGAGAAATAAGCATATGAAAAGTATAACGGAGTGACTGTGTTTCCCTCGGTCGGCGTAGCTGCTCTTTGATTATTTATTTCTTTTTCTTGAAGTCAGATTGTGTTAACCGCTGCATTCCAACATAATTACATGCTTGAGTTTCCAATTTGATGTATTTTATTTTGGAACAAAGCAACAATTAATGAGAGGATTTTTTTTTTTTTTTTTTATCCATGACAATCTGACAGATGGCATTACGGGCCACATTATCTAAGACATTTGGAGCTGGGAGAGAGGATGGTATTCTGGTCATGCTAGTATTTATTCCCACTGTGATTATTACTCCATGCAGACTAAGACTAAAAAGGCTGCTGGCTGACTAGGGGCAGTGGTGGGTTTTACTTGAATAGCCACCTGGACATGTATATACATTTGACCAAAATTGTAGGTTTTAAAAAAAATAATAATTATTATTATTATATTTTTGCAGAAGCTGTTCTCATTATTTTGTGGCATTTTAATTTGGCTTCGAAGAACAGGTTTCACAAATTAAAGCTCTGTATTAAAGAACCTGTACTTCACTTACACACAGAGCTCCTCCAGACTAGCAGCAATTAGCAAACACTTGGGAAACTGCTCATCTGATGAGCTCATCATATTAACTACTTCTCAGTCCAACGCGCCTAATAACAGTTGTAAACGGCATAGTGGGAAGCATTGTTATGACGGAGGCAAATTTCATGGAGTCGAATTGTGAAGTCAAATTTCTTTCCGGTTCTTTTTTATATATATAGCATTTTCATAATGATTGAAGCTAACATGTTTACTTGATTATGTTAACTATGTAATGACACTGTATGTGCCTGGAAAATACATAATACTACCTCTTAAAAAAATCTATGTTTTTTAATGTGGGTTTACTCAGTTCAAGTTTAAAAGGTCTCAGTAATTTGAAGCAAAAGACGATTGAAGTTTCCACAGTCAGCTGTAACACTCCAGTTTAGCTTTGTGCACAGTCTTGTTTTCTTAAACTAAGTAGCAGCACAAAGGTTCACAAAATCCCCATTGACCAGACAAGGAAATGAGAAATTGAGAACTAATTCTGGATATAAACAACATAATTTTCTCTATTTATTTAGTCATCCGAGCAACAATGAGGCCCCCTTACATGAGACTATCCTGAGCAGATATTGCCACATCGGCTACATCAAAAATAACAAGTGCCTAAAGTTAATGGAGTCACAAAAATAGAGCTGTGTTTTTACCATTTTGTACTAAGATCTGGTACAAAACTACAATTTACAGGTGGATTTGCATTGACTGCTTGTGCAGCTTTCTATAATGTTATATACCAAAAGGGAATTGCGGGATGACTTTAATCATCAGGTGAATTTGTACTTACTGCAACTGTGTTTGAGGTAGCAGTCACCTCAGTGAGAAACACTGATATGTTTTAATATTGCGAGACCTTGTTCCACCCCTAAACCTTGTTGAACCACAGTTTCAGGATCATGGGTTTAGCATATGGTATCTTTGCCATTTTGTGCCCATGTCTTTGAATTTCAGAGAGGGGAGGAATAAGTATGTGGAACAAAATTGTGACAAAATAGAAACAGGGACATAAAATGACTCAAATCACAAATCATCATTGGACCTTTCTGTTTACTTATTTGGTAGAGCATAATTATTGTTGTGATTTAACCATATATATTTCAGTTTTAGTCTCTAAAACTGTTTTTTTTAGAAAGGAATTATTCACATTTTTCACATTGATAAAAGTATGCAAGTGACCACAGGCATTAAGAAACTGTTCCGAGGCATGCGGATGAGGCTCCAACATTGGGCTTTATACAACAGGACAGCCACTTTAAGGTTACCTGACAGGGGCACTCAGGGAAAATAATTGGCTTTTCTGCCGCCAGGTTCACATGCAAATACAACCAGAGAGCCGTTCTGTACCTTTACTGCCATCATTAGCATCAGTGCAAGTGGCAGCGCAGTTTGATTTCTGCCCGCGCGAAGCGATCTCAGGCCACAGCTATCAGCAGCTCCCCTGACACATACAAGCCATGCAGTATTAAACAGATGCAGAGACATGGGGCCAGAGGTTGGGCCTGCTGTGTTTGTATTCCTATACCACACAAGTCTGCATGCCTGATGGGCAGCTACATGGCCTGCAACAGATTATTGATTCCCCAGATAAAACCAGTGGTTCACCAGCTGCAAAAGCCACTGTACAGTGATGGATTTTATTTATTTATTTATTTTTTCTAAATTAGGCATTCAGAGGGTGGTTTTTGCACCAGGAGAATTTAAGCAGAGTGCGGAAGCTCAAATGGTCTCGATCACTCTTCATGCATGTGGTGTGTGTGCGTGTGTGTGTCTTTGTTAGCGAGCGCGGTTCAAGGCAGCGGTGCATGTGAGCATGTCCTATGCATATGAATAAACACTCCTTGGGCTGCATTTGATGGAAAATGGTTTTGGCTCTCACTTCTCAGTTCATGCTAAGCAGAAATGCAGAGGGAGTGAAAGGCTATTGATTGTATCTCTTTGCGGGATTGTCCAGCAAGAGAAAATAGACATTTACTCACTGAAGGTGTTGTATTACTAACATGGTCTTGAATTGAGTTTAGAGCTACTCTTGGTTAAAAAATGTTATTCTAATATGTCCATTTAGTAGGAAAAGGACATGTGAGGGCATTTTTAGGGAAATTACATTTTTTATGCATTAAACTCTTACTTTGTGTGTGTGTGTGTTGAAGATTTCTTTGCCTAAGCCATCTAGTTTTTAATGTTTCACATTAAGAACGTACAATGGTTTGCAAAAGTATCCATATCCCTTGATGTTTTTCACATTTTATCGTGTCACAACCTCAAGCTTTAGTATATTTTATTTTGACATTTTTAATGCAATACAAAGTAGTGGATAATTGTGAAGTGGGAAAAATTATACATGGTTTCCAAAGTATTTGTAAATAAAACACAAAATAGCTTTATGTTAATAGTTTGCAGTGCCATTGCAGCCATTCCACCAGAAGATTATGTTTTGATTTCTGATGCAGCGCTAGCTCTATGTTTAGGGTCAATGTCCTAATTAACCTCTGCCCATAGACCCAAGTCTTTTACAGCCTCCAGTAATATTGATTTGCCGTCTTATTCACTGATATCAGCTCACCTATCCCTTTTGAAACACTGTAGACTCACAGCATGATACTGTCACCACCATGCTATAGAGTGGGAATGCTTTGCTCAAGGGGGTATAGAATGTCTTGCCTCCACATATTGTAGTTTGCTCAAAATTTATATATATTATTTATATATATATATATACACCTCATTACACCTGGTTTGCTGTGTCACTTTCATAGATCCTGCTCAGTATCATGTTCCTGTATTTATACTGAAAAGGAAACACAAGTCGACCTTATTTACATATTAGGTAACTTCTAAAGACAATTTACATTGCAGAATTTTTTAGGGGTATAAAAGTAAAATGACCTGAGTACACGTGGTCAGAAAACTGTTAATTTTTTTTTTTAGAGAAGATTTTAAATGCTGACTTTACTTTTGCACCTACGGTTTTGTTACTTTGTTTGTTTTCAAGGAAATGCTTTGCAATGGTAAGCTATGTAACGAAATGTAAAACTAAATAAATTAGGGTCTGACTATGTTTGAATTGTGTGTTAATATTAATTCCACTTACTAGAACAGTTTGGGCAAGATCTGATCTTTGACACATTCCTTGACAGCCCATTGTGTAACGGGATATTTATTTATTTTATTTTTTTATGATTTGCTTAGTGTTGAATCTTCAAGCCCAAATCTTTACTCTTTATGCAAAATGTGTTTAGAGAAAAGCGCTCTTGTTTGAGCACCATGTGCCAAATAAATTATAAAATGAGAGAAGATGTTAAGCGATGACTGAATGTCAAGCTCCAAGTGGTAATCATCACAAATCCATCAGAAAAAATTAAGCATGAGCCCGAGGAAAAGCAGATGAGAGTGGGAGGCAACTGTGGCATTTCTATGCAGCTGAGCAAAGTATTGTGAAGTTTGACAATTATAAGGAAAAAAGGCATTGTAACTCTGCAAACTTTGCCTGTCCCCTGAGCACAGAGATAATGTGCACATGTCAATGCCTTGATTTGTATGAGCCCAACAGACAGCTATTAAATTGTTTCTGCAGCTGGTGACAGGCTTCCTGCTGCGAGGACGGGCACATTCACTAAACATAGGTTGACAGGCTTCTTTTTCTTCTCTTTCTTTTCTTCTGCTCTACTTTCTCTGCACTTCCATGCACTATCCATCCATCAACATCACCATAAATCCCTCCCTCTCGTCTGCCCTTGATATGTTTCACTCTTACTCCCCTTCTTCCATCCTCTCCCGATTCTTCGGCCACTTACTGCATTTTTCATCACCATCTTTTCCCTCGTCACCTTCTTCTCCCCCATCCTGTCCTCCACCCATCTCTCCATGTCCGTCTTCTTTAGCTCATGCAGCAGCAGGCAGCCATCATGGCAGCAACCCATGGAGGTTATATCACGCCTAGCGTGGCCTTCCCTGCCACGCAGATCCACCAGATGGGGGCGCTCAACATCAACAGCCTCCCACCCACTCCCATGACCCCGGTGTCGGGTGAGTTTCATCAAACCCTGGGTGAGCACTCAGTTTCATTCCCTTTCTCTATGTGATGCTGTTTCTGTGCCACGGTAGCAAGCCAAAGCGTCTTTTAATAACGTCTGTGTTCATGTTGCCATGCGGAGCGTTGGCGTGTGCGTGAGTGTGTGAGTGTATAACAAGCTAGATCTGCAGCATGGCCTAAAGAAAGAGTCCCTATTTACCGGTAATCCAAAATTATTCCTCTGGAGGGAAAGGGAAAGTGAGACAAGATTTGCATGTTTATGTTGTTTGTGACTGCGGAGATTTAGGGTTACAGTAGAAGCAGCAGAGTAAAGAACATCAATTACTAAATGTACAGATAAGGCATTAATTTCCCCGTAGCATTTTGACCTTGTGCTTTGAAACACTTGTGCATGGTTTGCATGCAGTTGGGTTTGTTTTCCATAACAAACAGCGTCTGTGCACATACATTACAGTGGGAAGGAAAGGACTTTGAAACACCTCCCCACTGCCGAAGATTTGCTTATTCAGCAGTGTTTCGTTTTTCTTAAGAAAAAATAAATAAATAAATTCAAGATTCTTCTCTCACCAAAAGCATAAGCCTAAATAAATTATACAGTATCTAAGTCTTTGTTGTGCTCCACTCTCATACTTTGTCATCTCAGCAGTGTTCAGTTTCTACTGCAAAGTCTTTGGTAACTTTAAAGCTACTTGTGTGAGAGACACAGCCATCAGCAGCACAGAGAGATTTGTTTTAAATGCTCTTTAAAGTCATTGTAGGAATACAGTTTATACAAAACCTGCGTCACTTTATCAAACTATTGTTGAGCTGTGGGTTTTTTTATCAGGAAAAATATTTGTGTTCTTTCTCAGCATGTGCTTGTTGGGTCTACCTACTCTCCATTCCCACCTTCAATAATAATTTGAAGGGGAAAAAAGTAAAGCAGAGGGGGATGAATATGCATTTTGTATTTTTTGTGTTGCAAGAAACAGCTTCAACACATTTTAAAAACAAGAACTGGGTGCACAAGACTTGGATTTGTTGTTGTTTTCTTTTGTTCTACCCTGGGTGAATACAAGCAGAAATACATGTACACATGAAATAATATGTAGGTAACGATCACGCTGTCCACTCCAATGCAAAGTGACCTGCAGGTACAAATATATCTTGTTAGAGAGTGACACCAAAAACACAGGAGAAGACAAAAACAATGGGTAGGCTCATGAAGAGAAGAAGAAGAAATAATAACAAATAGCTAATTAAAATATTAACAAATATTAAATATTTTCAATGTTGAAGATTTAAGTAGTAAATTTCTGTTTGTTTGTTTTTTCCTGAGTCAAAAGCAATGATGTGGTTTTCTGGATCATTATGTTACAGCCACTTCTGTCCAAGTTTTCAGCCACCTTTACCACCTTGTCAAAAACGTTTCAGCAAAACCAGACAGCTACAGAAACTCAAACCTGCTATGTACTGGAACCTGCTGGGAGATCACTATCATTCTGGTCATTGTCCAGTTGTAAAGGATAAAGAAATAAACCCTAGCTCCAAAATGAACACATTTAATCTCCACTGATGCAGATGCCCACCTGTTCTGTGAAGAAACCGAATAGTTTTTGATGTCTACAAATTATATGTATAAGTTGTAGTTCACTGAAACTTTTATATTTGTGGGTGTGTATGTATATATTTCACTTTTTTTATATGCAGTAAAATACTCATACCTCGATGCACTTTTGCAAGGCAAGATTGGATCTGCAGTTCATTTAAACATTTGCTCCCAATTATTACATTTTAAAATACATCCTTCAAAAAACAAAGAAAAGGACTGAGTCAGAGACGTCTCCACCTGAACACAAACAAAAAATATGTGCTTGAAGTGATACTATGCCAGCAGACACACATGTTTTAGGCAGGCACGGTATCATTTTCAACACTAGGTGATGTATGTGGAAAGACGAGACATTTGTCAAATATTCACATTGATGTTTTCAGCGCAAAGTGTGCACTTTTGGGCAGGCATAATCAATCTAAGACAGTGATTAAAACCAGAGCTCAGTCTTGCTGAGAAGCTCTTATTTTTGATGGGTAAAAGCAATGACAGTGCTGCAATTCAGAGCTTTGTATTCAGCATGCATACCTGTATTTTTGCAACACAATAGTGCTGATTGAAGATAGTGCAATCGCGCTGCAAGGAGCACAGTCGGTGTGTGTGCATGGGTTGTGTGAAAGGCTTTGTCCTCCAGTCAACTTGGATTGTTAGTGCATCTCTCCAGCTGCAGTCTATAGAAAACCGAGTCTGTGCCTCAAACCAAAAGAAATCTTGTTGAATTTGTTTTTGTCATCTGTAAAAGTTCAACTTATGAAAAGTGAAATTCAAGTTTTCAGATCTCTTGGCATTTTCGTGAGAAGAATTAAGAAAAATAAACAATATCTAATTATTATTAATACAATCAAGAATTAAAATTGTCAAATTAATACCAGTTTACCTGTTATTGATTAAGTAAAGACACTCAAAAACAAATGCAGTGACTAAAAATCAATAACTGGATTACAGTGCCTATAACAGTATTCACCCCTTTCCCTGTTTTCCTTCCTTTATTGCTTTTACAAATCAATCATATCATCAAAATGTGGCTTTATAAATATTCAAACAAATTTACAAAAAAAGAAAAAATAAAACAAGCTACTTTTGGATGTATGTGATTCTCTACAACTTGTCCACCTTAAGAATAATTAAACCTTTCCTGTTTGGATAATCTGCCGATCTGGCCGCATTTTAAATAAATGGCGTCTTGTCTGGGGATCAAAAAACTTTCCCACAAGCTTCTTGGCGAACTTAAGTCCAGCCTAAATGAGTTTTCGTCAACTGTCACTTTTTCTTTGCCACTCTCCCATAAAGTTTTGAGTAGTAATGAACCCAGGCAACAGTAGTTGTATGCAGAGTCACAAAAGCCAAATTTTGTTGATCACGATTGATTTGTACAGACAATGAAAAGAAAAAGAAACTTCTTGTTTCTGTCTCGCTAGGTTTAAGAGTTGTTTGGATTACTGGATGAAAGTGATTCAGTCTGCCAAATGTTACTTGTAGATTGACAGGTGGACTTTGGTGACCCTGAAACGAGTTCTGAATGTCTGGAGGTACATTTGTTGGATCGCTTTTAAAACTGGATTAGATAAGCAGGCAATGTCTCTTAAAAATGAAGAGACTGTGAACAAATACTGTTTTCACATTCAAATATATATTTTTTATTAATTTTGGTCGACAACGACGGGTTCATACTTAATCCCAATCAGCATTTAAAGCTATGGTTAGTTATGAATACTTTTAAAGCTTTCTGACTTTCTAGAATGGCAAAATAAGAACAACTTTAATTAAACATTTTCTCCTTTTTAGGAGCGACCTTAAGAAGAGCTTTTTGGTATTTGGATAAACGTCTAACCTAACAGCACTAAGATACATTTTGGATAGACCTACAATTTTACAAGGACATTTTAAAGTGAGTTAGAGAATAGCAGGTGAAGTAGGTTAGTCATAAATATTCAATTTGTTATTTCCCTTTGCTTCAGTCATTCATTTGATTTTGTGGGCAGCAGCTGCAGGAGTCGGTACCCCAGCTTGCTGATTCTAGTTTGTAGAGTTTTATGCCCCGAACCCCCCACACTACCCCACCACCACACATACACAAACCTCCTTCTTCTGACTGTGACATATTTAGAGTTCATTGAAGGAATACATAACGTTACTGGCAAGGCTGTCTGTGAAAGTAGGGCAAGGAATTCTGACACTACTGAGAGACTGTAGGATGCATGCCACGATTCAGTGGAATAATTCATCGTAATATCCAAATCTTATTTTAGAGTGCGTCTCCGCTTTGGCTAAAGCTTAACTTATGCATTAAAGTTGTCTCATCAATCAAATTATGTTTCTAAAATCAGTTTGTGTTTGACTTTTTACTGTTACTTTTTAAGTTTGAAAGGAACATCTAAACTGAGAGTGTTCGTCGATCAATACTTTTATACTCTTCACCTTATTTTGAAATTAATCAGTTTCCAACATGTTCATGACAAAAAAAATCTTGACAGGTTCATAGGTTAAGGGTGTCTCTCTAAAAACAAAACAACAAAAAGAGAGACACGCACTCGATCAACAGATGCAAACCATTTAGGCTTGATGGTGCATAAGCCGTTTGCCAGATGGCTTGGCTGATTAGAGGATGTATCCTTACAATGATGCATGATGATGCTTTTTGAAAATAATGTTCACCAGGTGCTTCTCCCTGAGTGCTGCAGAAGAAAACAAAGTTAAACAAAACTGAGGAGAGAGAGAGGAGGAGGGGGAAGCTGGAGATATGGAAAGAGAGAGAGGAGGGAGAGCTAAATACAGTAAAAGGAAGGAAGAAACGGGGAGAGATGCGCATCCCGCTGGGTATATGTGGCAAAGAACACGCAGTGTCAAGGATGCTTTGTTTGGAATGAGAGAAGTGTGTAATCAAAGTCGCTCTAATGTTCTCCTGTATGGTGCTGTTCTGCAGTGAAGACATACAAGATGCACAAGTGCACATTAGACAAAATGTACTGCAGACGCTGCAGAGCCAGGGACAACCCACTGACAGACAGACTGAATGTGGCACGACATCCCTGCTGGATTCAAACACAGTTAACCCACTGATGCAGAACCCTTCCATGGTGACAAACACCAGGAAACTAATGAGCTGTTTGACGTGCTGATCTTTCTTAATACTACCTGTCCTTTGTGGCTTCTGGGCATGTGGTTTATAAAAACATTCATTTTAAAACAAGCAAGTGATGAGGAAGAATTAGGTTGGAGGTTTACGTTAAATAAAGGATTAATTAACAAGCTTGTGACTGCTTATTCTAAAGATCTAACAGTGGAGTGATGCATCAGATCAGGACTGAAGCAAACAGCTGGCTAGATGAACACCTACAAGTTTACTTTTAGCTTTAAACGGGCGGTATTACATATTTTCTAGGCACATAGTGCCATTTTACAGCACAGTCAAGTAACTTTGTTACCTTCAGTTGTTATAAAATTGCTGAATATCAAACATAACTTAGAAGAAATTTGACTTTGCAGTTTTGTGTCTTGAAATTGGCCTCTGTCTCTTTAAGAAGCTCCTGCTCTTTCCAAAACTGCCTTTAGCACTCAATAATTCCTTTCCACTATGCTATTTACAAGTTTTAGGAGCATAGGACTGAGAAGAAGTTGGTAGGATAAGCTCAGCAGACTCGTAGTTTCACCATGTGTTTGGTAATTGCTGCTGCTGCTAGTCTGGTGGAGCTGAGTGGGGAAGGTACAGGGTAGAGCTGCTCTGTGAGGAGGTAGGTTAGCTGGAAACTGCAGCTCCTAGGATGAGGTTTGTGGAAATAGGTGTTGCTTTGCATAAGCAAGTGTTTAAGCACCCCCCAATTGTCTGGATAATTGGATAAAAACTGTTGGACGGCAGCTTTTAATAATAGAATGATTCAGCCTTGATACTATTAGATAGATAGGAACCAACTAATGTGGCGAAGGCTATTCTCCTGCCACATCTTTGCTTACATCATTGCTGACATCAAGAAGTCAATAGTGGGTTCCATTGGTAAAATTAAATTGTGTATGAGATCATCTTGCGTTTTCATTATTACAATTCCTGTTCTGGAACACTTTTCTAATTTAGGAGTCCTTTGTCTCAGTGTTAGAACATAAATCTTTCTGCTTCATAATGACCGTGGCTTCAGTATCTCCAGGCTAACAGTAACATGAACGACCCCTACTATACATCTACACATTGCATATTAAAGATTAGATTAATTGTAACTTCAAGGGTAAAGACATTATCTTCGAGGTATTGAACATGGCCAAAAGGTTATTGGCCTTGTCCTTTTGTGTGCATATGCTTTTTACCACCAAAGTCACTGCTCATTCCTTACTCAGATCAGAGCTGTGTAAGAAAAACTTTCAAAGCTTCAGAAGCTGGCCTCCTCGGCGATCGGAAAGTCTGGCACATTGCTGTAGTCGCTGCACTGCATGCATAATGCCCTCAGAAGCGGAGCAGGCAAAGTGAAGGCTTCAACATATTTCTTCATATTCCTGTGCACAAGCCATTGATATCCTTACTAACACATGCACATGTATTCAACACTGTCTTTGGGGGAGCAACACTACAGCCATCTCCTCAGGCAGGCATCAAAGCTCGTTTTCTTGTGTTTCTTTCTCTGCTCCTGATTTGAATCATGTGCTTCTTTACTCTGTGTGTGCCATCATCATTTGACTCGGAGTTTTACCATCGTACATGCAATGCTGGCACACACTCCGTCAACACAACCAAAAAAATCTGAGCTCTACAATAGCATGGGTAGAAGAATGTCGAGAACTTCCATGCACTTATACAGATGACAAATTTTCAGTTCCTCATCTTTTAATTAATGTGCCCAGTGTTAATGACTGATACGTTCAGAAAGTTGCTTGGTGAAGTTTTGCACTGGCTATAAATAAATAAGAAAGTCTGAATTGGGATTAGTTCAACAAGATGCAAAAGAATCTAAAAATTAGTACAGTCTTTCCTGGATAATATGAGGGAAAGGATAACCAGTCAATAACTGGAAAAGATTAACTAAAACTTGTGGTGCTTCTTTTTGTTTCTTCTCTGTTTTGATATGACTCTTTGATTATTTGACAAAACCTAAATTATATATAAATAAACATAAATTTGAATAACGCTGTGGTGGCCCGTCCTGGTCCTGTGTGTCTCCTCATTTCCAAACATCTAACTTAAGTGAATTGGTGATTAAAAGGTCAATTAGCCAGTGAAAAACATAATAAACAGCAGAAGATTAGAGTAGGGTTACAAAGTCAGGAGCAGTTTCAAGGATGTGATTGATAGAAGGACTGCACATCACTGATTATTGTCCCAAGGGCAGACATATAAAGCCTTATTATCACATGTAAAAGGCAGCAGTGGTAAAAATCATGAACCATAAACAGAACATCTAGTATTCTGATATTTGTATGGTTATTATTCTTACAGGTATGTTCATTTAAATGAACATACATGTCGCGTTAAGTCCCAGTTAATTTGCTGTAGAGTTTTAAAGGCCAGTGTTTGACGTCGCATGGTATTTATTGGTATGCAGACTAGCCTTTGAAAAAAGCTCTTCCTCCCATACACAGATTTATTATTCACACCAGACAGACATTTTCTCCTTGACTGTAAATGCATCACATTTTAAATCAGTTAGATGAAAGCATCTGTTTTGAGTGCTTATTACTTGCTCCAGCAAAAGACAGTCCTTGTGCTGGTAATGACTGCACTCTACAGCACGCGCATGGCATTCCTCGATGATTTGAATCCATAATTAGCATAATAAATACCTCTGTCATATTCGAAGACTTGCTCCATGAGGAAATCACTGCAGAGAGCAAATCAACTGTTTCCCTTCCTCAGAAGAACCGACAGTAATGTGGATATAATTTTGTATTCATGACATAAATAAATGCATGTGACATACACTTATCCATACAGTTTCACAGTGTGGACTCCCTTTGTGCCGCAGTCACGAGGAAGGAATTCTTAGCAAAGCTCCAGCTGTATAGAATATATAATCTGATACCCCATAGCTTTGTATTCAACCATGCCCAAGTGGGAAACAACATGTCATTATTATGGACCGATACTCGCTGCGCAAGCTGACAGCCGCATGTAGATCTGCACTGTTGCATGTGCATTGTAAACAAGCTATGAATACAATTTTCCACTATAGCAAAACTATATGTCTAGTGAGGTATAAAATGGAAATGTCTTATTTTCCATTCCAGGACAGTGGGAAATACTTCTTCATTTCAGCTGAGGGGAGAAGTTTGGAGGCTTTGCTCGTGCTGGCCATTGGAACATGGTGACAGTGAGGATAAAGATGATGACTCGCCACATAAATGGCCTCCACATGTAATTATAGCTTTAATGCCCATGACGTTATTGTCTTTCCTTTTATCATAAACCCATTATGTGCCTCAGGACATAAATTGTTACAAATGTATTTCCATTTTGATAATTTGAGTTTTTCTTCTCTATGGTTAACCAGAAAGTCTGAAAGATGACAGAGTTGTACTGCTCTTCTTACTGCTATGCTGAAACAGCAGTTGCATGGAAGGGATCAGCAGTCTCAGTTATAGAGCATTGCAATAATATTAGTATCCAATGAGCTACACATCTGCTGTTAAAATTTACATTAAAGTCACAATTTTAAGATGTCATGTGGTGGACAAAAATGAACAAATTCTCAGTGGCAAAAATACCGGTCTGCTGGCACGGCCAAACTATGTGTTAACTTGTAAAGTTTTGTACATAATGTAACATACCTCTCATTTTACACATAAGTCCAATGCTACAAGATTCTCTGATTTATTGCTATTCTATTGTGCCATGTAAGCATAGGAGAAATATTTGGTTGGAATTTCTTGTCATGATAGAAAAAGAAAAGATGGTTTTCAACAAACGTTTGAAAAATGCCTCATTGTATTCAGGACTTTTACTCATCTTTGTAAAAAAAATACATAAATCCAACTGCTTCAGACGTTTGGTAGAAAACAAAAGTTGTGGAAGAAAAAAAGCAAAACCACAAAGAACGAGGAGCAAGCAGGAATTAGAGATGAAGCTGTACAGATGTCTAAAGCAGGGTTTGATTATAAAATAATATCTAGAGTTCTGGAAACATCATAGACGGTTCGGTTTATTGTCTGAAAATCAAAAGACAATGGCACTGATACAAACATATTAAAACATGGCTCCTGACCTAAACTGGCAAGGTTGTTAAGGAGCGAATTTAGCCGAGAATCAGCCAAGAGGGTCATAGTAACTCTGGAGGGGCTGGAGCAGTTTGCCACAAGCCATGTTAAGGGTTACAGCAAAGATGTGAAAGATGTTGCTTTAGCCAAATGAGGCCCATTTAGAACATTTCCGCCCAAATGTCAAACAGTATGTTTGGTGGAAAACTAAAGCTGATGCTGCCATGGTGATGCTTTTGTTCCGAGATAAGGAACATGATCAGAATAGATTTGAAGATGGATGGTTGTAAACATATGGCAACCTTGGATGAAAAGCTATGAAAATTAGGAAGCTCAAAAATATTCCGTATAAACATTTGTTAAGCTTGCGTAAAAATACCCAAAAGAGCTGGTTTTCAATAAATCAACTGGAGGGTGCTGAAAAATTAATACTCCTCGCTCTCTTCAGTCTTTTGTCAAAAGATTTGAAATGAGTCCTGAATGCTCCTTCTACTTCCCAATCATCTGCTAATTTGTGTTGTTCTACAGCATAAAATCCCAGTAAAATCCACAAAAGCATTTGGTTGTAAAATGATAAAATGCGGAAAAGTTCAAACAGTGCTAATACTTTTGCAGGACAGTTCTAGTTCCTCCACTTTCGCCACTGGTAAACATAAATAAGCGTGTGCTCCCAAAACACTGCTAAGCTTTGGAAAATGAATTTGCTTGATGATGGAGAGGATACATTATCTGGTGATACAGTAGAGTGCGTGTGGCCTGGGTACACTATAGCTGCCTCCAGCCCTCAAAGTAGGAGCAGCGGTCTCCTGGGTCCTGGTAGGAGAATGGGCTGAAGCTGCGGTCTAATTCATCACAACTTCGCAGGAAACAAGCAATCGCAGGGAGGCTTCTGAAAAAAAAAAAGAAAAGAAAAAGAAGAAACCTTTGCAAAAGACACAACAAGTCTCACTGGGCCGAGGAAATTCCCCTGGTCGCCATTGTTGTTAACTGTCGGCGTCCTCCATATCTTACATGCTCAGACAGAAGTGATATAAAGAAGACAAAAGAGCATAGGAAATAAAAAAGAGTCATAAGTAGAGAATAATAAAAGTAACCCTATGCGCTGTATTTACTGGCATCTCAGCTTATTTACAGGTTCATTTCAGTGTATACTCCGTGTGTGTGCGTGTGTGTGTGTGTGTGTGTGTGTGTGGATGTGATTGTTTAGCTGCCGTTAACTGCCGCTCACAGCGGGGTCCATGCTGAGGTACCGGCTCGTGGGGATATGACAAGCTGCTGAAGGGTTTCCGTGACAACCTGGGTTGTCTGTCCAATCAGGGTGTGAGGGCTTCCAGATTGAGAAGTGGTCCTCTGGGGAGCTGTTCCTCAGCTGGCTCGAAATGCTAAAGAACATCCTTTAGAGGGAGGCCATCACAAAGTGAGAATCCGCTCCAAATGGGTACTTTGACATTCCCCAGCATAATTGGAAGCACTTTCTAAACCGAAGGGGTTCTTTTAAAAATGCATTGAACAGCAGAGAACAGGATGCTTGCAATTTTGATTCCACTCATGAACCTCTCTGCAGCAGCCTGTCAGGCTTGTACTATGTATGTTACGACCGACCCATTTGTCAAACTGCCAACTTTTTTATTGTATTTTATTGTGTATGTATAAAAGTAAGAGGCATATTTGAGTATAAGCTACCTGCTCATTCAAGCAAATCTCCTTCTGTAATCTGCCTCTATCTACACCATATCGGTTTCCTTTTTTCCCCACTCTTTTTTTTTTGGGTTGCTTTTTTCTTTTTTCTTTTCTTTTTTTTATTTTTTTTGCTCTGAAGTTGCATAGTGGTTTCATCATCCTGAGCAATAGGAGCCAGCGGGATATCGCACAAACACAACAGACAGGCTCATTTTTCACAGGTTGACTTCCGAGCTATTCTGCAGGATGTGTCACGACAAACGGCGGATATGTGACAGACTCACGTCGCACCCGTGTCCTTGCATTAGAGAGAGGAGGCACTATATCATGTGTGTGTCTGCGTGTGTTGTTTGTGACTGTGTACACCTGCAATGGATCCAGTGTTTTTTTTTTTTTTCTTTGTTGTTTTTTTAGTACCAAATAAGCCCACAGGAATGGTTTGCTCCTTATGCGGTAATGCTGAACCTCATTCCCAGCAGGCCTCAGCTCTCCGCCAGCCAACATCACCACCTCCGCCGTGCCCAGCATCGTCACCCCCATCGTCAACGGATTCACCGGCATCCCTCATCAGCCCAACGGGCACCCCGCCGTGGAGACGGTGTACACCAATGGCCTGCCGCCCTACTCCACCCAGAGCCCCACCGCCGCCGACACCCTGCAGCAAGCTTTCACTGGCGTTCAGCAATACACAGGTGGGACACGACGAGGTTTCTGCCGCTGCTTGATCTCACCTGCTCACAAATGCCAGCCGTGTTATCAGCTACAAGTTAATTACCACAGGGTGTTTACAGTGCATCAGAACACGACATCAGAGCGCCTTCGATTGGACACGTTACGCCTGTATGATCGACCTTAAGCATCCTTGACACCGTTCTCTGCAGGATCCCCTCGTTTTTACACCACCCTCTCTTTATTTCTCTGCGCCTTCTTTCCGCAGCAATCTACCCAGCCACCACGCTGACTCCCATCGGCCAAACACTGCCCCAGCCGCCCCAGGTCATCCAGCAGCAGCAGCAGAGAGAAGGTGAGGGTGAGAGAACGTTATTACTTTCACACTTCACCCATCCCATCCTCCTGTAATGGATATAAAAAGCAGAGATGAGCATGAGAGACCAATATTGCTTTTACAGTGTACACATCTCAATTCTGTGGAATGGGTAAATAGAGTGGAAAGGTTGAGGAAACAATATTACATTTCACACCTAATCTGAGGTAACTTATACATTATATACACCATAAAAATACAGTATAGCTAGACAGAAAGCAGTGATAATGCAGCTGTATTAAATTTTCTGTTTTTATGATCAACATAGTCATATGTTGTTGTTTTTTATAAGTAACAATAAAATTCATTGTAATAAACCTGTAAGAAGCATGCTGCTGCAGCCAAGGGGGACAAGAGTTATGAAAATGTAGAAATGGGAAAACTGGGGCACCTTTCATAAAAATATTTAAAGTGGATCATGGGGATTTTTTTTCTTTCTTTCTTTTTTTTTCTCACACCTGCTGCACAAGTTTAAAAGGAGGAGGAAGAAAGTAAAACTATCTGACGGAAATTCTGAGATATTGCTAAAGAGTATCAATATAATACGTTGGTAAGGTATTACATGAATTACAAAAGTGTAAAAAATAGTTGTAAGGAGAATTTGTTTTTGTATTCCCATCGCCATTGTCAAAATGTTCCATCCCTTGATCTATCCATCCATATCTATGTCTAACTTCAAAAACTATTACTATAAATTCATAGACTAGTTTTGTGCAATACAACATTAGACCTTTTGCCTGCATGTTGAGAGGCAGATGTTCTAAGTTTTATCTTTAATGATTCGTAATTTACTCCACAAGCCTTTGAGTTACAGTTTGAGTAGCAAAGAATGGGGGAACGTATACATGAAGCCAAACCTATTCTTTAGAACTGTTTTGACCCAAGCACCAGTCTTAAATAAAATGCTAAAGACCACTGAAGATCAGTTAAATAGATAATTGTCATATAATTTGGTGAGACTGGAGAAATGAAGTTGACATGTGTTCCTCTTTTATTGTCTGCTCAGGTCCAGAGGGGTGTAATCTCTTCATCTACCACCTGCCGCAGGAGTTTGGAGACAATGAACTCATGCAGATGTTTTTGCCCTTTGGTACAGTCATCTCTTCTAAGGTCTTCATGGACCGGGCAACCAACCAGAGCAAGTGCTTTGGTGAGTTACAAACTGCATGTACAGATCCATTCACACTTGGTAAATATATGTATGAATTTTTAAAATAAAGCTTCTTTTATTGTTTTTGCATGAGCTCATGCTGAAAAGCTGTGCATAATCCAACCTTTCATTTTAGAGAATTTATTGAGTGAGGAGAAAGAAACATTACGTTAAGAAATAATAGAAACTTGATGTTGCAACAATTGATGGTTGCCTAAGAATGGAATGCAGCTGACACATTTTAACTTGTGCTTTAATTTTTAAGCTAGTCACTTTACAAAAAGGGAAAGGTAATATAAAGATGGAAATATAAATAGAGGTGCAAAATCTCCAAAGCAAACTGTTAATGTGAGGAAGCGCCACAAGTTTTTTTTTTTTTTTCGTTTTTTTTTTTGTCAGATTTTACCCATGATTTCCCAGTTTGGAAATGTCTGCACCAATGTCCTCTTGTTGGGAACTATCTACACTGCTAATTGGTTCAAATGGTGAACAGAAGGAGTAGGTTTGAATAACAACATGGTTTTCTGCAGGATTTAAATGGAACAATACACTTCTTTCAGATAAAATTAAGATTGAACACTTCTTCTACAAGCACTCTAGACCAGAATGCTGGACTGATATGAAACAAGAATAAGAATAAATATGTGAAAAAGCGCCTTGTTTCTTTCAATGCGCATGTTGGAGTATCTGGGATTCTTTAGGCCTGTTTCTCTTCCAAAAGTCCTGGGAATCTGGGAACAGACCATCATGTACTATTTGAAACATGAGAACTTTTTAAAATACTGATCCATTTGCACTTTGTTAGCTAAGTGTAAATGATTTGTCATTGCGGCAGGAAAACTGTAATAAAACATCTGTATATCAACACAAAAATATTTCACCAAATACCCAATCGACCTTTTTGTCCCTGACTTGAATTTCCTGGAGAAAGAAAACTTGTGGGATGAGCTAAGAAGTGTCAACAAGCTGTTTTTGTTGACCTATATAGTTATGATCATTGTCTTTGACGCATATGTCTCGTATCGCTTACTGAATATCTAATTTGAAAACATTAAAACATTTAAGACACTATTTTCCATAACCTATTCTGGCTGTGACAGCATTTGACAGCCCACAGACTGCGAGGATTGATTTTCGCCCAGACAAACCGACTTGAATTTGCATCTTGATGACTGCTTGTGCTTTGGCACGAGGACCGAGGAAAAGACGCTCCGAGTGCATTGTTTCCAAACTGGCCCGGATGCAGTCGATCAGAGTCAATGTCCTTGTTTCGTTTTGGCAGATGAGTGACCCGGAAACCTTCAAGCACTGTGTCAGCATCTTCGTAACTGTTCTGTAACCGCTCGTTTCTGTCAATACCTGCAACTGCTGAGGCCGAACCCCAAACCGCCACGCTTCAAGTCGTCATTTAGCTTCAGCAGACTAACTTCACCTCACAGGCACCTGGAGAGCTTGACGGTGACGCTTCAGGGGCGGACTGGATTGGAGGTGATTGTGGAGCAGCAATTGTTTTTACTCAAAGGGAACCTCAGAAGCCCAATGAAGTGTCCCTAGTGCTAACTGATTTTGTTTGAGTGAGAGGCTTAATATTAGATACTCCTGAAAGAAGACCTATTTTGCAGTATTGACGAGCAGCTATAATAGACATTCACATCAAGGCGACAGCACTTTGGTACAATTAATCTATAAATGAGGAAGAGAGAATACTCTTAAATTGATGAGACTCATCATTAAAACGTAGTCTTTGATGAGACTATGGGGTCTGTTTCTGCTTCATCTCTCGTTTCACCACCACTAAATGTGCTTAGTTGCTGGTGGCTTGTAGGAGGTCACATCCTTTTACTGCCGTTGTTCTTTTTTCAGACTTTCATGTTGGCCTCGTCTTCTCTGCCAAGCTTTCACCCCTAATGGGCCGAACCAGATCCAGGAAGGCCAGCCACAGTCTCTCCCAGGTGGCTGTGGACGCGCAGAGGCCCCTGTTGTTTTTTTTTCACGGGTCATTAACTGTACCTAATGGCACCGCAGACACAAGGGAGAACATCAAGCAGAGACACACTCTGCTGCAGTTTCTGGTCCCTGAAATCTGAAAGCTTACTTTTTCTACTTGATGGAAACAGTATACTCAGCGTAGGTTTGAGGAGTGGGGAGTTTTGGAGGGAGACGTTCTGATGGCTTTGCGTCTACCTCGAAACTTGTCAATTTGTTTTTGTTTACATTGAACTTTTATTTTACCGTTACAATCTATACTTTTTTAGCTTAGATTAAAATATGTTGCTTTGCATAGCTCTTACATACCTTTGGAGCTTTTGAGGTTTTGTCCCATTATAACCACACACTTTGAGAATTGGGATTTTATGTCAAAGACAAAGTAGTGATTACTTTTGGAGAGGGTCGGAAGTGGCAAATGGTTTAAAAATATTCATACGTTTGTATTGTGGCCCCCAATTCAATATTTTGTTGAACGACAAAATCTTGCCATCTTGTTGCTAGATGGTGTAATAATACCCAACCAGCGTTGCACATCTAAAAACTGAAACTTTTTGTATTTTTCAAAATGGTGAAAACTCAGTCACAGATCTCACAATTAAAAAAATAGATCTGGACTTTGACTGGGTCATTCTAATACACTACTATGCCATAATCTGAACCATTTCCTTGTAGTTCTGATTGTATTCTTTTGGTTGTTGTCATGCTGGGAGGTTAAACTCTGCCCCAGTCTCAAGTCATTTGCAGTTTCTGACAAGTTTTCTTCCAGAAAACAAGTTTCCTGTCTCTGTTTAGATAAAGCATCCCCCCTTTAAAATCTTATGTGTTGGTCAAAATATTTTATTTGTTCTCATCTGACCAGAGCACCGTCTTCCACATATATTTTTTGTGTGTTTCCCTTTACTAATATACTCCACTTTGCTTTTGTCTAATATATAATTTAAAATATCGATATTTGTTACTGTAATGTGAAATAAAGTAAAAGCACGGCCAATAAATTCTATGAATTCAAAGCATCGTGGTCAGCATGGTCTGTAATATTAAGCACGTTTGCTTAAAGCCTTTTAGCTGATCATTTTCTATTTTCCAATTTTCAAATCTACTCATTAGTGGGATTGTTTTTCTTAGCAAGAATTAGTAATCTGATGTTTTGTTTTATTATTTCACTGAAATAGGCTGTTGCTTTTCATACTCTACAACATGTGCCTCAAAAACCACAGAGCAGCTTAATATTACATGTCTTCTGTACAAAGGAGTGTGATGTGTTTTGGCAGCAACAGCTCCAAACATGTCCCAACAGCTCTTTCTTTCACATACCTCATTTTTGGCTTAAAGCGTATTTTGGGCATCATCCTGACTCTTTCTTCTTGTAAGTTTAATAAATTTGATCTGTTTCCTAACAGGTTTTGTCAGCTTTGACAACCCTGCTAGCGCACAGGCAGCTATTCAGGCCATGAACGGCTTTCAAATTGGGATGAAGAGGTTGAAAGTCCAGCTAAAGAGACCGAAGGATGCCAGCCGCCCTTACTGACACAGCCTACCTTCAGTATTCACCGCAGCAGCACAGGTAAGCCCTGAAAATGACCAGAGCTTTTTGTCTTCCCAAAAGTACGTTTTCAAGCATCTTCTTCTTCTTTGGAAGAGCTGTGATTGGTTTCTGTAAATATATTTAATAAAACAGTTTATTATGTAATGAAACTATGTAACTGTTTCAAAATACTGCAAAAGTCAAAGGTTTATAAATACTCAGGTAAGGGTGTATTCACTCCTGACACGTTTGGTCTGCTTTAAAAGGACCAGAGTTCATTTTGTCTATTGGTCTGCACATTTAGTGCAGGTGTGAATACTCTTAAAGGAGAGACAATATGTAAAATTTACTTTTTGTTTTTTAGCTTTATGTTATAAAGCTGTGCTCTGTCCCACCACCACGATTTCTGTCCAATGGGATAGATTTGTTTACAAATTATAGCAAAAGAGCAGGAAAAAAATCTGCTTTGGGTCTACACTAAATAAGTGGACCCAAAGGCTTTCCTGGTGTCAATACATGTTTAGACCTCACCATCAACACCCATGTACGTTTAAACAGTGGCCTAGCACTCTTAGATTGTAAATAATGTATGTACAGAAAGCAGGAGAAGGCGATAAAGAAGAGCAGCAAAGTCCTTTCATGAATTCCTTTCCCCAGTTTGTCATGTAAATAAAAAATGACATTTTAAAGGCGTCCTGGAGGTCATACAAAGGTCAGGGAAACTTTCCAAGAGAAACTTAATGTTCTACTATGCGACTGAAGCCTGACAAAGTGTGACTTTGCTTTGGAGGATCGGGAGTAGAATGTAAAAATGAGCTTCTAAAGAAACTTTACAGTATCTGAACTGATGAGTGAAAATAGAGCCTACAGTCTGCACTAAGCACAGATATGTGCGCAGAATTTTTTTATCACTACAAATCCTTAACTTTCTAGCACAAAGGAGATCAAACATGTTTGGGCAGTGATGTACCACTGAAATGAGGAATATTTGACTGACAGATGGGCCATGGAAATATCACTTCATCCTATAGGAAAGAAAAGGAAAGAGGAAAACTCATTGTTTTGAAACAACCGCCCTCTATGAATCCTATAATTGTGCATCATAAATAAGAGAAAGGAAAAGTATACATAGTTTCTTAAGTATTTTACAAATAATCAAAAAAGTTTGGTCTGCCTTTATGTTTAGACACCAGAGAAAATTATTTGTAGCTACTAAAACTGTTACCTATTCTTCATTGCAATAGATTCAGATTCAGCTTCAGTTGTATCTCAAACAAAGGAGGAGCTCTACTCAAAGCTGCGTAGACAGCAATTTTCATGTTTAGCCACAAACTCTCCATTGAACTTGACTTCAACTAGGCTGTTACAAAACAAAACTTTTTTGTCATCTACACATTAAAATATTGCTGTTTTATTGTCATGTTGAAATTCTTCCCAGGCCCCAAGTCTTTACTAGGTTTTCTTCCCTACACTGATGGGAAAAAAAAAACATCCCCAAAGTATTTTACAGCCATCATCTTGTTGCACCACCAGTTATATCAGCGCAGATTTAAATAATTAAGCCTGGTTCACGCGGCGATTAATTAGGCTGATTTTTGACTCAGTTTTTCCCTTCCTAATATCTAAATGACACTCCGATTATCGTGATGGCTCTAAAGATAATCTTAGGAGATGTTCCTACCGTGTGCGATGTATTAGGGGTGAGCTAGTCTGCTTGGAAGGGCATCAGTAGCGCTTCGACCTCAAATCGGGGATATTTAACCTGTTGGATTGTCTTGGCCTGATATCCCAGCGTGTGGGGTGTTCCCTGAGGACAAACAAGCATGCAGCCTGCTATCTGTGATGTGTAGCCAATCAGAGAGCAAAGTGATAGAAACACAGACGAAAATCCACAAGACAGCACATGAAACAACTGCCACTGCAGAAAGTCAAGTGGAAGTTGCAGACATCTTTTTGTATATTGCCCACATTGTTTCTTCCTGGTGAGTCATGCAGCCAGGGTTTTCTTTCCACTTGTGTTTGAATGCAGGAAATCTGTTTGTGTGTAGTGTGTTGTTTTTGTTGTGTGGCTATACACCACACACACACACACACCCACACACACTGTTAGAGCTTTGATTTCCTTTTTGTCATGTCTGTGGTCTCTCAGGTTTTGAAAATCAGCCGACAATTTTAAAATCTTGCCATGTGAACCAGGCATTGGAGGACTTCTGAAGGCAATTGGTTGCTTTGAGTGCAACTGGATGCTGCAATCTTATAATATATAGTGGTCATACACTTTGAAAGCTATCCGTTAATTTCATTCCACTTTGAAATTATGTCACCCCGCCCCCCAACATACACTCACACACACACACACACACACATGCCTGCACACGCGGTACAGCCTTGTGTTTGAAGAAAACCCTGTTAGCTTCTACAATTAGCACCATTTTGAAGGACATGGACATTATGCAAACAAAGCACAAATATAAACTTTTGATGGATGCAAAATCACTTTTTTATATATTTTAGGGCCCAAAATATGACAGAAGCGCATTTAATATTAAGATGTATTCATTTTCCAATTAAGTGGAAAATGAATGCATTTCGTTTTGGTTCAAGATATTGAAAGTCAGGGGACATTTTGGCAATGTGGGTCCTGTGATTTTGTCCTATCATTTTAAATCTCATGTCTATTGTCAGTAAATGTAAGGCTAAGCATAGAATGTGCAAAAATATGGAGTCCAAGTGGTTGATTTTATTATGGGGCAAATCGTGAGAATATTAGTTGTGGGAAAAATCTGTCATCATTGTGATTGACAAAGATGGATTCAGTGTAATGGTCTCTCCAGACCATTACACTGATATAATGGAGCCATACTGAAATATCCAAAGTTTAGAGAAATGGATCTTTGGATTGACAGTTTAATGAGCAGTGAAATTTAAAATTGCTCCTTTCTTTTTTTTTTTCTTCTTTCTCTGTCTTCCTTTTTCTCTCTTCTTCTTTTCCAGAGTTTAGAGGACACACGTGAAGATATCTGGGAGGAGGTCAGCTTTTTTTCTTTGAGAGCAAGCATATGTTTTAAAAAAATCAACACGTGAGGAGTTTTCGGAGACATATCAACACTTATCAACACAAGAAGATACAGGTTAGAGCAGTAACAGGAGGTGTGGCAAAAGGAAGGAGGAAAAACGACGCTTCGATGGGGACTTAACAGCAACAGATGGCACAGAACCGCGAGAAGGAAAAACTGGAAAAGAGACGCGACGGAACTGAACAACAGAACTTTTTCTTGTTAAGACTTGAATTGTTAAGTAAGCAACAAACAAAAAAGCAGCAACAACAAATAGATTTCTATATACATGTTATATACACACACATATATATATATACATATATATATATAAGGAACAAAGATGCGCTTGTGGCTTTTACTGGACAAATGAGGGTTAAAACTTGAAGATAAAAAAAAACAGTGGAGAAAAGAACCAATTCTACACGTCCACTGACAGACTTTCTTTCTCTTTCCCTCTTTCTCTTATTCTCTCACCGTCTCTCAGCAAGCGCAGAACTATGACTCTTGGAGGTCACTGAGGTTTCCAATAGCAAAAGTAGAACTGCAATTCTTTCACCCCTAAGGGACCAAAGGACCAAACATTTTTATTGTTCTGAACAGCGATATATATATATAGTATTAATGATACTAATACTACAAACTACTACTAATAATATTACAAGTTAAACTTAAGAAGAAATACTAGCTTCAGGTTGAAAAAAAAAAGAACAAGGGTTTTTTTTGGTTTCCTTTTACCTTTATAGCTACCGGGTTGGAGAATAATAAAAGCAAAAACAGAAAATGTATAAAAAAAATAAATAAATAAATGAAGCTGTACTATTTTAGCAGTATAGAAGATATGGGTTAGGCATTGTGTCGGGCATGTTCAGATATGTTTGTTTATTTATTTATTTCCCTGATACATCAGCATTCCCAGCATTTCATCTCAGAAGCGTGATCTTTGTGTTTTTGAGTCACGGTTTGTCAAAAAGGGCAAACGAAAGCATTGAAGCAAAGGAAGGACAAAAAAAAATACTCAAACAGGACCACAAATACCGACCTCTGTTCAATTCGAAGTGCTCGATCTTCACTGCGAATCATTCCATGGCATTAGTAAACGCCTTGACAGGGCAGATGATCTGACCAGGAACCACGGTGGTGAAAGTGCCACATGTTGGGTCGCTCTTGGGTCGAGCCCTCGCCCACTGCCAAGCTGCTCCAGCTGCTTCCCGCCCTCCCATCACTTTTCCTCCTTCACGTCAAAGTGCCAGTGTTACTGTCTATTAACAGGGATCATCAGTGGATGAGGGAGCCCTGAAACTAAACCAGGACATAATTGCGATAATGATAATATTGATCAGGCGGAAGCGGCACTGCAGGGCCAGAAATGCACAATCGATTGTCAAATTGGCATTTCAAAGAAGCTGACTTAGAAGCTGATCACAGTCTCACGGGAGCCTTTTTGTCTCCCTCCATAGAGTGCTTGCAAAAGTGTTCATACTTGTCTTAACATATTTTCATGTTATAGCATGAAAACATGCTAAAACAGCCTCAAAATTTCTATCACAGGGAAGAAAAAAAAAAAAAACCACAGTTGGGATGTCAAGTGAAAACTTAATTCCCAAACTACCACAAACTTCACCTTAGAATGGGCCATTCTAACATTTTTATCTAAATAATTATTTTCTTGCTATAGCTGTATATTTGATGATATCCCAGGTTTTCTTCTAGATTGGAGTCTGCATTTAAAGACACCTAAGCTGTTGGTTTTTTTGTTTTTGTTTTTTTGTTTTTTTGGTTTTTTTTTGGTAACTGCACATTATAATTGCACAGTTAGAGCTCAAACACAGTGAAAGACAGCGTGGCATTAACAGCTACTGCAGGTCAAATTCAGACCAAAATGATCCGTCAATTAGAGAGCAGGAGGCCTAGAAGTGCTGTTGCCACTTCAGAAGGACAGTTTACCGTCAGCGATGGTCTCACACACAGCCCCGGTGCGGTGATGTTGTGCCACGGCATGCTCTGCAAGACACAATTAATCAACTAAACCAGAGTCATCCTGATCTGAGAAACGCATTCAGTTGATCTGAGATTAAATCTTTCTCTTCAAAGGCTTCTTTTCGGCTGATTCACTCCCCCCCCCTCTTCTTAGTGAGGCTTTCTCTCTCTCTCTTTTTTTTTTTTTTTCTTCTTAAATGCCATTCCATGACTCAGTTTGCTCTTTGAAGCCTTTTGCCCCCTCAGGACTCACTGAGATTTCAGCGCTTTCATCAACGTTCCAAACTTTAGGCACATCAGCACTCCGGACACTGCACCGCAGCACTCGTCCTGCAGAGACTTCAGACAAAAACAGACGACTTTGCCTCTGTGATTTGGTCACAACAAAAATGTTTCCACCAGAGCGACTCTCCAGTTCCTAGCGACTGTACGCCTGTGTTTGATTACTTTTGGCTCAGCTGCTCTTTATCCTCCTGTGATTCCTGCTTCACTGGATCAGAGTTATTATTATTATAAGAAAGAGGGAGCAGGAATCTCAGTAGGTCTCACTTCTGTTCGTTGTGAGACCTACTGCTGCCAGCAGTGTTTAGATGCTGTATGAAGGTGTTTTGTTACATATGCCTTTTCTCATCATGAATTGCCAAATTATGCAAGCATATCCATTGCAGTTCCTCATCCGATTTTAAATATGTGCCAGATTTCCTTAAAACGTAGTCTTATAAATATACTTATTTTAGAAAACTCTTTAGCAGATTGAAATATTTGATTTTGTGATATAGGATACCACTGTAGGAAAAGGGTCAGCTCCCTCTGAAATGATATACGATATAGATTTCCTGTGAAAAGGTTAGATTTCTTATATATTTGCCAGAAGACAGCTCCTTTCCCTCGGCGAGTAAATGTGAGTTTCCATGCTCGCTGTCAGGGCAAAGCAGCTTTAGGAAGCTGTGATATATGCCCTGCTTCCTCTAGGCCATTCGGAGCCTTATAAACCCCTGTCAAAATATATCTTTCTCTTGCGATTTCTCCTCAAGAGAAGGGTTTTTTTGTGTTTTTTTAATTATTAAAATCAAATTAGATTTGGCCTTGAAAACAGCTTGAGAAAAGCAAATTAAAGATGACAGGTGGAGCTGAAATGGAATGTGTTTGAATTATGTTAAGTTCTTTGATGCACACTCTTAGAAGGAAAAGGAAATAAAAACATATATATATATAAAAGAATGATTAATCCACATTGTGAGAAACAAATATTGCCAGAGTTTGGCCCCTTGAGATAAGAGCAGGTGCATCAGTCAGTGCGCACAGTGCTTACTGTGAGTTTCAGGAAAGTTTAGGTCATCAACATCTGTGAATGGCTTATAAAAAGGGAACTGGCAGTAGTGATTTCTATAGTTTTCTAATTAAGTTGCATGTGATTGAGCTAAAATTGATCTCTTACATACTTTTCACTCTTGCATCCATTGCTTTTAAAATCATCTCTTCTGTTAATATTTATCATGCTACCATGGTGCCCTTTTTTTTAATCTTCTGAGCATGCTCAATAGGGGCCGGGAGGGATGAAGATTATGAATATGGTATTGCTCGTATTAACAATATGATTCTTTACCTATTGTTTGAATGCTAAGGATAGTAGCTTATTATAAATATGAAATCTTGTATAATATGAAAAATCAGCACAGGACCCTTTTTCTTTGGGTTACGTAGAGGTTAGGGGGATCAGACGGGGAAGGAGAGGGACGGGACTCGCTTTATAAAGACATTAACTTTCTGGTTTCTCAGCACAAAAACAGACAAAGACAGAAAAGCAGCAGTATGATGAATCTCAGAACCAGTCTTTAAACCGGAAGGATACAAATGCTGTTTACAGGTAGAACTTGTTTTTCTTTTAGGTTTTTTTTCTTCTTCTTCTTCTTCTTCTTCTTTTTTTTAAGCAGAGCGCCACCTGTTTTTGTGGCAGCATCAGTACAGCATGGATTAACTGACAGGGAAAGCAGTATCTTTTTATAATAAAAAAATTCAAATAATAATGAATAAAAAAAAGTGTTCTGTATTAGCCTGAGAAACCAAACTTTTTTCCCCTGTTAAAATTTCTTAATACTTGCTGCTTAGATTACTTCATATTAATAATTGATGATTTAATAATTTTATAATTAATTACCTGGTCAAGTGTGTAACTTGATGTTTATTTATCAATTTATTTATTTATTTATTTGCTAATTATTTAATTTATTTATTAATTTGTCACTTTATTTTATGGTTATGGTAAGATAACGATATGTGTCAAAAAGAAATGGTTATTGGAACTTTTCTCTTGTTCTCTCCTTTTTTTCCAATTTTACAATAAAAAAAATCAAACTGGGTGGTTTTGTTTTTTTATAGTTCATTTGGACCGAGTGGAGTGCTGATCCTCACTCAGTAGACAGGGGGAGTCGTTGCACAAGGAATTGCTCCCTCACCCCACCCAGCATCTCAAGGACCTTGAAAGTTCAGGGGACGCAGATGCTGCTGCCTCCTTGGGCTCATCACCTCTGAGCGTGTCACTCACACCCTGGCCATGTTTAGTGCTGCAGCTGTGATATGTGTGCAAGAGCCCCTTAAACAACACTGCAGATGCATAATTTTTAATGTGTTTTGTTTTTTTGTTTTTTGTTTTTATGTTTTATGATGGAAATGGTTTAAAAACCAGGCATCTCAGAAGGAGTCAACTGTGGGGCTCCTCATAAAAAGCCAGAGTGCTGAAATCGCAGCCATTTAATATACATTTAAAGCTCAGTCATGTAGTATTGAGAAGATTTTCTTCACTGTGTCAAGATGGAGACTGAATGCTATTTTTCTTTGTTTTTTTATGTGAAAGAAGGTCAGCAGGAATATGTGTAAGAGGGACTGGATTTAAAACTTGCATCAGGCAAATATTATCGAGGAAGTGTCACAGGAAGTGTTATGTAAGATTAATTTGAATCTCCGAAAATCCATCCAAATATAAAAAGCAGGGCATAAGTTGTTGTAAGGAGGACAGCGGGTATGTCCTCCTTGTCAACCGCGTGCAGCGCCTGGATGCCAGGAGCTAAATTTGATGCAACATCTGTTGACAGCTGAATTGCCCCTCCACATACATCTTGTAATCATCATCCTCCTACATGAGGAGTCGCTGTAACAAAAGCAGCAGCTGAGACACAAGATATATAAATTGTTTGAGGAGCGGCTTCAAGTGGGGGGGAAGAAAAAAAAAAACTGTAAAAAAAAAAAAAAGAAGTAGAGCCACTGGCTCATGAAATAAATTGTCCCAATTACAATAAAGTGTGGCTCTTGGTCAGTGTGAGCGGCAGGCAGTTCATCTTTATTACAATCAGTTAATGAAAATCAATCCCCCTCCTGATAAACTCTTATCTCCACGGCCTTTGCGCACCCCCCGTGCCTGGGAGATAATAAATTAGGGTAATATTGCCTTTGATGAGGGAGTGAATTGCAAATTATTGTAACTTTCCAAGATTTATGATGCAGATGCTTAATTTCCGAGACGAGTTTTTTTCAGGGCGTCAGGGTGCAAGGGGGCCATTTGTTAAAAGTTTGGTGACTTGTGCTCGTTAATAAAAATACACACTCAGACAGCCAGGTGTTCTCAGCTGTTTCCCGGCTGATGCAGCTCGCAAAGAAAAAAAAAAAAAGAATACTGTAAATCCACATTTCAGTTTTGCAGATGTACAGTGCCTTGCAAAAGTATTAATACCCCGTGAACCTTTTAGCATTTTGTCACACATTTTATCAAGCACAAACTTCAATGTGTTCATTTGGATTTTATGAGACTGGCCAAGGTACCACATCATTTTGAAGTGGGAGGAAAAGTTAAAATCTTTTAACTTTTTTTTTGCACTGATTCTTTTGACATTCAAGTTGGATTGAATCTATGTATGTGCATGGAAAAAAAAATCGAGTCTTGTCTTGATTTTTAATTGTATTTTTTTCTTGGCTTTCACTGGCTTTATTCTACGACATGAATATGCTTTGATATAAAAACCATTCTATTTTAGCTCAGGCAGTATGTTTGGGGATGTTGTTCTTCTGGAAGGTGAACCTCTACCCCAGTTTTAGTATTTTTCATGCCTCAAAGCGCTTTTCTTTCAGTCTTTTCCTTTATTTAGCTCCATTATCTTCCCACCAACTTCAACTATGTCCACTTCAAGATTCGTGGCAAACTAAATTACACTCCTTATTGCTTCTAAATTCTTCCAAACACATCTTTGTTCTTCTAGATTTGTGGACTGCACTAATTGAACTAATTGTTTAATTACTCCTTCACTATGAATCCCTGCTGCTCCTCCAGAGTTACCATGAACCCCTCCTGCCTGTTCATCTGAATGATGCTCTCTGGTGAACCACTATTTTGTAAAGATGTTCAAAAGCTTGAGATAGTACTTTATAACCCAATCCTTCTTCAAGTTTTGCTACAACTTTTATCTCTAACCTGAAAAAAAATTTTATTCAGATTTTAAATTACACATACACTAATGGTCTTTTTTTTTTTCTTTTTTTTTTTTTTCTTTTTTTTACAAGAGCATTTGGATCCATTAAATTTTATTTCAGTGTACCAGAGTTGAGGGCTCACTGCAAAAAGCGCTACATTTTTCAGACATATATTTAGAATTATTTTGAAAATGGTGTTGTTTTACTTTACCTTCCCAAATGTTGTGCCTGTCTAGCACATGCACCTCCTATAAATTACGGTTGTCAAGCCACAAAATATGGCAAAATACGGTTCAACGGGTTTGAATACTTTTTGCTAGGAGCAGTAACGGTAAACATACGGCCAAAAACAGAAACCCCATGCAATGCAATGTGTTTACTAAAGTAGCTGTCAATCAGGCAGCCCCCTCCTCCCCCCCTACCCCCACTCCCTCTCTCTCCACATCTCTATCACACAAACCAGGAGAGTATGATTCGATATGTAGGTCAATATGCATGCTGCACTGAGCCAGCGGGTGAGATATGTCTGGTTGCTCACTGTCACTCTGATTATTGAGGAGACACAGAAAGATTGAGTTGGTCAAGTATGAGAGAGGCTGCAGTATAAGAGATAGCTGTATGATTGCTGCCACTAGATCTCAGAAGCCACATACACATGCACGCGCGCACACACGGGCCGAAACTTTCCAGAGAAATTAGAAACTTCTCACTCTTTGTTCCGCAGCAGTGACCCATGTAACCGTGTGCAATGTATGTGTGCGTCGTACGCCTTCCTTGCTCGATGCAACAATCAGGCCACTAGTGCATCATTAAGCAAAACACTTCGGCAGCCCGGGCAGGGCCGGGGTTACGAGTGCAGGCATGATGCAAGGTGGCTCATTTCAGGAGCAAACACAAAGGCTGCGAGAGCAGATGAATGAGTTGACAGCAATTTGGTAACCAACGTCTCATGCATCATTCAGCGTCGATAATTTAAGCTGGTGTGCTAAAAGCACCTCGTGTGGATGTCTGTTTTTATTTTTATTTTTTTACACATGCCTCCAAGTACTCATCTGCTTAGCTGTCGTCAACTGCATTTCGTTTCATGACGAGGTTGATCTGGCTGAGAAGACTTGGGGTCTCCATACCTTAAAAGACAGACTGAAGAAGCTGCTGCTTCAGTTTGATTATCTCACCTTGCAACTATGTCTACTCATCAAGGCCACCTCATTTTTGTCTGAGGAACAGCTTTAATTAAGACAGCCATCAATCCATGCATTATCAATCACGGAGAAGACTCACACACCGCTATCTATTTATCTTGCCAAGTGCTTTATTATTATCAAATTAATTTCCCAATTGAGAGTATCCATCACTCAAGCTCTCTCTCCCCCCCTCCATCTCCCTCTCAACTCATTAACCAAGTAATTGTCCTTGTTTACGGGGAAAAGTCAAGACAGGATGGCTCAAAGAGAGTGGACAAGCAATCTTCCAAAAACTATGTGCACACGCTGCGTCTGCCTTGCAAATACAAAGGCAAGAACTCCATTAAAGTTGCTTCAGAGTGGACGGCTTGACTTATGCTTCAGTTCCAATTTTCAAAAATGGATGAGGGGAAAAAAAAATAAATAAATCTGAGATCCTCAGTTTGAAATGTTTCCAAGTTGTCAGACAGCTCCGCCGCCTTTCATCAGACTGAGGGAGCTCTCACACGGGTTTATTGTACAAAGCTCTGCTGCCTGACAGTCCTGTCAGATGGTTGCGTCTCAACAGATGATATGAGTCATGAACGGGGGACTTGCAGCTTTTTAAGTTTTGTTCTCCTCTTCTCCTCAGCCAATGGGGGGAAAAAATAACTATTAGAATATGTTATCATTGGAATTAGGATGCTTGTGTGTGTGTGAGAGAGATCGATGCGGTTTCTGTCTTTTTGTTTAAAGTAAGCGTTCCAAAATATCAATGAATTCGGAAATTATGGCTCAGAATTTAAATTTCAACCTGGCACTTTTGTATCATTGCTAACAGACTCAACATTGGGGCTAAATATCCTCTGAAGTACTAACACAAGACCTAAGCTCTGTTATTTGATTATTCTGCGTAAGCCATCACTATCATAGCAGTATTATGATGTCTTAAAGGCAGAGTTATATTTTTTTTTTATTTCTGTGAATAAATTTAAAACTCTTCATAAAAAACTGTTTATGTTTACACGGTGTATACACGAGTGAATTTTATGTTTTAATTGTCCATATAGTCCATAGTCCGTATTTTTGTTTTACAGGGTTCAAGTCCTGACATTTGCAGCAGTTTATCCAGACAAATCCAGCTGTGTACAAGCTTCAACAATGTGGCCGCTAATTTAAAGTGACGTTGAAGAAATGAAGAGAGATCACCCTTCTTCATCAGTGAAATTCACCTATAGCATGACACTACCACCACCATGCTTGATAGCTGGTAAAGTGTTATTTTCAAATTGAGGGTTTATCTTTCTTCTCTCTGTAATGTGTCACTGGCTTTCCTGCACTTTCTAGTTCCTGGTAGGCTTGTGCTTCATGTGTTCCTGGTTTGTTATTTATCATCCGAACCAACCTCTGTTCATCTTGAGGAGACAAATTGGATCACGTGTTTGAATCTTGGTCACAAATGTGTCCCGGCAGGCGACACATTACAACTGGTCTTGTATAGGATAAACCGCTATTTTAGAAATCTGCTGACCTCAAACCTAAAATGTACAGAACTTCAATTTAAATGCTACTTGAAGGAGTGGTTGAATATCTAGCCAGAGTTATATAAATTGATGTTATTCCTGCTTGGGAAAGAATAGTGCAAATCCATATCTTAAAGCCTCAAATTAGTCTGACATTCATGCCCATGCTGAGGAGATGTAAACGTCTCAGCATCACTGAAGACGAGTGAAACATTGATCTAAAGCAGAGGAGCATAAAGATGCAAGAAATATATGTAACTGAGTGAATCTACTCTGTTTTCACCACTGGACAGCGTCAGTATAAGAATGTGACAGTCTCCACTTCCTTTCTGTAATGACCTCACTCCTTCTCAATCTTCTTCCAGCTTCCTCCTGATATTAAGACTGAGGTGATGAAGTCACCCAAGAGAGACCTTATTTAGGCCATCTGGAATGTGCTTCACGTGTGAAAGAGTAAAAAATGACACCTTTCAGCGGCCATCTCCCACATCCGGAGTACCTCTCCGTCACATTGCCTTTATTTAAATAGGACACGGAGGGATAAAGAATGACGGCATGTGTGATGAAACGTGTTGTCAATCAAGAGCATTACCAGAATCAGGTTACCTTTAACTCAATCCGATGTGAATTACATTCACGTCTGCAGGTTATGGAGCATTAATTCTTAATGTCTTCATAAGGAGTCTGCCCGAGCTTCCTTAATTGCATTTTTAATGGAAATTAAAACTGATCACAGCCCCTCTTTCTAATCATAGCACTCAGCTTTTATGTATAGTGCAAATATGAAGCCCGTGTTCCGCTGCTGTCAACTCCAATGTTGGCTTTAACAGTGGACCGAATCCTTTTTGGAGCCTTGCAGTGCTCCGGCAGACAAAAGCAAAAGCCAGCAGCCAACTCAGCATTCCAAAGTAACATTTACACAGGGGACCGAGAACATACTTTGGAACCCTACAGCTACAGAGCCAGCTTGTCAAAGCATGTGCTCGCACTGCAAGCTGGCAGACCTTGTAAACTAAGGACACCACCAGGTCGCAGATGGCATTGCAAGAACACAGTGGGTGAAAGAGGGTTCAGTTTAATCCAAAAATAAATGTGTTTTAATCGGTTCTGCAGGGGGGGGGAGTGTATACAAGTATACAATGAGAGCAAGGGAGACTTGAGTCTTTCTTTGAAGGTTAGCATATTGGTAGAAAGTTGAGAGGAAGAAAAAAAACGTGCTTGCAAAAATTGCACATGGACTGACCTAGTGGGCAGATATCACAACATTCTCTCTGATACTCCCCCTTCTCAATGTGTGGATTTTCTTCAGGTACTCTGGCGTCCTCCCACAGACCAAAAATATGCATTTCTGATTAACTGGACACTGCAAATTGCCCTTAGGAATAAGTGTGAGTGTGAATAATTATTGTGTCTCATCCCATGATATCTGTTGATCTCAAACCTACGAAGATATAGTGTAAGGACAATGCATGGATGGAAGAGTGCAAAAGCAACTGAGATAATCCTACAGCTGCATAGTCGTCTTGTCAAAACTGTCTTTATACTGCAAGCTGGCAGATTTTATGAACTCCAACAGGACACAGGGGATACTGCAGAAAAATGATTAACTTCAGACCAAACCAAAAATTCTTGACTTTAAAGGCCTAAAGTAAAATATGACAGAAAGAACGACTGCACCACAATTCCATGTAACTGATTCTCCTGTTTTTTATTTTAATTCTGTGGCTTCACTGTAACGTCAAACAGGACGATGACATCTCAGTAAACAAGATTATTATTGAGAACTTCATTTCAGTAATTTTACTCGTAATTGCATACTACTAATAAAACTAAATTAGTTGCCTTCTAAGTCACTTCTGTTTCACAGTCATCAGAAACGCCTTACCTGGGCAGGTGCAGACGGTTTTATGATTGTGACATTCTAATCTTCCAATAGCCTGAATTTTGGGTTTTCACTAGCTGTAAGCTATACTAACCTAAATTAACTGTTAAAAGGAACATGTAAACCATATCACAATGGGCAATACTTCTGCGCAATATGAGATTTACTTTTTGAATTCATGCCAAGACAACTGTCTCTAATCAAACAACAGTGACAAAGAGAAATGGGTTCCAATATGGAGTGTTCAACCATTTAATACAGATAATTAAAGATACAGCACAACACATATTAGTTCACTTTTCTTACAATAACTCAAAGTCACCTACTAAAACACAACAAATGTAAATCATATTACAGTTAAAACATCTATACAAAGTATTTACAAAATATAAAAGACATATATACACTCTTTAAATATATTATTATATAGAGATTTGTTTAAAACTGGAAGCTGAACAGCTTGAAGAGGGAGTGTTTCACAGAATGAGGCGGGTTGAAAAGTCACATATTATTACTTAAGAATAGGTAGTTTTTTCCATATACAGTTGTTGGATCCTGTGTATTTGTATGCCAATTTGTGGAACAACAGATTAAAGCATTACAAAAACAAAACCACAAAAAAAACATTAAATTCTCAACAATTGTTGCTAATACATTAAGTGCTACAGAGATAACCAGATTAAACAGGATTTGAAAGCAACTTTGCTCGTCCATAAAAAAAAAAATGGCGAATGGAGTGATTTTCAACTTTGCTCGATGTGGAGTGTTTAAGAGCTGAGAACATCGCCGGGAAAACGAAATATTTACAAAAAGCTGTTTCTATTACTTTGTGGTCAGTTCAGACAACTCTGGATTTAACGTTCATAGAAGCCCTTATGCAAAACATCTTTTTTTTCTTCAAATGACTCAATATTGCTATAAATCCCCCAGAAATGTGTCATCTTTTCAAACTGACATCCTTCAGAGAAAAATGGAAGACCCTGAAAGTACCACTCCCACGCCCCTGTGACAACTATAAATTGTGGATATAGTCACTCTTTCCTCAAGCTGGTAATCCTTCCATGTCTTCTTTTTTTGAGTTTTTACAACAGCAGCACAGTAAGGAGGAGGAGTGACACCAAGGAGCCGTTGGACGTTGCAGCCAGCGTCTGTGTTGCTCCTCCGTTAAAAACCCGAGGAGTCCTTGGAGAGTTTTGCTTCAGCTTACTGGGCGGCAGTGCCTTTAAGTCCTCCAGAGCGCCGTACGCCGCCATGGAGAACTCCGGGTCTCCTGTTGTCAGCAAGTCAAACACACAGGACTGGAAGTACAGGTCCTCCACCTGCAGGGTCTCTCTACACTTGGCCGTAGCGCGCTCCACCGTGTAGACCTGGTGCGGGGGCCGCAGAGGACCCAGCTCTGTGTTTGTGGCCTGCAGGCGGGGCTGCTGGCTCTGGCGGCTCAGCGTGTGCTCCTTGATGAGCTCGTTGCGCGGGCAGCCGTGCAGGCACAGCTGCAGGCCCCCGCTCTCCTCGGAAAAGTCCAGGGTGTCCTCCGGCATGCGGATGGCGAAGGTCAGGTAGCTGCCCACGCGCCTGATGATGATGGAGGTGCCGATGTAGCGGGCCTGTATCTTCACCTGTCGGCCCACTCCGGAGCTGCCGCCTCGCTCCATGATGGTCAGGCTGCTGCTCTCGCCGCCGCTCCGCGTTCCATCCTGAAAGGCCAGAGGCAGGTCCTCAGTGGTGGCCTGGTACACCTTCTGCTCTGTGCAGCCTTGATATGTCTTGAAGATCACCGTGATCTGAAAATGAGGTCGGAGAGTAGCACCGTCAAACTTTTAATGTATATTTTTGGGGAAAAAAAGGATTCTGAAAGATTTCCAAAGAAAAAAAAAGAAAAAAGAATGCAATTCTAAGCCACTAGGTGGCAGCAGGAAGCAAAGTATTTCCTGGGTGAGTCAGCTCCATTGGTGCATAAGCCTGATTATTTTATCTTTAAACTTTAGGTGTCTGTGCTTTTTACTCTGATATAATCTTGCTTTGAATACAAAAAATTTAAATATCTAAAATATTAAGTTTTACTACTTGTTTTGGTTAAAAAACTGTTTTAACCAAAACATCTACTGAAGAGATGTGTCTGCATCTCTTCAGTAGTTTAGAAGTAAAATACAATCCTACTGGAAGTACTGTATTTTATAATTTCCTGTGTGGTAAGTGAAAAGGATTCTCAGCAAATTACTTGTGTCACAAAATATGACAGACAAAGAACCGTACCTCACAACTGCATCGGATTTCAAACATAACATGGTTCTAAAATCCTTTATGCAATGTGATTTTTTATTTTTTTGTACTCAGTTGGATCTTCAAAAAGGACTTCTTATGCTTCCTTGAACAAGTTAGGGTAGGTCTATAAGTTACACAAAATGTGTTCATTAGGTTTTTTGCAAAAAAATCATTCTTAGATAATGACATTTTATTCTACTCAGTTCTCCCTATCTTGAGCTCCTTGCAGAAAGAGCTATTTTAGGGTCTCTTGTCACTTTAAATCCAAGTAAGGCCACACTTTTCTTGCACTTTATACACCTGAATATGGCTGCAAACATTTCCAATTGTAGTCCCCTGCACAACCATCAAGGATGCAGCAAGCGGTTACTGCATGGTGCGTCGACAGCAACATGGTTGTCTTTTCCAGCAGCCATTGTACAGAGGTGAAACTAGCTGAACAAGCGAGCTCAAATGCCGCTTGGGTTGCTAGGCAATTTCCTGGGCCAGGCTAGGGTTACTAGATAACGAGGCATTGCCAGCCGTTTGTGACTTAATAATTGGGCGGTTTTTTAAAATGGCTCAGTTTCCAGATAAAAAAAAAACTTTAACTTATTGCCAGGAAATAGCTGGGTGGTTCTTTTTAAAGCACTAAGACTGTTTCAAGAAGCTGCAGAGACAATGAGCAAAAAGTATATTTTGCATATCTGTTAAAAAATTTCCCAACAAAAATTGTATTAAAAACCACAAAGAAAGTAGATAGTCCAACCATTCAAGATGCAACAGAACATTTAAACGCTCCAAAAAAAAAAAAAAGCCCAAGTGGCCTGTTTAAAAACCAGATTAAAAACTCTTTTCTGCCAGCCAATTACTCCTTTATTTTTCCAAATTATGCCATATTTACACAAAAAGCACCAAGTTAATTATTTGACCAGAGGGGTGAAAAAACATTTCTGATCGTGGTGGCGGAGGAAAATGTTGGGAGTGAGCGCTAATCACTACCATATGACCACCCATGTGTTAAAGGTAGAGCACTCATGCATGTCTGTGATTCAACACCAGTGAAAGACCCCTCTCAGACCCCCCACCCCTTCACGAACCTAAAAGAGCTCCAAGACGCAAGGAATGCTTCAGACTAGAGAGGCACAATGCAACAGTGATTAATTTCACATGTTTGATGCCACTAATTGCAGTGCTGGAGCTGGCATGCTAGCATTTGAAAACCACGCTGCTTGTATAAGCCTTTACTTTCAAACATGTTGTTATAACAGAGGCCGTTTCCAATTTACATGAATTTAAATGACACCAGCTTTGGTTCGCTAAATGGCACCAAACATTTGCAATTGTAGGGATTTCAACAGATGTTTGAGTAAAACAACTGCTCTGTTTCTGGATGTCATAGACCAAAAAGCTTCGACCCTACCAATCCAATCTCCTCCTCACCTTGCTGGTTGCTGTTGCACTGGAGCCCAGGACAACGGGGACGTTGGTCACCTGCACCGACAGGAAGCGGTTGTCGATCAGAGGCCACGCCCCCTCCACTTTGCAGGTCTGAAACTCGTCTCGAAAAGTCCGTAGGTGCGGGTCTCCAAATAATCCACAGTGGGCGTACTTCTTCTGCTGACCCGCCGAGCCCGACAAGAGGACCCGATTCTCATAGTCGCAGAGCTCCGACACCCCGGGCCGAGATGTGCTGGGCAACTTAGCGGAGGAGGTGGGGCCGTCGCTGGAGCAGTTGTGCTGGGAGAAAAGCTCCTTGATACGAAAAACGGCCGAGTGGTAGACCAGGTCACCCCGGCAACTGCGTGCCTGGCGCCGGGTGCACAGTGCGTAGGCCCGTAAGGCGATGCAGTAGTTCATACCCAAAGCCACTTCTTCCTGAACGCCATTGGGAGGTGACGTTGAAGCCACGTAGTCTGCATTGCATCGCTGGATTCGACACTGCTGGCAGTGAGCTGGAAAACACAAAAAGGATAATTACCAAGAAATACCAATAACCTGATTTGTCCTGAATAGTGCCTAATGAGTCAGTACAGTGTACATGTTTGGTTGTGTTTTGGGCTCTCATTTACACAGTAATGGCCAAACAGCAATGCAAAGCTTTGACAACAGGCTCCAGAGAGAGACTTTCTAGAAACTCAGTGAGAATCATTTCCATGTAAACCAAAAACATTTGGAAACGATGATGTCGGTCAGGTCATCTTGTGTTTGCGCACTGAGGTTTGGTTTTCACCCGCGGACAGAACAACAATGACCATGACAGACCTCTGTGTCTGCATCTCTTCAGATTATTTGGCGTGTTGAAACAAAATCTGCTCATTGCAGATTATTGATATTGTCTGCAAAGGTCCATAGATTACATACACCAGATAAGCAAAGAGTTACAAAAACGTGGCTCAGGGTCTGAAGGTTTACAAAGTTTAACTGGCTCCGACAGGCTACTGGCTCCTGGCATGCGCACTACATTTACAAATTTTGTAGGCGGAGCATTTGTGTTTTTAAACCACTACCATAAATTTGTCTTTTTTTTCTTTTCTTTTTTTCCTTTTTTTTGCATACGCAATGGAAAAGGTTTTTGGAAATGTTAAAATTTCAGATTTTTTTTTCCCCGATCACACCATGGCAGAGCACACTCAGGTCAAGCAAACAGCAACACTGTTTGGTGTGGAAGTTGTTACTAAATAAAGAAGTGTTTAAAAATTATTTCAGATAATGCAATTTCTTAAAGAAAAAAAAACACATAGACTTCAACAGACAACAGAATACGACAGAAAATATACTGTTTTATCATTTGAGTTTTAAACCCATTTGACTCTGCACCCTTTTTGAAATCTGATTGTTGCATTTTCTTTATAGAATATACGGAGACTCTTGCTTTAGTAATGATAACCATACAATGGAAATGCTGGAACTAGTTTAAATTGTCAATGCTGTAATGATTTCTTTGCTTTAAAATAATAATAATAATAATAATAATAATAATAATAATAATAATAATAATAATAATAATAATAATAGAATACTTTTGTGGTCACTGCTCTTTCACACACCTAGTGTGACATTATTGCTACTTTTAATATAAATAATTACGTAGTGCTCATAGCAGAAAATAAAAGCTGAATGCTGCTAATTAAAGTTCTTTGCAAATATTGCTAAAACCGGTGTTGGCAGGTCAGATTTTGACAATACTCACAGATAAGAAACCCCTCACAAAACTCTAATCATAGCACCTCTAACAATGATAAGTGATTGCACTGTAACCAAATCCTCTGTCGATTCTTCATGAGAAACTAAAAAAGTGTTTTAAATCTATAGATGTACATAGCAATCATCTATCTGATATTTACTGATGTCAGGCCTGAGACAACAAAATTCAAACTTCTAAACTATCATCTTAATTCAGTGAAATCCAAAAAGTGTGAGCTCACAAGCCCCAGAGCTCCCACTGTGCTTCAAGTTCAGTTAAAGCATATTTCCTTCAACAGAAACAGCTTCACTGCAGAAAGAGTCTTACCAAGGCTAGTTGGCCTCGGGGTGTTTGAAGTTGCTTCAGCTGAATGTTTGGTAACTGAAATATATCAAACTAAGCTACGTTGCAGTGCAAGATTGAAGGTATTGGGGTTGCAAAATTTAAACGGATCAAAAGAAGAATACTACAAAGCTCAGCAACTCTGGGTCCCACCTGGAAGTTGGGAAGCAGAGGAAGCACATAAAGTGATATTTAGCAGGAGGAACTTGAATCCAGTGCTTCAGGTTTAGTAATGGCTCACAAACAGATTATTTGTTACCAGGACACAAAGAAATACACTTACTACTTGGAGGAATAAAAAAAAAAGGTGCAAAGATTTATCAGGGTTATTTCAGGTTTATAGTTGTTTTTGGAGGAGATGTCTGTGCTGACTGGGATAGCTGCGAGCTGGAAATATTTCCATTCTGGAACAGAATCTGCCAGAATCTCAAACACATGCATCACTTTTTACTGCGAGGCTCGAGGCAGTTCTGACAGGGTGCACTCCAAGCACTGCAACAGAATACTCTGTTCACTCCCAAAGCTCCAGCTAATGTTCCAACAGCCCAAACAAAGACGACAAACTGGACGTGTCGCGTCTGCACGCTTGCTGCCACAGCGAGCACCAGAGCATATTAATGTATTTCACAGTCACTTAAAACCAAGCTTGAATAATTCTGTGAAGCAGAGTGAGAGGTCATGTTAAATGCATCCCTCTTCTGAATTCCAGCCTCGCTGCGAGGTCACTGGAGTCTGCTGTGACTGACAGTTTTTGACAATCACAGCCTGCACAGCCATTTTCACCCTGCATCTCCCTGAAGGGTCTTTATGCTCTGGCACTTAAATACCTAGCAGAAAGTGTGAAAACCTCATGGGATCAAAAAATAAACACAAAATAAATGTCGAAACAAACAGCAATTTTTAATTTGGAAAGAGAGATAAGAGATAAGAGTTTGTTTTAGTCCATCATTATACTGATGCAGATCATTTAAAGATCAGAGAAACTCACTGTTTTCCTGAGACAATGTACTACAACTACAACACAATGAAAAGAAACAGAAATGTTAAGTTCAAATAAACATATACAAGTTATCTAATTGTATAACTGATCTAATTGATCAATTGTATAATTGAACGTGTCATCTTATAAGTTAACAAAAATCTTAAAAAACAGCAATAAACAGGTAAAAATACATTTCAAAGGCTAAGGGATGGGGCTACTTGCAATGCAGATGGCTTACCTTTATTTTTTTTTTTCCTTTTTAAATAAGTATCTGACAATTATGATAATCAACTTCCTCACTTCTACGTGATCTGCTTAATCAATCCATCATTACTCATTCTAGCAAATGTCTTGCTCAACACAAAGTAGGGATTAGAGCACTTAAAAGTTGTGTTTTATATCATGTGAAGCCGAAAAACTAAACAATAATCTGAAAGCCCATTAGGGATAAGTACATTTTAATGATCTCCAAATAAGAACCACTGTTTACACTATCTTTAACATAATATCAAGTAATGCTACATCCCCATTTTCACAAAAAAACAAGCAAGTTGTGTCAAATTATTACAAATGACAAAATTAGTCTCAAATAGAAAGAGGTGCTTATCAGAATCAAGGCACAGAATGGTGTTATAAAATAAAGTTACAAAACTGCAGACTTTCTACATCTGCAGCGTTTTTAATGGGATGCCAGAGCAAATGCTGGAGTCAAAGGAGTTTCCTTTGACTAATGCAGCAATGCCCCTCCCCCACAAGTTGCTGCAAAATACCAGTCAGCTGGCTCAAAGAAGGCAAAGAACATTCTTCACTCACATAAAACAATGTCAACATATTTCTGAAGCTACAGGAGCACCACTCTTATTAAATTAATGCTATCGCACTTTGCAAAATGAGAGGAACGTGAACGTTAAGCAAGTGACTGGACCCTCTACCTGAGCAGATAGCCTGACTAATTCTTACCTTTTTACACTCCAACAAAACGTTAAAAACCAGCAGAAGCAAACACAATTTTTTGAATCTATGTTTTTTAGATATTACCTGCCAACATCTGTGTTTGAACATAAAGATAAGAATTATTAAATCTTAAAATCTCACTATATCTGTAATAATTAATGCCTACTTACTAATACAGTATTGGTGAAAAATTGTTCACTTTTGAAATAAAAGCAACTGCGTACCACGTTACACGTGTATGGAGGACCAAATAAACACCGGGATAAAGTTTGTTTTGGTCTGTGGCCTGTAAAGATGGCACTGAGCTATGTAAACACCCCACAACGTCTTACGCAGTAACGCTGGATCCAAAGCTCTACTGGCCAACAGTAGGAGCTGGACATAGAAGGCAGAGCTCCTCATTAACATAAAGATGCACATGGAGAAGCAGAAAAAGAACAAGTCAAAACAGGACAAACAGAAAAAGGAGAGGAGGCAACGACAAAAGAAGGGGGGCTTGTATAAGGAAAAGACTTAACAAAATATATACTTTTATTGACAAAAACGCATGTTTAGGGGAAATGAAAAAGAAATTATATACATTTCTTGACAGAAACTGATATATAAAGACAAGGAAAAACTAAATATATACTTATGCTTTTATTTCTTGTTATGTCAGTTTTGGTCCTCCATAGACATGCACCTGACAAAGTTTTACATAAAAAATCTCATACTTAAGATCATAACATTCAAAAAGATGTTACGTTTGCCGCAAAATTTTGGTGCATCAACAAACCAGTGGTAAAGTGAAAACGTACATAAATAAAAATATGAATTGCGGTTCTATTATTAATTCTTTTTGTGTGTGTGTGACATCTTTCTATTGTGAGATTTTAGTTTTGTCGCGTTCAGCCAATTTCCATCCACATCTAGATTATACTCTTATCTGGAATATTAATAAAGGTATTTTGAATCAAAAGAAGAAAAACTTTGTTTTGTTCTTATGTTTTTTTCCACCTGTAACATTGCATGAGCTTTAAACAAAACAGCGTGGCAGTGATTGCTAAGCATTTAATTTGATTTTCAGGAAAACTGGGGGGGGGAAAAAACTCTCAATGCAAACAAAGAGGGAATCAGAGATTTGAAACTTCAAGCGGAGATTGAGGAGCGTCCGTTCAGAGGCCAGAAAGTTTTCAAGCATGGTGGCTAACAAAGTTAATAAATGACGAATTAATACGTAAAATAACAAGATTAGCTGTCACTACAACTAATAACAACAGGTGATGGGTAGAAGAGTTACAGTTGTGCTTCATATGATAAGAGATTGAAGCTGATAAGCATCACGGCGGTGGTTTAAAAACACAAAGTTCCGTGGTTTTCTCTTTAAGTGTCCTGCGCCTGTTGCTAGTGAGCTATGCTAGCTGGAAGCTAAGCCGCAACTTGATAAAAAGAAAGAAAAATAAAGAAATACAACAAACTAGCGTCAGCTGGGAAGGATGGTGACTGTTTGGCTGTTAGAAACACATTGTTTATTGTTGTTGTGTGGGGTGAAAACAGTAATACGCAGCAATAAGAGTGATGATGGATAACTCGTGCTGCTCGGCTAACAGAGCGGACTGGAGGCTGGAACACCGCAGCAACAGAACATTTGTTACTTTGTCTCCGGAGCAGCCGCGGACCGAGAAACTTTTTCAACAAGTTAGAAACGACATTATAAAACTTTACAGCGAACATGCGAAGGCAAAGCATTCACAGCGAAGAGAATGTTCAGATTCAACAACTCAACACCAGGGGTGGGGGGACGGAAAAGTTAACTTTCCCATCGCCACCTCCATTCCGGGGACACAAACTTTGCATGCAGCACGGCAGTGGGGGAGCATGGATTGGACAGGAAGAAATGGGGGGGAAAAAAAGCTCCACTTACCTGGCCGAAACAGCAGAGCAAGTAAAACCATCGTGAAGGCTAAACAGTACCAAAGCTGCCGCTTAGCCGTGATTTGAGGTCCGCTTCTCCCCATGCCAATCCATTCAGTTAGAATGGAGTTCCTCGACTGCTTCTCATCGACTCTGCGGCTGCGGGAAATCAGACAAAAATTCGTCTTCCTTCCCAAGCGCTGTCATTCAAAAAGGGGCCCCTGTCTTTAGGGCGGCTCTACGAGGGAGGGGTCTGAAGCGTAGACGGGGCCCAGAGGTGATTGCTGGCCAATGAAAGACTAATTATTCTCTAACCTCTTGATATTTACATGCAGTGATTACTGAGGGATGAAGACAGTGGAAAAGTGGTTTGAACTACAGTGAGGAGGACGGTGTGAAATTATAATTGCTTCGAATTAAAAGTAATCAATTCTGATGGTGATAAATGTTACACAGCTTCATTTTATTTGTACATATGCAACAGATATGCCAAACATAATATCTTAAGTGTGCAGAGCATGCTCTCTGGATTTTTTTTTCTGTATTAGATTTTCCTGGAGGCTGAAAAATTGGGTCTACTGCTGAGCAAAAGGGGGTGCGAATCACTCTAACATACTTACAATCTTTATTAAAGTGTCATGTCATGAACCATTAAACCCCTGTTAACTCTGTAGTTACTACACTTTTCAAACTTACCTATGAAACTCTGTTTTTTGGATTATTATTTTTTTTGGCTCTCCCTCCAACCCCTCCCACCAAGAACAAATGCGAGCTTTAAGCATCAGCAGGATTTTGTCACCTGTTGTTTTCTCATGCCACACTCAGCTTAAATTTTTGGGTTGGACTGCCAGTTGTGAATGCAAAATACCAAACATAGCTGTCTTATTTTAGATCGGGAACCATTTGAGATTCAGAGTGAAGTCTCTAACCGAAGATTTTCTCACTGTAAATATCGGCACACTATAAAATTTTCCATTACTTTTCCAGTTAGCAGCTTGTATGTTACTCTTTCCCTACGCGGCCAACTTTCCATCTTCCTCACTCCTTCAGCGACACTCTGTCTTTCATTTGCACAGCTGCTGTGAGGCTGAACCATCTGTGAGGCACACAAACCCACCAGATTTCAGTCTTTTTTCTTTTTTTTTTTTTTTTTTTTTTTTTTTTTTGCTTGAGATGCATGGTGGGTCTTTTTGTGCCATTCAAGCAAAAAGAGCAAAATATAGAAAAACAACCTGCAAGCCAATTACTGCACAAACTTACTCACTTGACTTAAATGTTGTCAAATATCTGTGCTCGGATCTGGAGCTCATGATTTGTTTGGGTGCAGCTGGACCATTTTGGACTGTAGTTTTAGGTCGTCTTCTGTGCCTTCGCCCGGATTGCATGAGAGAGAAGTGAACCCAGACGGTTACTGGATCACTGGGTTTTCTGTACACATGCAGGAGGCTCCTTCAGCCATACAATTGTGAGATTCAGGTGGCTCGACAGACCTGTGAAAGGTCCTTACAGGCTTATGTTGGAGTGGGTCCAATATGTCTAGCAGGTATAGATGGGGTGAGCAAGTCTCCACTTTCAACAACAAATGTCTCATTAATGCTACTTATTGCTATATATAGACAATGCTCAGGAGATTTCTGAGATTAGTTCTGTTAAAACATTGAAAACTTACCTGCCGCATAAAGAGTTTCATACATCTTCATTTTCACAAAAATACAGAATAGTTGAACTCAGAGGTTAACGTTAGCCGTTAGTCTGAGAGGAGGTGAGATTAAAATGAATGTCTACTGCTCTAAAACAAAACTACTCTCAAGCACATCAAGATGGTTTATACAAATTTCAAGAATTTTTTATTCTCCATTTTGGTTTCCAATGAAAGGTTATTAGAACAGAAGACTGAGGTAGGAGGTGTTGCACCACTAATGATCTTCTTCAGGCTTTTCAACTTTTGATTGAAGAATTTGCATACACTTATATGTATATTTTTTTAAATATATCTTCAAATGAACACTTTGTTGTAGTCAGGACCATAAACATAAATAAATGGATGTTGTAGCTGTTTTCTTGGCTATTGTTGAGAATAAAATTTCAAGACAAGACCATTAGGACTGATTTAGTTGAAACTGGGAAAGGATCAAAACCTGTTCTAATATCTTTGTGTCTAACCAGGACATTAGAAATATGGAATAAAAACCCAAAATAATATATTATTCATGTTTATTTGCCAGTTTGTGTTTCATAGATACACTGGTGTTACACCACCACCTACCTTCATTACATCCACAGTCAACGGTTTTTCTGGAAACAACATGGCAACAGTTTATGAACTTCTCAGACATTTTGTTATTATTATTATTATTATTATTTTTAGAATAGAGCAGTTTCAGCTTGCAGAAGTAATTTTTGTCATTTCCCTCTCAGACGGTATCTGAACTTTTGCATCCGAATTCAGCTACTCTGGATTTATACTAAATGAAAACCCCCACTCCTTGCTTTTATCCTGTTAACACAACCTCACTTCAAAAATCTTTCTCTTCTATGGCCAGCCTCAGACTGGACCTGCTTTATCAATCTTAAACCCCCTAAGGGATCTACCTTCCTCTGTTTATTCAGCTATTTTTGAGGCTTATTTTCAAACCCGCCCCTCTCCTCCTAAAAGGTAAGGTCATAATTTTCTCAATGATTGCCTGTGGACAGAGCACTAACACAGATTTATGTTATTTCGCAGCAAATAAAAACTTATTTTCTCACCTGCTATCATGTGTGTCTTCAAAACCACAATGGGACATTTTCTAGGAAAGAAAGCACATTGTGTACCTGAGTTTATGATTAGAAATAAATACCTCTAGGTAGATGAAACAAGTTAAACATGTGTTACATAAAAAAAAATTCAAAGGCAAAATACTTAAGGGTGTAGTTTTTACTCAATAAGCTGCTTTTTACTGAAAAATCTGATGTTCCACGCTGCAGCACCAATGGCCACTGAAGCAAACAGTGAATTGATCCAGGTGGATGGTAAGGATGAATTCAGCACATGAAAGGAACCGCCTGTCAAGCTTGATGTGTGGAGAAAGAGGTCTTTCTTCTTTTCTTTCCTTATGAGCGGATTGCATTGCATGCCAGCATATAAGTATTGCTAAAGCTAAAGCAAGTGGGAAAGCGAGCAAGAGCAGGTGGATGGTTATCAGATAAAAGAAATAGTAATAATAATAATAATAATAATAATAAAAAAAGTGGTTTGGTCTCTTAATCTACGGTCTGGAAAGACTAAAAGGACAGGTTCTTCTCAAAGAAGCAGGATGGCTTGGGCAAACACTAGATATGTTTGAAGTAGAAAGGAGCAAAAAGTAACACCACATTGTTAAAAGACGGGACGAGGAGAACGCCAAGCACAGCCAAAGGAGAGCAAGAGAAGAAAGAATGGTGGGGATGGGGGGAAGGGAGGATGGAAAAGAGAGAGAGAAAAAAAGAAGGGAGTGAGGGATTAGGTTTCCTCTGACAGTGTGTCTGGGCAACTCCACATGTTCCTCATTAAGGTCCTCACACTGTGGGACCAGCTCCACACCAGGATGCTTGTTTTTGTTATTAGGCTCAACTTGCTGTGGTCTTGTGGAAGTCCCCAAAAACGAGACCATAACAGAACCATCTTAATAGCTCGCTGTCTACAGAAATGAAAGGAAAATGTTTAAAAAAAACAAATGACCTAACTGATTTCTCACCATGACAAGTGTTCACATTATGCGCCTTTTACCCCAATTTTCTCTCCCTTAAAAATCATCTGTTTGGTTACAAACAAACATGGTAACCTTTAGATCGTTTCATTTTATCCTGGAAATGTATTGTTTGAAATTAATAGCAATACGGAACAGGAGCAGGAAGCTACTTATGTTCCATTCCTCTGATTTTCCTTTAATTTCACGGCCATCTAGATTTGTCAACTGAGACATGTATCATGTTTCTGCCAGTGGCTGATAGCATCAGCGATTGGAATCAGGGAGTCGCATGCTCCCTCTGTGGCCTCTGCACAGCATGCTGCAGCAATGTAATAGACACACTTATTGAATTTTACACAGGAACCAGAGCAAATTGGCTGTTTTTGCTCTAGTTTTTGTTTTTGTTTTGTTTGTTGTTTTAGGGCCCCTGTCTGAAATGAAGCGGCTTATGGCGCAGCTGACGCACAGAATAAGACAGAGATCTAGAAACAGGAGTGTGCCTGGTTAAGGCCGCTCGCTGTGAAAGGGGATCTGTTATCTGTGCAGAGATAAGGGAAGCTGTGGTGTGAGTGTATATGAGGCAGAGCTGATAGTATCTTCACTCAAGGATCCCACTTACAGCTCTCTGATTGATAGCTGACAGCACACACTAGGATGCTTTCAGAGTGTTTTTGTAGGTAAACCAAGGTAAGTATCAGGACACAGGCATCTGTTAACTGTGTTCTTTTGGATCTTGATCTGGCCTTGGTTAAACACATGCTTGTCATCTTCATACAGAGTGTTTGGCATTCCTGAATGTAAGCAAAAATCTGATGAATTTACATGTAACTTCAAGATAACTTCACTAGTAAGAAACAGTTTTGTTTTTTTTTAATTCTTTTTTTTGTTTTTGTTTTTTCACAAAAGACAAATGTTGCCAGAGCTTCATGCCCCATGCTCACGAATAGACAGTCCACTGACAGGTAACCCCAGCGTTGAGGTCAGAGGGTCATCCCCCCCTGATGAGGGATGATGAGTAAAATAAATGGAGAGCAGCACACAGAGGGACTTCTGATGTCCTCAGCCTAAAGGGAGAGAGTTCAGGGCCATTTGACCTCTGACCCACACCCTGCTTACATGATTGTGAATGCGTATGGGTGTGTATGGGAGTGTGTGTTTAGGGTTAAAGATCTCCACCATCTCAGGTTTTTCTCATTATTATTCTACTGTGTTTTCTTTTCCTGTTTCTTCAGCAAGCAGGAAAACACTTCAAGGTGGGTTCGACAAGCAGCCCATCAGGCGTACTCCAAAACATAACTTTGTTTGGACAAGCCTCGTCTCTCTCCTGTCAGCTCTCCTCACTGTCAGAATTCAAGATGCTTGCACGCCTCTGAACATGTCAGCTCAGCACTCATTTACTGACTGTGAGAGATAATGTAAAAATCAGAACATATTTATTCCTGGTGTTTCAAAGCAGCTAGTAATCATTTATTACATTTATTAACATATTTTAGGGTAATACTCCTCCTGGTGAGTGCAAATAATACATAATTGGACATGAAACGTTCAGCGACAGATGGCTACATTTCCTACCTAAAATAGTTACGTTTGACCAGAAACTGCAAAGTCATTTTGTCATACTCAGTTATTTCAGGTAAAGGAGGAAAATGATCAGCACCCCTAGTTTGCTTCCACCAAAGGGACATTTGTATCCATATTATCCTCAGCAACCAACAAGACAAAGCAGGTACAGTGGACCACCACCTGGCCACGGATTATTCTGATGAATAGAACTCCAAACTATTTGTGGAAAATGTTCCCATTTGCAGATTTTTTTAGAGCATAGTACTGGAAAGAAAATGCAGCTTGTTGATCTGTGACCGAGGTGCAATGCTGTTTGACATGCTACCAGCTAACATTTGCAAAGCAGTCAATACCTCTAACATTCCTTGCCACTGATTGGCTCTATTCCCAAAAGAGGAGATTAGCAGGACCGTAGATTTTAGTTTCTTCTCTCTCCTTCTCTGCTGTCTTTTCCATTCCTCTGCATTCATATAGATCAACAGGCTCGATTGCTAGCTGTCTCATTCAGTTCCATGATTTGAAATAAGAAGTTTGGTTAGATTTACAAATTCAGTTGCAGTGTCACTGTGAATGAAACCAAATGGAGGTGTGAAAATGTTCAGCATTTCTCACCCAATTAAACAAAGGTATCCAGGACTATCGAGGTGTGAAAGCACCAAAGAACTGCAGTGACAGTGACAGAACTGTGGTTAGAGAAGAGTGGCATCTTTGGAGTCACCATGTTTTCATGACAACTATCGTTTAAAGGCTTTTGCACAATTTTTTTCTTAGGAGCGCCAATTAGTGTAGATGATGCTGTAAGTCTCTTTACAACTACAACTCCATGTTTGCTTCTGATTTAACAAAAGAGTAACCAGTTTGCTTATTCTGCAATGAATTAATGTGCATAAAATTCTCCATTCATTCTGCCCCTGTGGTTCTTATTTTCCATAAACACCCCTCTGCACATTCCGTGCATTGACTTCTATACCCAAATCTTATGCTAGAGTTGTGTCAAAGCCCTCCTTTAGTCGGCAACAGTTGGTCGCCAATTGTTTTTACCCTTCCCCCCTGTACAACAGTCCTGAACCAGGAATAGATGGGTGCCAGTGACAGAGACAAGTGTAAGTATGACCATATTTTTTTTTATAGCACATTATCACTCAAAATTCTGACCTTTTCCACATGTAAAACCAACATGAGGTTGGAGGAAAGTGAAGACATTCAATTTACTAGCGTCGTATATTCTGAGAAGAACTCAGTGAGGTGCTGGAAAAGTTATTCTGTCTGTTTCCATTCCGCTTTCCATCACAGCAGATGTTTCCCACATTCTCAGCACATGAGCCGCTCCTTTTATTGTGATAGAGAGTCATGCGTATTGGAATTCAGCCCAAACACAACAATCTTATCAACACTTTGTCACGTCATAAAACATATTAAATTCACTACAGTCGCGGATTATGTACTCCAACAATGACAATGAATGGCCTTTTATATTAAAAAATTATTGCTCTATACCACAGAATGATCTCAAAATCTTAATTAGCAGCCTCAGGTGAGAAGCAATCTGGAAACATTCTGAGTCATACCAGTGAGAAGCAGAAAAAAAAAAAGGAAAAAAGAAGCTTACCTTGGATAAGTTTCTGAGCTGCAGGGACTTTTCTGACAAGCGCTTGAAATGGCAGCTACCCTTTAACCCTCGCTCCCCCTACAACTTCAGCTGGCCAACTAAGAACCCGGGCAACTAGCAGGGGCAGATAGCCATTTGGAATCCAGGCATATGACAACAGCTGTCCATTTCACGATTCGGTACTTTGATTAGAGTTAGATGATAGTGAGCTATGTGGCCTGATTCCTAAATATCTGGGCAGGGCATTTCTGAGAAGAGAAAGCAAAGTGAGAGCATCCAATGGAAAAAAAAAAGCACTAAAGCACAATCGCATGCTGTCAAAACCACAAACCCTTCCTTTAATACAGTTACATCATCTTGCAGAAATATTCCTACCTCTTCCACTTCATCAAAGCAACATTCAAGTGTTTATTGGGATTGTGTGGGACGGAGCGACACAAAGTAGCACATAATCGTGAAGTGGATTGATGAGGACACAGGTTCATTGGATACTGTTCGAAAATAAAACTCTAAAAACAGCTTGTCAGTTATATCTATTCTCAAATAAATACTTTTCCTTGCATTTAAATCCAACTGTCTTTTGGAGGGTTTTTTTTTCTGTGCCAGCTTTGCATATTGAGTGACTAAATGTGTTGTCCATTATTGTGCAGTACAGGTAAAGCAATTGAAGAAAATCTGCTAAAAAAGCTGGGTTGAGAACATCTGTCGCTGCTACGTTTTGTGACTGATTCAGAATTTCAAAATTACCTGGACTTCTGCTGGGCCAATCTAGCGATTGCAAAAAAGGTGCGCTTTTTGTTGCTATTTGCGTACATCATAAAATCAGAATTAGGTTTCTCTGTAAATACACAAAAGTGAAGCCTTTTCCTTACTTTTGTTAGGCAAAATAGAACTGCAATATTTAAAGACATTGGCAGCCTTTTTCCTCAAATTATCCATCTCCTTTGGCTCTACTTTTGGTATTTGAACACCTGAGAAACGGCAGCGAATGCTTGGAAACAATCAACAAAATGGCTTCATCTGCATCCAACTCTTTCATGTGGCATCACTGTTAAAACATGATATGTGCAGAATTTGCAAACAAGAGGGATCATGCCCCATAATGTCTGCTCGGGTTATCAGTTCGCTTCTGCAAACAGGCCAGGGTAGAAAGCGAATGTGATTTGCCATGCTGTCTTACTGTGCTTGCTTCAGGATATAAGCATGCTTTCCCAGTGATTTATAGACATGGAGCCATCAGCCACAAAGCCCCAGGCTGAAGCAGACAGAGGGAGTTAGCAAAACAACAGCACTTAATTCAAGTCTGACTAAGTTTTGTGCAGAACTTTTAAACAGAACGCTTTATCAAACCTCTCAGATGAAATTACTTGTATCTTTTTTGTTGTTTATTTATTACCTCAGCTGTAAATTGCATTATGTAAGCTAACAAATTTCACATTAGCAAAGGTGAAAGAAAAAAAAAAAGCACAATATCTGCCTCAGTCGACTTTATGAAATAACTCTCCGTGCTGCCTTCTGCTTCGCCCAAACAGCACGGATATTTGTCTTTGTGAGTTTTCCCTGGGAAAAAATGTGTCGGAAACAGATGTGATTTTCCAATAAGTGATTCTTAATCCGGCATGCATTTTTTAAAGTTGTGAACTTGCGAAATCCCTCATTGTCTACACAAGATTCTTGCTGTGCTGTTCTTTCCTCACTCCCAGAGCCTGCTCGATCCAATCTTTTTAGGCTGGCAGCTGTTCACACAGACAGCTGCGCTGGCCATTCATCGTAGCAAGAGGCAATTAAAAAAATAAAATAAAGCCAGTCTTGTGTTTTAGTTTATCCACCACTCTTCCAGCACATAATCCTTTCTCTCATGCATCAATAATCTTTTATGTATACATATGCCAACTCTTCCACAAGCATCCATACATGTTCGTAAACAGTCGAATTGAGACTGAGAAGGACACAACTTCTTTTTTTTTTGTTTTGGAATTGATAAAACCCCCAAATAATAGAGACACGGCAAAAATATATTTGAGGCATTATTGAGGCCAAGGCCAACAGGAGCCATGTAATCTCCCAGACTTACTGGTCCACAGATTTTTTCCATATCTTCTTCACTGAAGGTATGTGGCCACACAAAGTCTGACTGGCGTCGCTGTGGCATTCAGCACAGGGTTAAATCGAGCCGAGGCCACGCTTTGTGCCACGAGCACTGATGCATTCTTATACGTCCGTAGGCACGTAAAAGCAGGCATTCATTCGACAGCTCGCATACCCACTTGTGCTTCTGTCTCCCAAAATGTGCACACAAACCCCCGGCGTTTTGGGCCTCCAGTTGTTCCCTCCTCTCACAGCACACAGCAGGTGTGAGGTGTAGCTGCATGGTAAAAGCTGGGCGATGCACAGTCTGCAGAAGAGCTTTTCTATTGTTCGAATCGTGGGTGCACTTTTGGAATTGCTTTGGAAAATTATATGGGATTAAGCTTTTGGCTGCACACCTCAGCTTGTGATCCAGTGTAGCTCATACAGTTGTTATTTAGGGAATATGATTAAATTAGATTCGACAGGTGCTACAAATCCGATTTCTGTTGGTTGTAATTTTTATGTAAACTTTCGTAACTTTTTTTTCTCTCTCCCTAAAGTAGGAATTTATTCACTCTTTGAACGGCTGGAGCTGCATGCAGGGTTCATATCTCATCACTGTTTCACAAAGTTGAGTACAAGACAAAAGTAAACTGAGTAAATGCAACTTGCAGTTTTCAAATCAGTTATTAAGATTGAACAGTGATCCAAATTAACCGCAGGCTAAGTGAAAAAGTAACAACTCCTTTTAATAACTGATTGGTGAAACCCTAGGTGGAAAGAAGTGACAACAAGCATTTGTCATGAATGTCAATGAGTCCTGCACATTGCTGTGATTTTTAAAAATGTACTTATATTTTTAGTTCGAGTTTCTTAACCAAAGTATTTGACCTGACTGTTTAGGTATTTTGTTAATAAATTCTTATATTTTGGGGAGGCATTGAGTGTTTATCCTATGTAGTTTCTGTTTGCAGGGAGAACATTTTTTAGCCAAACCAAACTTATTATTGCACAATAACATGCAGATTTGTCAGACAAATGTCCTGTTTTCCGTCCTCAAAGTAACAAACTGATTTTCCTTTAGTATTTTCTGGTGAAATCAGAACACCCATCCTTAAAGGTTGGGAGTTTTATGAAACCTTCTGATACAATGTTATTTTTCTGCCCGTTAGTAGTTTCACCACAATGGGATGCACACCATAATGAATAATAATAATAATAATAATAATAATAATAATAATAATAATAATAATAATAATAATAATAATAATAATAATAATAATAATAATAATAATTAAAAAACAACTAAAACCACTGATCATCATATGAATTTAAGCAAAGGCATTTTCAAAGTGATTGGTTTTCAACTGCTTAAAAAAACTGGGGGCTACAAAAACAATACATCTATGGAGCATAAGCAGTACCTCAACGTCATGAACATAAAAATAATAGATGAGTCCTCCACTCATTCTAAATCTTACCAGACCCCCTGCCAGACACAAAATCCACCTGATTTATTTTCACTGGATGGTGGAAAGAGAGAGAGAGAGAGAGAGAGAGGGAAAGAGAGAGAGAGAGAGAGAGAGAGAGAGAGAGAGAGAGAGAGAGAGAGACAATCCTCAGACAGAGCATTCCAGACAGGAAATGGGAAGCTGCAACAGCTGCGGAGCAAATAGTTTCAAACAACCTAACTCCTATATCGTTGGAAGACAGAAAGTGTTGACCATGTGTGGTGATTTCTGACTTCCCTTCGAGTCATGTCTAATTAGTCCTGGGTATAAAGGGGTCCACCATCTTCCCTGGCTATACAGATGCTCAATAACACACTGCCTGCCACACGTGAAAGGCAGCACTCAAAAGTACACTGTAGAGGACACTTTACTGCTATCAGCCACAAATTCTTAGGTGGAACAGAGGATTCACTCTCTTTTTCTTTTGTTCCACTCCACTTTTTCATCCTTCCTCATCATCCTCATCATCCCCTTACTCCTCATTTCTGTTTTTTCCTTTTTGTTTTCTTCTATTTTTTCTTGAGATGCATGGAGTAATACTTGAGCGGTCCTAAATGCTTTTGCAACTGCCTGGGCTCACGTACTGGGAAAAGTCAGGGCAGGGGCCTTGGAGCTTCAAAGCTGGCTTGATCATTCTTCAACCTCCCCCTGCTGATGGAGAGAAAAAGAAGAAGCATGGGGGAGGGGTGATGCAAACACAGATGGACAAACAAAACCCGGGGAAGTCAAAACTGAAGCAGATCTGGGGATAGCAGCAGACAGATGGGCAGGTAAAGAATGACAGAAGAAGAAAAGAAAAAAAAAACATTCACCACTCTTCATTCGCTCGCTCTACTCCAACACCTGGGAATATTTGTCCAGTGACGGCCAATGCGCCAGCAAAAGGGATTTTAAAAAAAAATCAAGAAAAGTACCAAAAAAAAGAGAAAAAAAAAAGACTTCAATGACATCACAGAGTATTAAACTGGGGGTGGTTCTAATGAGGGCCCGTTTAGGCCTGGTCGGTAGGAAAGTGCAGGAAACTGAAGCAGAGGCAATTTGAGAAGCTGAGGCCGCCGTCTGCAGCTGTGCGCTCGCTTTTTCTTGTCCAGCTACACAGCTGCACTGCTGAAAATGCTACAAGTATTTACCCATGACCTCTCCTCTACTTCTTAGTCAGCGGCCTGTTTATTTGACACGTACATGAAAAGGCAAATAATTCAGAAATTTGCTAAATGCATCACCTCGTTACAAAAAAATGCCAACCTGTGGCAGGTATTGTTTTAAGCATGGACTCCTAAAGGCTTGGTGTCTGTAACAAAGTTGTTACAGTGAAGTAACATGGTCAGGATTCAACAAATGATTCCCCAAACTTGTCTTATTGCATCTGCAGGGGAGTGTGTGCTATTGTGTTAAAGACAGATGATTTATCCCCCAGCATTCTTTTGCTGCCAGATTGCAAACAGCTTTCTCCTTTGAAAGGCTGTGCAGCGGCACAGCATCACAGTGCAGCAATTATTTTAGCAGACGACTCAATTACAACCCACTGATACCCTTAAAGTCAGAGAGGTGCTCAGGAATGCTCCTGTCTGTGGGGCAACCGCTTAGCATCAGCGCACGGCACCATCAGCTCCTGGTTCCCCACAGAGAGAGGAGTTGGGGGAGAACGGGGGAGGGTGGGGGTTTGGGGGGACCGGCTGTCTGTTTGCAGATCCAACCCAAGGAGGAGGAGGAGGAGAGGGAGGAAGTGAGGCGGAGGAGGCTAGGGGTTTGGGTAATATGTGGCACCACTCTGGGAGCTGAGTCCTCCGCCACGGCACTTTTGTTGCCAGATCACATCCAGATGTGGCAAGTGTGTCCAAACAGGAATGGCTGTGTGAAGGCAATTTTCAGCAATTTGTCAGACTTTAGAGAAGCCCCCACCTCGCTCCACCCACCTATACCCTCCACCAGCCCGCCCCCTCCGTCTTACCCGTGTCTCCTGAAAGACATATACAAACGTTGGAGGAGCAGGGCAATCATTGCAGACAGGCTCCCACGAAGGCTGCTGCACATTGTGCCTCCAGCGCAGTCGTGATGAGAGATATACAGTACAGTCTGAGGAGAAAAAAAGGGGGCAAGACTGGACTTGTAGCACTGACAAATAACCACCCACCTGACTTTCATGCATAAGCTTTCCTGGCTCTTCTGATCAAATTTCTTTTTTACCATGGATGCCTTTGCTCGTTCCTTGTAGAGTCCAAATCCCTGAAAACATTCACTCACCCTAATCCATCATCCTTACTCTCTAAGGATAACCAAAACAAAGTTGCAGATGAGTTGAGGAAAGGCAGTTAATCTCACTGCAGACATGTGGTACTGTACAGGTTCACCATCAAGGTTTTGCAAGAAATTGAGACCATCCCTTTCTTTTTCTTTTTTTTTTTTTTTTTTTTTTTTTGAGGTGCAGTACATTGCAGAACAAGTCTGTGCAATGTGTTTTATTCAGATTTTATTTGAAATCCAATTTAGGGCATTGGTGTGACGTAGAAGGAAAATGATGATGGATTAAAAAAAAACACTTTTTTTCAGTAGGGAATATGATCATCTGACAGCTGCATCATTCATTTGTATTTGTTGGTTTATTTTTGTTCTGATCATGTCACTGTTTGATCACTGTGTTGTTTTTTTTTTTTTTTCTTGCCACTGTTAAACAAACGTAGAGAGCACCGCATAGCTAACAGTCATCCTAAAAACAGATGCTCCACCTGAGCTTGGGGACTCCTCCGGATTGACTGTTTGTCTGATTAATGTTCTACTTAATTGGTCATGTCAGCTTAGACGGAAAGACATATCCCATTAGGTTTGGGGTTGTGACAAACCTTTTCCATTTTCAGGTGACGGTTTGAATATTGCGTCTTGAGATGTTGGCAGAATGGAATATTGTTTAGCAGTGCTTTAAACTTTATTGCAGCATTATTCCTTTACTTGTCTTTTGTGTTCCTTTGTCTTCATGATGTTGCTATGATTTCTGAGGCTTATGCAGAACACCTGTATGTATAGTGAGATTAAATTACACACAGATGAACAGTATTTAGTCATTAGGTGGCAGATGAGTTCTCAGTGTTATTTGGGGTTGGGGTGTTGTCAGAGTAAAAGGGTTTAGGTTCGACTGCAAGCCAGTGTGTCTTTAAATAAAAATAAAAAAAAATCAAGTTTTCAGTTTCTTCCACTTCCGGATTAAGCACCGCTTTGTGTCGGTCTGTCACGTTAAATCCAAGTAAAACACATTGATACCAGTGCTTGCAATGTGAGAAAATTTGCAACTTTCAAGAAATAGAAATACTTTTGCTTGGCTCTGTACACCTCCTTGGTTCTACTTTGTAGGGCTTTTTCTTTCCAGCAATAGAGCATTATTTATTTTTATTTTTTTACATCAACAGAAGGTCCAAAGATGGAGCTCAATCCCCCTTTGCTTCCTCCATCCTCAGTCTTCATAAACTGCATAAACTTCTCGAGTAGAAACCCACAAAACCCCTGGAGTTCTGCTCCATTATTTTTGCCCCTTTCGACATCCGCTGTTGCCTTTCACATGTCAGACTGCAGGTCAGACTGCTGACATGCACAAAGAAGTATGCCCTGACATACGGCAACAACTGCACAAGATCTGGGTGATGAAGTATAAGAAACAGACAAACAAGCAAAGAATGAGCAAAAAAAAAAAAAAAAAAAAGAAAGAAAGCACTGATAACCATTAGTGCAATACCACAATTGCTGTTGGAGGTTAATATGCAATCATATGGTGTCAGTTTGGAGCTGTGACACCTGTAGTTTCTTATTGGTGTTATTATGGGGTTGAATCAGAAGTCTGTGTGAGGGATTTTTTTTCTCCCCCTCTTTTTTAATGAATCCCACCCACCTAGTTATGGCTCTCCCCCCCATTCCTTGAGTCAGACTTTTGGAAGGCAACAAGTCTGTGCCATGGGACCAATGAAAGAGACAATTGTGGGAAGGTTTGCACAGCGATTCTGCCAGTCATGTGTCTTGCTACTCCCCTCGAGAGCTCAAATTCACCGCTACTGTCTGTTTTAATTTGTTGCCTCATTGCTCTGGAATCTCGGGAAAAGCTGCTGTTCATCTTCCCTGGAAAATAGGTAGTCTGGTCTGGAATGTTAGACCTCGGCCGGGTATATGCAAATGCTGTGTGTTTGCTAACAAAACAGAAGGAATTCTGGCTCTGTATTTGATAACTACACCTGCTATAAAACCCAATTGTCTCAAAACTATTCCTTTAGGGCAATCAGAGTTAAAATGAATGCAAAAAGAGAATAAGAGCTTAAATTATATGGACGTTTGCAGCGAAATCAATATGAAACGACACAGAAATCAAGTTGGTTTTGCATACCACTAAAACTGTGAAGTTGTGTTTTTTTCTCTCCTTGGTGTGTGTGTCTGCCACTGGAGCTGAAAGATGGACAGCAGCACTGGAGTTTCCTCTTTTCTGGAATCTGTGTGGGTGTGACGCTGGTCGCACATGGCTGCTTCACGCTACTTTTTTTGTAATAATCTGTATGTATTGCTGTGGTTGTGTAAGATAACTCTTGGGTTATGTTCTTCAGATGCCTCCATGTTTATTTCAATGAGTCATGAAAGATTATTTTGTTTCCCTGCTTTGTTTTTGAACGAGCTGCAGCGGTCGCGCTTGCATATGTGCAGCCCAGATGTGAGAGCGTTATCCGGAGTAATAGTCTGATGTCAATGTGCGTGTGATCAGTATGCATCATTTGGCACCGCAGCAAAAAAATCTGTTTGTTCAAAGAATATTTTATCTGCGTGTGTTCCTTCTGCGTGCGCACATTCAGTTTTTCTTTGATTTACTTTTTAAAATTCTCAGCTTGTAAAACGTGTAAGCGCAGGTTGCTGTCATGTGCTTCCTTGTTTTTATATAGTCATGTTATTAAATTATGTAGGCATGCATGCCATGCACTTAACGTATGCATGCACCCTGGTGGCATGTGTGTGTGTGAGAGTATGCGGGGGTAATGCGCATTAGTCCTATGTGTGTGTTTTTGTGTGCAGACGTGTAGCAGCTGCTGGACACCACCTGTGGTTGCTCCATCCCAGGGGCCTGCTGTGGCACCAAATAGTCCCTCTGGGATCCTGGGGATTCCAAAGTGGTGGAGCAAATGCTGAACCACTCCCAGAATGGACAAACCTATATGATGTACCGTTGGTGTTTATGTTGAAATGTAAAGTTTCCATTTAATATAAGGGAAGCCTATATTTCCTTGTCTTATTTGTTATCTTTCTGCATATTATTTTTAATTTGTTTCAGACAGATGTATGTCTACTTCTTCCTTTTCTCCCACACAAATGCCCCATGCTCTGCAGGAACAGAAGAAGCTGGCGGTACATTAAGAAAGAAACTCCATAAATGGACAAGCAGCACTGTTACTCTCAAGATCGTTAGAGGGTTTAAAAAGACCCACACACTTATTGCCGTAATTATGAGCTTCAGAATAATAAACTCAAAGATGATTATCCTTTTTTCAGCATCAAGAAAGGGTTAGTTTGTCACAGTTTTCTCCATGTGATTGCAGATGAGTCTGTTTTTATCAAATTACTTTGTTTACGCTCGGTCAACATGGACATTTTTAAATATAACACATCTTTCTCCCGGGTTTTAAATTGCTGTGTTTGGTTCTGCTGCTCTCATTAGCCCAGGTTTCATCCAGCTAGCAGAGAGGCACACTAAATAACCTTTAATTGTGTTTACTTATAATTGGTGATTTAGGAAAAGAACAAGGATCAGAAAATGATAATGCTGTAATGCTATTAAAAAAATCACTTGGGTTGGCCCATCATCTTTTTATTAAATGATTATGTCATAACTTTCAGGGAGATAAAAAAAATAAAAAAAAAACAAAACAAGCAAGAAGCACATGTTAAACATTCATCTTACGACAAGACTTAAACGAAGCATACACTGCATCACATTTCTGTTTGCTTCACATGTGTTTTGCAGCATGATATTCCATTTTAGCTTATCATTTGTTGTTCCTCTGGTGCTGAAATGGCCGACAGGTTTCGGGGGTGTATGTGTTTGTAATTTGGAAGTCCATGGCGGAGGTTATTGGTGTCACATCCCACAATGCACTGCTGAATTCCTTTAACATGTGGTTAGTCAGGAAAGGGGTGGTTGACCTATGCCTTCCCACGAGCCCCTTGGGAACAGCTTTGCGAGGTTTCTCCAGAAGTCTAGGATCAGCGCACAGGCTGCTGTGCTGGTTTGTGACTGGAATTGTAATTACGTGATTTTCCTGAATGCTTCTTCATTTTTCTTTTTTGGGAATCTTTCTTTTTTTTTTTTCTTGCTTTCACAGCCATGCAGTATCTTATTTGCACCTCTTCCCCCCACATACTCCTCTGTGCGGCGTCTGTTTTAGTCTTCTTGGTGTTTAACATGAGACGGACCCTGCACATGCAATCCATTAAGCTTGGAGGAAAAAAGGAGAAAGTACAGGAAACCGAGGGTGAAACGTGTTGCTCTCCTCTCCCTCATTTCCTGTTTAAACAAATTTCTTCTCTCTATGCCTTCTAAATGTCTGACTACTATATTTTTACTATCACCATATTTCTCACTACATTAAGTAATAGAAATAAAATTGAACAATAAAATGAATGAATTATTTTTTTTTATTATTATTTCTGTGAGACGTCATTGACTTTGTTGAGCCAAGACTTTGTTGAAAAATGACATAATTGGTGTGAGAGTGACAGGAATATCCAAAATTATTTCTACACGTACATTTGTTCAATTGCTTGTTAGCACGAATAGTGAATAGGCCAATTCACTAACTTGCTCACTAACTAGAGCAACTTGGTGAGGCTAACTTGCTGAAGTTCAACCTGATTTAAGAATACGGGACAAAATCCATTCATGTGAATTTGACATTGGAATTGATGTTAGCTCAGACAGGGTGATCTGACTATTTCATAAAATATTGATCTGCTGGAACTTTCGGATGTGTCTTGTTATGTACCACAGCATACCCATCTCCTGGTGGTCATTCCCAGCAGGTAAATATGCCATGTCACAAAACTCAGATCAATGCTAACTGGTTTCTAGAACTTGATATTGAGCTCTCTGTGCGGCCACCACATCTCAATGACAGTGCGCGTTTCATAGATGCTAAGCAAAGAAATCTGCAGCAAACCTGTAACCAAGTCAAATAAATGTTAAAATACTATTCAGAGAACAAGCTCCACTTCCATTTCATCTTTAGCATTCTCTGTAGCATGTTTTAAGGTACTTGGCTAAATACGGAGAAATGCTACATCAAAGTGGCTCTCACTTCCAGGGGGGCAGCTACGTCTGCTCTGACTGTGCTTGTCGTTAACAGCTACAGCTTAGTTGATGGAGTGTTGAAGAACAAAATCTCGATTGTGAAAACACTTTTTATTCATGCATCAGGTGCAGATCCAGATGTCCAATCACTGTCACTGATGCCTGAAGGCGTAAGGAGGCTGGAGAGGGGCTTTTGAGTCAGGGTCATGTGTCGCAACTGCTTTATTGTGCCACAGAAAAGGGGTTGTGTTTTTGGCGATTAGCAACTCCTCAGCCTTTCCCTTATGGTGCAGGTCATTGTGAGGAAGCGTTGAAAGGGTTGCAAGTAGAGGGGGCAGCGATGGAAGAAGTAGACAGCTGTGCAGGGGTGAATAGAAGGTTTCTTTGTGATGTACTGACAAAAAAAAAATAGAAAAAAATCTGTGACCAATTATCTGTCTCTCTCTCCAAATGGGGAATTCTCGACCAGTTTGGGTGGCTTTGGGATTCACGAGGAGGAGTTGGGGGAGAGACCGAAAGGTTGAACGCAATCACGGTGCTTGAGGGTAAGCAAATGTTTTGTTAGTTTCAGCCAATCTCTTCCACTTATATTTGAACCTTTCCAAAGGTATTTCAATTCCTAATGAGCAAAAATAGGATACATCTAGGAAAATATTATTCATAAAATGAACTGCAAGCAGCTAAAGGTATAGAAATGGTGGGCTTACAGGAAAATGACAATTTGTCCTACAACTGCTGGCATGCGTAGGTCTTCGCTTCAACCCCAACCCGCAGTATAAGCTTCCTATTTGTGTGGTTAGATTTCCAGCTATGCGAAAAGTGTGTCCTACCGAGAGTCGGAGAAAAGTGGTTAAGAGCAGGGAAGTTCAGGCCCAGGGATGGCTTGTAAGCCATGTGTTACGCATTAAAAGGCTAATTACAGTTTTTAAAGCACCGTGTTTACCACTGAGAAAAGCCTTGTTAGGTATATTTACTGTCTCCCCTGAAATTATTCATCCTTGACAAGCTCAATTAACATTATCATAATTACAAATGTGATTGCTGCTTAATCGCTCCAACTGCTGTTTCGCTGCCTTGAGTATCTGCAGCGGAAGTCAATAAGGCTCAAGTAGTCTTCCCTGACCATCCATCAGAAGACAGGATGCAGGAAGCAGGAAAGTACAGCTAACGGGAGGTTTTCCTGCTGCATTTATAGTTCGATGTGAAATCCCACATCAGTACAAAAGGTGGATGAAAGCATCATCAACTCTCCCCCTGACCAGCTGTGTTTTTGCATAAGTACAACATAATCCCATGAAACTGTGATCTCCTGCTGTTCCACATGGTTGTCAATAGCCATCCCCTCATTTGGTCTTCACCTGTAAAAGCAAAGATCTGACTAAACACTTGCAGCTTTAGGAGGGGAGAGCAAGTCAAGAGCCAAAGCACAAACAAGAACAACAGGTTGCTTTAAGAGACAATGTATTATAATTCACTGATTCTTTTTAAAAAGCTAAAGAGTCACAAAACTACCTTGATGCCATTTGTTATTAGCTGAAGTTGTTGAAAATTTTAACATTACAACCAAAAACTGTAACTTAATGTGATATTTATATTCAGCTCCTCGGAATCGGTTCTTTCTAGAAACATCTTCAGCTGAAGCCTTTGGGATGTTGCTTTTGCCCATGAAAACGTTCAAGAGATATAAACAAACTCCCAAACCACAGTGAAATAATGGGCTGATGAGAAGTTTCTTCTATTTGCTACAGCAAAAAAAAAAAAAAAAAAAAAAAAATCTAAATTCACTATAATAACTATTTGAACAAGTACCGTAATATTAATGTTTCATAAAAATACTGACCAACAGCAGAAGTTAATAATGGGGACACATCTCATGTGACTGCTTCAGGAATCATTGATGTTATACATGGTTTAAATCCCTCCGGTGCTGAGGTGGCATAGATGCTTGGGTTGGTTTGCATTAGCATTAACTTCACACCACTCTGATGTGGCTGCAAGCAAGTGAACACTAAATGCTGATGTCAGTGCGATGACATTAAAAGCTGTCTCCCATGAGTGCCTCATGCTCGTGGCTATTTGGATTACAGCTGTAGCAGTTGACTCTACCAGCAACAAAACACTTTACGTTGCGTATACATTGGTAATTATAAAGTAAATTGTTCCAGAGTTGGGTCCTAAAAGTACATATTCACATGGAATGTAATTAAAAGTGAAAGAATTTCATCTCGAAACTGTTGTGGTGCGAATTAAACAAGTTGTCTTAATTCACTCTTGCCTTTAGCGAGCTGAATGAGAGAGAAATGTGACAAGTCGTAATCAATCAATCAGCGGGCGGCAGGAGGTTGGAATTGTTTTGCATTTCATCAGTTTGTTTCTTCCTGGGATTTTTCTTCTCCTCGACAGGAGGTGCCAGAAGCATACCAGCAGCTGAAAGAGGACCCACATTCTTTCAGCACAGATTCCTCCATACTTCTTTTGTTCAAGGTTCGAGCTTGTTTGAGGAGCTTTCCTCGCATTGAGCTTTTTGTGTGTAAGACTTAACTGGCTTCAGAAGGAGGGAGGTTCCAGTAACTGCTGGCTAAATTGGGCAAGTTTGGCACAAACACATTGTAGCACTTCAGATCTTTGTGACATGATCGACTAAAGTCTCACTTTTGAAGAACTTCAGATTAGGGTCACAAGCCAGTTTGTTTTGTTGCAGCTCATTTACAGCATGTGGTCACATTGTGCTGTCCTAATCTCAAGCCAGTGTTAGCATGTGGGCAATTTTATTGGCTTTTCACAATTACCCGTGTCATGTGGTTTCTGTCAGACTGAACTTACAATGAAAACTTTCCCTGTTTGCAGGATGAAGCAGTCGCAGAAACCTTGATTAGAGATGTCTGACCTAAAGAGAAGAGGGTGCCAGTAAAACGCAGACAAATCCTCGATTTACCTTGACTAACATCTGCTCCTCTGCACCCCAACTCCTGGAAAAATGGGAGTCACACATTCCAGGCAGCGTACCCTACTTGGCGATGGTCTGTGTAATTGAAGACAAATTTTGGTCTGAGACACAGGGAGTGGATATTGTCAAGTATCTGGGTTAAGAAAATAACAGGGTCTTTTTACCTCATCATGGCTTGGGGTCAGGGAAGTGGGGGTGTGGGGATTTGGGGGGAGGTGTTGCATTCATTGTTACAGTAAAGAAGGCGGCAGGGGGGAGGAGCAGGGTGGTGTGGACACAATGAAACGGTAGGGTGAGCAGACTCTATCCCTCTCGGTGGGTTGTTCACTGCGAGAATTCCACATTTATTCTCTTTGAATAGTTCTGGTGGTGAATGTGGGGAGAATCTGAAGCTACCTATGCATCAAACAGCTCTGCCTACATGCATGCTGTCAGCCTGCCACCCTCAGGGGGAGGGGAGTGTCGGCCCCCGATGCAAAATCTGCCAAGGCGTTAAAAAACACATCTGGTACCTTTACTGTCAATAAAGTAAAGGTACCTTTTCATTTCAATTCAAATGAAAAGGTGAAATTTCTCTTATTTGAAAAGATTAATTTTCTAAATTAAACCTCTTTTTGTACAGCGAGCTCTTTTGGAAACTTTGCAGCAACTAAATAGTGATGCTCTAATTATATGTAGACCAGTAATGGTGTAATTTCCAATACATTAATGTATCATTTGCTCTCAGTTGTGGGGATCACTTGAGCTTTGTAACAAAATATGGCAAAAAATAACAAACACTTTAATGCAAGGAGAGATCTGTCACCATCAGATCTAAGAAAAAATAAACCTGATTTTCACAGGAAACTCCATCCCAAATTGTCCTAAATTTGAATTAGGAAAGTGGCCCTTATACCATTCTTATTTTGCAGCAACGACATGAAATTCTGTCACAAATACTGCCTAAAGAATGTATCACTAATAATGCACACTCTGTTTTCTGTGTTGTTTGTGTATTGAGATGAAGCTTAAAAAAATGGACAGTTCTACGACATAGCAGAACAAGTTAATTTTGTTACTGTTTCACCATACATAATGGTCACCTCACCATTTTAGGCTGAAAGTTTATTGCCCTTTACAAAGTCTTGTCTTTGTCTCCAAGTAATTAGTGAATAAATAATTCAGAAAATAGGTTGGCATGCCCAGCAGTTGGAGTCGCTCCAAGCACTTTTCCCGACGATGTCGGTGAACTTTGATGAGTAGAGAGTGAGTATCTCTAAAGTGATGCATGAATTTGAATGATGTTATTATAGAGTAATGGCCTAAACATTTGAGTTGCAGTTGTGAAAAGGCTAATCCTACTGCTGGCCGTTTGCATAAATCTTACATCATCATTACATCCCTCTCTCTACTAGATAACCTGGCTTGCTCTTTTAAGTCCGTCCCACTTGGCCAGTCAGGGGCATAATGGAGACTGGTCAACTTTTGCCCTTTGTGGCATAGATCCTGCCTTGAAGTCTTCGTGAAAGGGGCTACTTTTGTATCTTGGAGCCATTAAGATTGAGCAGATGTTAAACTTTGTATGTCTAAATTGCCAATGCCAACGTCCAAGATGGATGCCAGCTGTGACAGACCACTGAAAAACATGCCCAGAAAAGCAGGCATCAGTGATTGAGCCACATCCGTGGAATGACTGTTGAACTACATGCTGCAGCAGGTCTAGCTGCATGCTAGAGAGTCCAAGGAAGCACCAACAATGAAATGGACAAAACACATTTATGATGATTTGAACATGAAGCCAAAACAGAGTGAAACTTGGTGGACCGCCTGCAGCATTACTGCAGGCAACATATTGATCCTAGAAAAGCCTTTCCCATGACTCCCCCACAGATACACCAAAGAAATGATCAGGTTCATATATGCCAATGATACTGAGCAAGATGCACATATCTTAGTAAGTTGCAGAAACACAAGACAGATCCGCAGTTGTGTGATACGAATTTTAAAAATGTTCCTCATAATGTTACATCCACCCTTCACTCTTAAAATGCATACCTTTATTTTGATCTGACTGAATACCACAACTTTAATGAAAACCCCTTCCCATAAAACACTTCAAGCAAGAGCAGTAAAACTGTTCTTTAAAGTTTAACTTGGACACTAGCAATGCACAAGAGCAATCATCACTCTCTTATCTACGTCTCTGAGATTTTTATGCTCAAAGCTTGTGAAAGAACAAAGTGCTTTGCTGCTCCTCTATGGACAAACTGTCTACAGACATCAGGTCCAGTGGCGAAGGCGGTGATGATGGCAATGATAGTAACAGTGGAGGGATTTGGAAAAATGATTCCCCTGGAGACTTACCGAGGAGCAAAGATGGGCTTAGTCCCACCGCTTGGGGCCCAGACCGAAGCCCCTGTCTGGAATGCAATCTGCCTGCCATCTGCAGGCCTCGGTTCCTCTGTTTGATATTCAAACAAACACCTGTCAAAAGTCCGTGTCTCATCTCACAGGACTCTTGGAAATTGGCAAAAATCTCAACTTCTTTCCTGCACCAGGAACAGGAGGGGAGAGGAGGAATAAAAAAAACGTACTCCAACCATCTGTGCATGTGAGAAACATCAATTTTTATCAAGGCCTTGAAGGACTGATTTAACTTTCCACTGAAATGCCAAAGAACAATGGGCCTTTAAAGGTGCTGCATTCAATGAGGTGTTTGCACAATAAAAGATTTTGAATTTAATCATATATTTTCTGTCATTTAATCATCAGCTTGCTGTGCTGCTTGACCACCCCTCTGAGAATGCTGATGTTCTGCCGTGGATCATTGGCCTTTGTCCTTCTTTTAGACCTGCTCCCTGCTGTTTGCTATCTCTCTCTCTCTCTCTCTTTTTCCTCTCTCTCACATTGAGATGAAGGCCCTGCTATAGGATGACGGAGCTGCTTTGACAGTACTCCTTGGCAGGGGCCCAGGCCACACATCTGCTTGACTGCTGTTCGCCTTTTTCATCCCCCCCACCCAGCAATCCCAGCAGCCCCGGCAGTATTGGTTCAGTTGCGAGTCCATTTCAGGGTCTGTCTCAAGGTCTGCAGATGTGTTTCCCAGAGCAGCAATGATGGACTCTTGCAGAGATCTCCAGTGTGAATGACTAATGGCGCGGAGACATCTCTGAAGTCGTTGAAGAATGAATTTATCCAGTGTCATTTATCATGCTGTCTGTCAGTGCCAATATAAATGCCTGATGGAAAGCACACATTCACCTTTGAGTGGAACTGACTGAGTTGCTCCAGAATGTCTGTTGTGAATCACAAGATAAAGTGTGTCCACAGCATTTGAGTGAGAAAATTGCACTGACTCTCAAAATTATCTTTCAAGCTCACCCTCAATATGGAGTCCGCCTAATTTACATACAAGCACAATTTATCCAAAGTAGAGCACTTTAACAGCTACCTTGTCCACAGAGTGAGCATACCCAGCTCAATCTATTTGAGGTTGATTCTGGGCTTTTATTCATCATGATCAATGTGAGTCGTTCTTTTTCTGGAGATGGGATGGTGGGTTGGCCATAATATAATATACAACTTCAAAGAATCCTAAAAACAACAATTAGGTACATCAGTTTAACTTTAATTTTGAAGAAAAGCATTGAGATGAAGGCCCTGCTTTCATATATATATGTATATATAAAAGATATATGCTTATATATACGAGCTCAAATATTTACATATATGTCCTTTAACAAATTGCGTAGGAACCTTTCCATAGCCACCAACAAGTTTCTGGGTTGATTGTTGACTCTTCTTCTTAGGGGAACTAATATTATTTCAGATTGTTTGGTTTGCTGGTACACACCTGACTGTCTGTGTCAATGAAGATATTTATGGACTATGCCGTAGACAGTTTTGTTGAGCTTTTTTTCTGGTGATAATGCCAAAAACAAAATCTGAACCACCAATGTTCATATCTGTCATAAACTGGAAGATGCTGAAAAGACCAGTGTCGTAGTCTACAGTGAAGTGAATTAACAGCTCAACATGGTTTCTCATCAAAACTAGTTTTGGAATGGCCAACAATATTTTCTGGAATGGTCCAAACTTAAACAATATTGATACTTTATGGACCATAGCAGTCTATTAAACCAACTCCTGACAAGCAGCTCAGCTGAAAATTTTGTAAAGTATTTATTTTCAGTGAGCAAAGATTTGCGCTAAACCCAGGGAGCCAAAACTTGAGAATTACTTTATGAATCTTTGTAAGAGTTTATATGCTCTGAAAGAGATACTTTTACTTATTTGAGTGGATAAAATGCTTCAAGGTGAACACAAAGAATACCAAGGAAGACAAAAGCAAAACAAAGCATTTTAAGGTGAAGATGCATGAACCAGTGAGAGCAATGTGGATAGGGTGAGAGGCGAGAAAGGTAAAAAGGAACAAGGAACTGACAATTAGGGACAACTAATCACCAAGAGTGTAACCAAGCGCATCCCCCCACGCTGGTGCCAATGCTTGCACTGTGCTTGAACCTGTGCTGAATGCCAACAGCAGATAATTATAAACCCGCAGGGCAGGCCTCCTCTGTGCACAGGGAGGAATGGAGCCTCAGCCACGGCTGAACTCCTGACCTTCTTCACACACCAAGCGTCTGTTGTGGGCTTCGGGAGGTGCAAGATGGGTCACAGCAAGCCGTGAGGCAACTGGGCGAGAACGAGGGGAAAGGGAGGAGAGAGAAGAGGGGCTAGTGGATAGTAGGGAAAGGAGGGAGGAGTAAAGTGGGGGATGGAGGGATTTGAGCAAGGAGGTGCTCAGTGGTGGGTCACTTTTTTTCTTTTTTTGACATTCTTTGCAGAGAGCCGCTGACCAATCACAAAGACGAAGGAACAGCTTAACAAATCAGGGTGAAACCCACAGTAAGTGAAATCTCTTTTGGTTATCTCCTTTGTCTTTATCAGAATTCATTAGGTGGGGAAGTGCCGTCTAGTCAACACCTTTATGTAGAAAGAAAAGCTTTCTACACAAAGAAAGCTTTTGTTTTTAGTTCATCTGTAACAGTTTACCTAACTCATCATCAGACCATCATATGTTATCAGTATCCCATTAACCAAATAATTGAATATTAATAGTTATATATTATTGCCTCGTTTAAGCAGTGAGTCTATAGTTTATTGGATGGATATTTTAAATTGTGCAAGAAAACTATAAGCATTAATATAGAACTTAGTACAACAGCATTTATTGAAACTACAATACACATGCCTATCAAGTAATTTAAGTTATTAAAACATAAAATATTGTTTGAACACGGTTAAAACCTGGCTTTTGCATACATTGAAATAAAATGCGCAAATTATTTTTTCTCCTTCTGTATCTGGCATTGATTGAAAGGAAGTAGAAAAAGATCTCTGAATTATAATTTTTTTATCTCATTATTCTGGCATTTGGCAAATATAATTAATTTTGGTAATGAAAACTACCCTAAAACTGAGAAAAAAAGGGTTACATGATTAAATGTCAGACAGTTATGTAATGGTTCTTTTAGTACAGTGTATGTGAAAGTCTGGTTTTCATCTCTAAGATAATCTATTTTCCAACACCACGTGCCAGTTGTTCCATGATGACAGTAACACACTATTTTGTTGTTGGCATTTAGGCATCCCATTAGGACTATTTTTCACTGATATTGGTTCATGACCAAGCACCATTGGTAAATGTCCCTGTGAAGCCAGAAATGTCTCCAGGCCACCTTAGCTCATCTGGCCTGCTGCTCTCATCATGAAGATCTCTCTTGCTTTACAGTTTGCCAATTTTCTCATGATTGAATGTAATTGGGACCAGATAACCCCCTCTGTCTCTCCTCTGCAGCCTTTGATCACTCCTGACCTGGCTTTGGCTCAACTCTGACACACTGGCATCCAATCCTTGGGTGGGTTGTGATTGCTCACAGACATACTGTAAGATATATTGAGTATTGATGTGTGAGTCTTCAAATCCCAGCTTGCTGCAGTGCATATTTCAGCTTTGTTCTTGCAAGCCTTGGAAGACTTTTCACAAGAAGCCGTCCTATGAGGAGTTGTTTATGTGTGTGTGCGTGATTTTTTAGGGCATTTTTCAGGAACAGAACAAGATGCGCTCAAAGATTTGCGAACTTGATCCAGGAGATTTGTAAATCCCGTGCAAATTACTTCTGCCTCTTTTCTCTCGCTCTCTCTCTCTCTCTACCCTGCGCCTCTTTGAAACTCGTCTTCTGAGGCAATCACTCCCAGATGGAGAATATTAGATGTAATCGCTTCCATTTGCCAGCTCTTTTACTCTCACTGCGAGGTGACACTCTGTCTCCCTCAGACCTCTCTTCACGATGGACAATTATCCAAAACTCATCAATCACCTTCGCAAAAAAAAACAAAAAACAAAAAAAACGTTGACATTCAAAACATGGTAGAAATATCCTTAATTGATAATCTTAAGAAATCTGCAATTCTCTGTGATAGCTCTCTATTCTCATCATTGACTGTTTACTATATCAGCAAAACATTAAAACTAGAGATGGGCAGAGAAATGGGCTGGTGACCAGAGTCACCAGATTTTCAACTTGATTGGCAATGACCTGGAACTGACTGGTGGCCAACAGGAAAAACGGATCTTTTTTTCCACTCCATAAATGCACCGCACCTAAATAGCTAGTTAATAGTTTGCAGGAACAGAGGCACTCTTTAGTGTAAGTGCTATTACTGAGGGAAGAAAACACCAGAAGAATTGTTCTATTTTATTTATTTATGTTTTTAAGGGACAGAGAATTTAAAGTTAAGGTAAGGATCTAAACTACTGAAAACAGCAGACTGTTGTTTTCTGTTCTTTTGGTGATGCTAGTCTTGCTATGTATGCTAGCAGCTAAGGAACAATGCCAAAAAAAATGCTTGAATGATATTCTTATATCTTGTTATAGTTCTCAAAGAATCAGAATCAGCTAAATATGGTATTTGCCGGCTTTGCAAAACTGCAGATCGAATATCAGCCACAAAATTATCATTGGTGCATCTGAAAAGAGTCTGACTTTGCTGTCTAAAGTTCATATGACATTTTATGCAATAAAGCAAGTACAAAACAAAATAGTTGCTTTTGATTTTCTAGTTGATGCTAACACTGTCAAGATCATTGGCACAGCTTTAAAGATACCCATGTGCCCTGCAGCTTTTCTGCTGCTGGGAATTTGTCTCTCACCCTGCCATATGGATGAAATAAAAATCAAAGATCAGAGAAACAAATGTGAGAAGCTGCACTTCTTTCTCTGTGCTCCAACACTTTGCTCATTCTTTTCTCCACTTTGCTACATCAAAAATAGTCTCCCGTCCCAATTTCTAATTTATTCCAAACAGTCTCCCTGTTTTTTTCTCACCTTCCTGTCCATCTTCCAGCCTCAGCGTTCGACCCTTCTGCCCTCTCCTACCATCCCTCAGTCTCACTCATTCATCCCTCCATCCTTCATTCTCTGAGACAGACAAAAAAGCAAGCTTTTTCCATGGCTGACCTGCGATTCACCCTGACCTCAACAACATCCCAAATCACAGACAGTGAGGGTGAGGGTAGGTTACAGCCCAGGATCCATGGTGGTGCACAAAGCTTATGGATCGCCGTCCAAAATGTCTGTCCCACAGGGCTTATTGAGCGGATCGGTCTGTTTTGCCCCAGCCCTAATAGGGTCACACAGACTCCATATATGCACACAACAGTTTGGCTAGACAGAAGTATGTGAAAATAAATGGTAACAAAAACATTTTAGAGAGGGACTTCTAGAGGGACTTCTGCTGATGCGTATCTGATTCTGAAATTATTTTAAAACTCCAGATTTGATTCCCCGCCCCCCCTCTGCTTTTCTCATGAACTTCATCTGACACAGCCACATCTTTGACCTTTGGCTCCTTTATTGGCAGCCAGAAATCATGGTTCATGTGAATCAGATGTTACAAAGAAGGGGGCCGACTGCCTCCTTGCAGCTCAGCCGACGACCAGGAGCACCTGCTTTCAAATAAATCTTCAGATAAAAATGATACACTGTAGCCTCATCATGTGTCAGGAAACGTGGAAATCTGATTCCCCAACCCATGCATGCTTTGTATTTCTTTTCTCTCACTCCCACGTGAATTCTTCATCTACAGCCTCAAGCAATAGGTTCCTATTTCGTACTGCTCTTATCTTAGCTAAGTTTTGGAAATCTGTATTTCAAACACATCATATGTTTCTGCAGCTGCCTTTATTCCATGGAGGCTGCAGAGCATTTTGACCCCGGTGTCTGGAGGATGAGGTAGAGGCCCAGGCAGGCCTCACTGGTGGAACCATGAACCGTGTCAGGTCATGTCAGCTCCTTGCTCAGCTCCTCTTTCCTGAAAGTAAATAAAGCCAGTCTGGCCTGGTTCCACACCAGCAGTCCCAGTATTTGTCAAGATTGGAGGATGACATCTGGGAAAAAAAAAAAAAAAAAAAAGCCTTTCGGTATAATTCCTTAGCTATTTAACATGTTTAGTGGAAAGTTTTTTCTTTCTTTAAAATAAACTGCTCTCCGGTGGAAAATGGTAATTCGAGTCCTGGTTCTTGTGTCCAACCATTTTTCACAGAAAGAAGCTAACAAAAGTAGCATCTGTATTTCTTCATGTATGGGTTTACGTCAAGTCATATGTATCTGTATAACACATTTCAGCAACAAGGCAGTTCAAGTGGCTTTACATCATAAAAAACACCACAAAGTCATGAATTATGAAACAAGTAATATACATTTTTGATGTCCATTTTCATAACCATCAAAATCATCGAGCAAATACACATCAATAATGTCAATCAGTGTTTCACTTGCTACAAAAAGGTTTTTAGCTTCAAAGTTTTTTGGAAGTGTGTTTGTGGAACACAGAGGATTAATGCTGCTTCTCCTTGTTTGACTCAGAACCGAAGACCTGGAAGGTTGATACAGCATCAGCAGGTTTTCAATGTATTTTGGTGCTAAGCTGAAAGTCTTTGACCAGCAATATTACCAGCAGTTGTCTGAAATCTCAGTGTTGATAAAGGTGGGATAAAAGCCACTCAGGACCAAGGGCAAAGCATAATTCCTCCATCTTAATAACGCCAATAGCAATTCTGACTTCAGTGATGTAGGAAGATACACTATCCTAGTTAATGAGCACTGCCCTATTGACTTCCTGCCACTCTGACACTGAAGCATTGATAGTTTGGTGACCACATAGGCCAGGCTGCCATATGTAGAAACACATGTATTTTTTTTCTGCATTTTAAAAAATTCACATTAAAAATGAGTGTCACATCTCTAAGATGTCACAAATACGCGGCACTGATATGGAAGTGACACAAGTGACATGTAAAAAGAGCAGGAATGACCCAGTAATAATATTTCTAAATTTGACTTTATAGTCAGACAAAAAGCTTTCTTTTTTTTTTTACATAGAAATATAGATTTATATGCTTTGTAGAATGTAGATAATATTGATCCATGAAAAACAATCAATCTATGCCAAAATGGTTTTGCAAAGTAGGATGTGTTAGACTTCACAGCTGTCCGATTGATTCATCCGACTAGCAGGTCTGTAATTCTGAGTACCGACTACGAGTGCAACTCATCATCAGAGTGAACTTCTCTGAAACAACTAAAACATGGTTCTCTAGTAAAAGAGGAAAGAGGAAAGTAAGAGATTGGGTTGTTTTAGACTAGCTTGATGACAACACTGCTCAATCTCCATGAACAAACTAGCACTGCAACAAGCAAACATTCTTTTCTCAAGCTAACAGAATAATGGGTATGCTGTGGCTTCTGATGCTGTGGAAAACATCTGGATTAAAATCTAAAAATGAAAGTGTTGGAGCTACAATCATCACCCATAATCTGTACAGGAGTTGGTTACTATGGAGACTAAACTCAGGTTGACGGACATTGCAAAAGAGCACAGGTATCAAACTCAAACAAGGACATTTTCTTAGTATTAATAAGCAGTTTTACTAAAACTTAGAATAACTAACAACAACAACAAACAACAAAAACTTTAAGACAATAGAAACCATCTTTTAGCAGAGATATGGTTCAGGCAAAAACACATAAAATGCATCACACAGAGTCTTTTTCCATGAGGAAATAACTCAAGGCTCACAATTTGATTGGATGGTGAGAGGAAATCAACAATAAACACAAATATGATTCAGCATAAAGAACTATTTAAAAGGTTGGGTTTCTCCTGCACTGCACTGAACAAAGAAGACATAAGATACTCTATTCCTGTGAGGACTGAACATGATTCACTCGTATTTTTACAACTCAGATAATACTTTATGGTAACTTATTATCTTAGAGCAGCAGGAAATGTGCACCTACTGCACATACATAAAACACACAGATGTACAATAACTGTAAAAAAAAAAAAAAAAAGATATATCTGCTTTCACTTCTAATCTTTTACAAATCTATCAAATGAACGACTAACAATGTTATTCAAATAGCACACCTGTAAAAATGTGTTTAATAAATTAGAAATTACACTACTCTCTATTAATATGAATCAATGGTTAAAGTCTAAGTGGGTAAATATTACAAATTAAATATGCTTGCATGACTCAGTAAGCGTGAACAATTAAGTAGAAATACAGCCCTTGGCTGGTCTAAACCTTTCAGGTGTGTGTTGTCAAAAATCCAAAATGGGAAAGTCATCAGCTGTTATTCTACAGATACAAATGTTGCTGTCCATTCATCTGTGAAGGGTTCAAAGTCCATTCATGTACAACCTGGAGTCCATTATCCCACAGTGAGAGCACAATGTGCAGTCGGTCAGGTTATTGTGGTACACTGCAAAAAAACACTTCAGTCGCATGTCAGTATTTGCATCCTTCATTTAAAAGAGCAGGCAGGATAAAACCACTTAAAATAACATGGCAACATGGCTTAAGTTAACAGAGTTGTAAATGAAAAGAACCACAAGACCTCTGGAACAATGTCCTGTGGACAGAAGAAACCAAAGTGAGGACGGTTAATCAAGATGCACCACATGTTGCGTGGTATGGAGAACAATTTGTGTAAATACCATTTTAGCTTAATAGCAAAAATCTGGTTTGGATCTTTCAGCAATGGGACCTGGATTATTGCACTCACTTTGTCAGCCTTAAACTTGTATTGGCAGAGATGTTCAAAGGTTATTTCCTCAAGTCCAAGTCAAATCTCAGGTGTTTCGCTCCAGGTCAAAGCCAAATCTTAGGTCTGACTGAAATAAACGTTCCTTCATCAAATGCACACCATCTATCTCATTCTGACTTGGAATAAAATGATGGTAGTTTTACATCTAATTCCAGATGTAATTTTTTTTTTTTTTTTTTTTTTGCTTTAATTGTAGGCAATAATTCACAAGGAGTGAAACTTAAGAGATTTTGACCAGGAGTTGAAGCTTTTTCCAAATTGAGTCATGCAAACAGACAATGATCCCAAGCAAAATAACAAACCTAAAATATAAGGTCTGGCAAAGAAAAGATCCAAAGTGTTGCAGAAGTCCAGTAAAAGCATTTTCAAATATACGATTAGACTGACCTGTGTAATGACAAATACCCAAGGTGATAAGCAAAAGGTAATGACTTTAGTTATACACAAGACAGTGTTTCTTCAATAATATCAGTCTTCAGCTGAACTTACACACATTTCCTTACACAACTTTCCGTACCTAAAGAAAAGGAAATCCACCATGTGTTGTTCATTAAAGGTTTCTCTCTTTAACTAGCAATAACTGGCATTAAATAATTTTTATTTTGACTTTCATTGTCAACCTTTTTAATAAAGGAGGTTTTTTTTGTTTGCTTTTTGTTTTTTTCACAAAATTTGCCTGATTTATAAAACAATTGCAAATAAAACATTTTGCTCTTAAATATAACCCTATCTAACTGCAAAGTAAGTTCTTTAAGTTTTCTTCTAGATCTGACCCTTATTCAAAAAAAACATAGGATCTTTAATTATTATTTTTTTCCACTAAATTAATTGCAAAAATATGTCAAGTTTAGGATGCTGTGTAGTGTAACAGATACCATATAAAAAATAAGAGAAGTTACACCGTATCCTAATGTATACGTGTAGTAAATACAGAATACAGCAACTAAAGTGTGTTTCCTAAGTCTGCTATAGATTTTAACTTTCTAGATTTAGATGTATATATTACAGATCACATATGCAGTAATTCAGGACTGTATCAGACATGGAGCACATGTGTGGGGTAGTGTAGCAAGAAGTGACTGTAAGATCCGACTTGAGACGCATAAAATATCAGCGTCGAAACTCCCCAAAATTATCTACCAAAAACTATAAACTGCTTTGAAAAACTTTCTTTAGTTTCAAATTCTGTTGTGTCATTGCAAAAGCCTTTTTCTGCAGAAAACAAACATTGCTACTTCTTGTTTTATTACCCCTAGAATCCCATTTTTGGCCAGGAGATTTAAAGTAAAGAAACAGGGGAGACAACCCAGTCCCAAGAGGTCATAAATTGTAGAGAAAGATCGAGTTTAGGCAGGGAACTGAACACAAGCAGAAGCTCCCTTCAAAAGTCTGGTGGCTGCTGTTGCTCCTGGAGTTTAACCCTGCTGCCTCTTCTGTTAGCCTGCTCCTTTATTCAGTGGGCTGATTTATTGGGGTTTACCAGTCAGAAAACAAGTATAGTATGGCTATCAGCCCTGCTTTTGATAAATGACCCGCAGTGCTAGCTCATTGTCCTAAAGTTCCTGTGGATGAGGAAAAAGAGAAAACATAAACCCACATGGTTTGGGTTTACATTTTTTTATTTAGAATAAGATGAAGAAAGAAAAAAAAACAGACATGTCAAGGAAATCTGTAATTGTAAAAAAATAATAAATACTCCTTTGGTGTTAAAATCTGAATTTTATAGGGAATGAAAACCGTATCCAGGCAATTGTTTTTAATGTTCTTTAGATATTAATTTGTAGTTTTTCTCCCTTGTTCTTGGCTGTCCCACCCATGTTCCTCCCCTCCCACCCATGTAGTCCTCTCTTCTCCCCAAACTAAATTCTTTGGAAAGTCATTTTATATCACCCTTTGACTGTGCATTGAACTGTAAAACCACCCCATTGAAAACAAAATAAAAGGATAGGATAGGGAGAGAACGGGGGATGGGGCAAGAAAGAGAATTATAATTCTTTGCAGGCCTTTGGTATTAACCCAAACACCAGAGCTGTCAGCAGTTCAGAGAGGGAGGTGCGAGGGGCAAACATTCAGTGTTAATTGGCACTTTGTAAGCTCTGAGCCTTCCTTTTGTAAAGGGAAGTGGAAGAGAGAGTGAGTGTGCAAGAGGGAGGGAACAGGGCTTTGGGAGGAGGTGAGAGAGGAAGACAGAGGGGCATAGAGAAAGAGAGGGAGAGGGAGAGACCTTATTCTTGTAAGTTTGTTGGGCCTTGTTGAGGGTGTTTACGGTTCACTTCTTATCCTTTGTTAATTGGGCATTCTCTCCCCCAATGAAAAAGGAGGAATTCATGGATCCCCCCCCCGGCCTACCGCCCCTGTTCCCCGTGACTCTCCTCGCCAGCCTGTTCAGCAAGTGGCCAATAAATGACAAGCTCGTAACGAAAGGCTTGTCCTGTGAGCGTCATTAGTTTTACATGCTGTTTGTTTTACAGGGATTCGACTGAAATTGTTGGTGTGTGGCAACTGATGTAACCAATGAAAAACGTAGAAAGGCTTATGAAGACAACATACATTAATTGTGTATTTGACTGCTTTCAAGACTGCATTTCCTGTAAACCAGGGGTCTCAAACTCCAGGCAGAGATGTTCAAAGGTTAGTTGCAGTCCTGCAACTTTTAGATGTGCCTCTGCTGCACCACACCTGAATAGGATAATTAAGGCTCTGGAGAACTGGTCTACACAAGGTGGAGGTAATTAAGCCATTTCATTCCAGCGTTTTGTACCTGTGGCACATCTAAGAACTGCAGAACTCGAGGCCTGGAGTTTGAGACTCCTGGTATAAAGGAATGTATCAGTTGATAGGTCTTAAACTTATATTTATATCATATCTGCTGCAGAGTTGATAAGATTTGTAGAAACTGGTGACTTCTCTGGTCATTCCAGAACCAGAATGGATAAGGATTCTTCTACATTGGTGAAAGGAGCACATATATAGACTTTTCAGTGGTCACTTCAAATTTATATTATTCACCCCCAATCATATTGGTTCCTCATTAGTTGCTGACCAATAATGGAAATTATCCTGTTTTGCCCTGGTTGCATGTTCGATCGAAGTCACAAGGTATGTTTTGTGCAATTAAACGTGCAACATTGAAAAATGCAACATGCACCTGAACTTTACATGGGCACTTCTGTAAGTATGCGACCTTAGAAAGAAGAAATGTACTCACAACTTGCGGTCACTGACATCTATTAGCATAGAAAGTGTCTCAGCTGCATCCCACTATTTGGGATTCGTGTGAATGACAAGGAGAGCTATTATCCACCTGGAAAAGTGGCAAACCAGCAAACTAAAATCACTCCAAGAGTACATTGACAGCATCTCCAGGAGGTCAAATACAAGAAAATTTGAAGGGAAGCGAATACTTTTTCATGGCCCTGCTATGTGCGGATGAAGGTGTTTAGTTTTCTTGGCCCCTATTCTGTTGTCCTCTGTGTAAATGCTGACACAGCAACACAGAAAACAAACAATGTCAGACCATTAGGCACGGGATGTGAAAACACCCAGACTGTTGTCTCTGTGGATCCTCTTCTCCCGCAGATGTGTTTGGAGTTATGTGAAATAATTAGCGAGGAAGAGGTTGCCAGGCGCACGCAAACACAGAGATATGTGGGCACCTGTCTTTCAAACAGCGAGGGGCAGAAATGGGACGGGGGCATGGGGTATGCTGTTGGCATCAGGCTGGTGCTGCCTGCATCACAGCACCTCTGGCCTAGTTTTGTCTCCCCCTCTCCTGATGTAAATAATAATAGAAGCAGCCATGAAAGGACACAGGTGTCAACCATTGTGCCGCTCTGAATGGCCCTGGGGGAAGGAGGTCAGGGGTCACAGGCCCATCTCTGCCACCTTTCACACCACCCACACTTTTTATTCACCCTGACGCTCCCTTTCATAGGTTTTCATCTAGCAAGCGCCCTCTACCCCCCGTCCTCCTCCTCCGCCTGTCTCGCTCACTCTCTCCTTTTGTTATTATAGCACCATGTTTTGTGAAAACTTTTCAGAGGTCATGCACAGGCTTGCTGTTCGGTAAGATTAACATTCTTTTCTAAATTAATCAGCCCACACAACCGCAGAGATCAATAGCTGTTTACTTAAAGAGCCAATAAATGGATGAAATTTTACCCCTGCATCAAAGGTGATTTAAAGAAATATATGACGGTCTTTACTTAATTTGATGAGTTCATCCATTTGTCTTTTTTGTATTATATTTCAGGTCATAACAGTAAAAAAAAAAAAATCCCTACATTTTACATGTATGTTAGCACTTCAAAAGAAACCTCGAAAGGAATAAGAGAAATAAGAAGAAAAGTTGGCCTTCACTCACTAATTATTTAATCTCAGTATAAAGCTTGATGTTCTGGATTAGCTTTGCATTGTACATTTTCAGTCTTTGTGATTGGTCCCAATGGCAGCTGCCCAGGCATCGAATAGGATGCCTGCATGAGAGGACTTGTGACATTTCTCCAAATGTTATTTCCCATGGTTCATTCTCACGTCACTACTTTAATGACTTCATGTCACCATGTGGGTCAATTAACATTGGCACTTTGAATCCAGTTTGCGAAAAAGGCAAGCCAACAAAAAAAGAAAAACACCAGAATTACATCGTCATTACGGAGGACAGTAATTAGAGCGTTGCGTTTTGTCCCTCTTGTAAGGCCGGAGTCATCAGTACGATTTCAGACTAGCAGGTTCCATACATTGTTGTTGCAGACTTGGATGCTCTTGGAGGCCTCTGCATCACTCAGTCAGAATGCTTGGAAATTATAATAAAAGCATCCACTCAGTCGGTTATAACTGTCTCTGCATAATGTTGTTAAAGGAAATTTCAAATGTTCGATGTTATATATTCAAAAAGAATAAAAGCATTATACCATGTTCTGCAAGCTCCGCACAATCCTAATATATGACTTATATGACTTTCTTTGATTTTAAGTTAAATAATTGTTTGCCCATGATGGCATAAAACAGCATGTTCTAACCACTTGGGGGCAGTATTGGAGAGTGTTGGTGGAAAAATACGGTGTGGGTCACTCTTGCACGTCCTGTTTTTTTTGCCCCGCACTGTCTTATGTTTGAACATATTAAGATGTTACAAAAGCCTAAGATCATGTAAAGGTGCTGACTGAAGCTGGTAAGATTCTGTCAATATCAACAGTGAAATATGTCGTGTACCAACAGGGGCTGAAAGGCCACACCATTACTCCAAAAGACACCGGACTGCTCTTTGACAAGGCACACAGAAAAAAATAATAATAATACATTTTTGGAGACTTATGGGATTTGATTACATTAAAGAGATGTTTGGAGATAATGATCATCGTTTGTGGTTGCAATTTGAAAAAAAAAAAAGTAAAATATTTAAGGGGTGTGAATACTTTTTGAGAGAAAAATAACATCCAAACTCAAGATGAAGTGGCCAGCTGTCTTACAGATGGTAAAATTCACCAATTTTCTCTTTTAGTCTGCTATTTGTTGTTGTCAATACAGCGCCTCTGTGGGAAACTTAACAGTCACAAAACAAAAAGAGTAAAATGTGCCCACTCTTGAGCCTTAAGCATTCTCCAGAGCTTTGTTCAGAGCTGGAGACAATTAATAGCAGCGAAGCTGGATGGATTCAACAGATTTTAACAGCACTCAGCAAATCAAGACAAGCTTTCAGTTAGTGTTTATGAAACTCTACTTTTTTTCATTATATCTATTTCAATCTTGTTCATCATTTTCCATCTCTTATTGCAATGTTAGGTACTTTGTGATTATCATCGGTGAAAGATGCACTGTACATAAAGTTTACTTAATGCTTACTCAAAATGTATATTAAAAGTTTAGTTGAAAAGTATAAAATCTCGGCCTTTTTACAAGAGTTAAGGCAGAAAAGACGTGTTCCTGCAGTCAGAAATAAACCTGCAACTTTTCTCAGCCTAAAACACCATCAATAAACCAAATGCATAAACTTTACAAAGGTCATCCACAATACTCTGGATTGCTTGCATATGTTTTTTGGTGAGTAAATGGTCGAATTTATAAGGTAGCAGAAAAGACTGGCACAAAATCAAAACAGATCAAATTTAAATGCGTACTCAGTGTGATCAAACATGCTTTTTTGATTCCCTTTTCTAAAACTCTTTCACTTTTTTCCCAGCCCAGTGGTAGGCTGTGATTAGCATCCACAGAGCATAGCTTTTAGCCAGTAAACAGAGTGTGCACATCAGGGCTCTTCTGTCTGTAGTCCAAAATATGTGATGGATGAAGTTAGACAGACATTTGTGAAGAAGTAATATTTGTTCTCCAAGATGAACAAATAGCATGATTTTTATTTTTTTTTTTTTGACTATGGACATTGACTATGTAGAATGCTCATAGTTAAGAAACATGTAACAACATTGTAATTGCATTTAAGTTGGACATTTCAAAATCTTCCTGGGTCTAGATCAGATTATAAAGTATATCTTGCAAATAGGCTCTTTTAAAACTCAGTTACCAACTTCAGAAACAGACAACCTGAATGCCACATCTCAGGTTTTACAGGAAGTCAGCCTTCCTCAGCTTTGCTCCTGTCTTTGGGTGTATCGGTATACTGTACTTGAGGCCAGACCCAGGGGAAAACCTCAATAATGTACTTAATACCCTTACTTGGTGCATTAAGAAATGCATTAACGTGTCACAGGTTGCATATAGTTCCAGTAAGTGTTGGGTGTGGGAGGGAAACCTATGTATGGAGGACAAAGAGATGCTCTAGAAGGGTGAGAGGATTTATTGCCTAGCATTAGCAGCTTTAATCTGTTGCAGGTGTTTCTGGCTGTGCTCCCAGGCCAGCCCTGCTTTCCTCTCCAGGAGGCCTGGGCATTTTGCGCATGTTTAACAATAGATGGAAAGGAGTAAGTAAGGCAGAACTGAAGAACTTTCTTCCTTTCCGTGGTGCCTACAGGAAGGTTTCTATCATTTTAACAATTCTCTTAAGACTGTCGACATGAGGACAAAGAGGACGTGTGTTTCAATTACTTCCTCCAATCATCATGTCAGTCAGAAGACAACTCACTTCATATTCACGGGTTTTCTCTTCCTCTACAAACTCATCTATATGCGTGTGAGGGAAAACACCTTTTAAGCTGCAATATGTTTTTATAACAAGGACAACTCCATCCTGATAAACAGATGAAAACAGCTCAAACAGCAGGTCACAGCTTTCAGGGAGTACTACAAAAAGAGTAGACCACCGGGATGGATTGAGCTTCACAGGGAGCCTGTGGTGCCTTTGGGGTTTGGTGAACAAAGGCACAAAGGAACAGAGTGAGAAGGTCCAGCTCTGCGAGGGGTCTGCTGCTCCCAGTGTGGCTACCTTTGAGAGAACAAGACTAAAGACTATAGGGAAGAATGGAAATGAAGATGTGATGTGCAGAAAACAGAATCATGAGACCAAAGAAACTTAGAAGTCTAATGACTCAGGTTATAAAAAGAAAAAAAAAATACAGTGTTAATCATCAGTTGTTTTAAATAATTCAATTTTAGTTCCGTTGTTTACCTCATCCCCTTGACATGCATGACGATTTTGTAGATGAGCCTGAAATATAGATGCCGAGTCGCAACAATGCTCCTTTTACAACTTAGGCACTACTGCCCTCATGTGGACATGCAGAAAACACATGCAACCAGTGTCTAAACACGTAAAGTAAATTTACTAGTTCTGCCTTGAGACATTTTGTGAAATGGTGCCAAATAAATAAGCTGAATTGAATTGAATATGAGGAAAACTTAAAAAAAAAAGAAAAAGAAAAAAAATGCCTAACTTTAAAATACTGTCATGAATGTAAAACTTCAACATTTATCATTCCAAGGTGAAATTTCTTGGTTAAAGAAAATATTAAAAAATAAAAACTTTATCTTAACTATTGAATGAATTTACAAAAATGCAACCAAACGTTAGTTTGTTAAAACATGCTGTTCTGCTATTTTTCTGACATACAAGTACATACTAAACGTATTAAAATGGTTTCAAACCTGATTTCCATTTTATGTTCTTTGTCACCATATATCTTTCCTGTATTAAGCTATTTGTCATGAACCCATCTTTCTATGTTAGATATAAACTGATCTATGAGGTATGAACTGGCTCCAAACTGGTTGCATGTAACTTTTCTCGTCTTTTCTTGTTTTGTTTTGTTTTTTGTTACAAACCGAAATGTAGTTTTCCTACTGTCATAACAAAAAAATAAAATAAAGAAATGTGTACACATACGACAAGACTAATATCAGAAACCATATTCACATGTGATTTTAATCTGATATCAGAAAAAATCAGGATGTGCAATCTTTTGACACACAAAAAAGGTGCATTTCCTTAAGAAGCCTAAATCTGAGAAACATTTAAATGCATTTTAGAATCAAATATTTTCAGCTATATTTGACGTGGGCATAAAATCTTGTGTGTATCAAAAACTTAGAATAAAAAAACCCCCCATCTCAACATGTTTCCTATGGATCGTAGTTGAGGGCGTTCTGGATGAGATGGCGTGTTAGAGAGGGATACCAGTCTTTGAAGAGATTCATGACATATGTGTACCAGGGATAGTACAGCTCCAATTGCCTTGTTGCTCCTGTTATGATGATATTCAATGCAGCCTCTGATGCAGGATAGGCTGGTGTTGTGATGATTCCCCTGGAGTGCATAAAAAAGTCCTTAACATTACATCGCAACGCAAGATATTGTGCATATTTATTGTACACGATTAACAAACCTGACAGCTTTCAAAGCTGATTCGGTATCAATCAGTCCCAGTGTGATTAGAGAGATCGACACGTTGCTTTTCTTCATTGCAAGTTCATGGCTGAGGGACCCAAAGAATCCATTCAAGGCAGATTTTGTTGCACAGTAAGGGGCCGTGAAGGGATTGCTCAGCTTCCCTACAAACCATAGATAAATATCTGAGTACAGTGCAGAGTACAAGAGAAGCAGATCCTGCAGTAGAGCTGCACAAGTTTGTTCTGAGCCGCTTAAAAGATTACAAGAAACATTCAAAATGTTAAAAACACACACACACACACACAAACTCAAGTTTGTATGTTGTTCAAAAAAGTTTCACACTGAGAAATCAGTACTTCAGCTCAAAAGTATATAGAATGTATATAGAATGTGGTGTTTACTTAAATTGGAAAATTAAGGTTTTTGTGGTTGATTGATAGTTTTCCAATAAATGCAATATATTACTGAAGGTTACAGTTTTGTTTTGTTTTATTTATTTATGAAGGAAACTAGAATTGCTGGGATTTTCCAGGCAGGATCTAAATCACTCAAAGCTACTTAAAGAATACAAAAAAATTAAAAATTTTGAATCTGTCTTTGGGTGGGAATGAAAGTGTCGAAAGGTTTTCTTTATTTCCACTTTTTTTGTCATGAAATACTTTTTAACCTGCATTATTCATCTGCAACAGAAGGTGAACATAAATGAATCCTCTACAAGGAATCTCCACCCTCATTTTGTCAGATTTGTTGTGTACCCCTATAACCATGTGGCCTCTGATGGCAGAGGCCACATGAGCATTTGGTATAGTGTTTTGTGACCAGTTAGTCTTAGCAGATACTCCTTTTAGGACGACCCAGTACCAGCCCACCATTGGCTACAGGTCAGTAATCAATGGGGTACGTCATATTTTTTTAATTTCTGATACTCCTGTTTTTCCCACATTTAGACACAAGTTGACAAAATCAAATTTCAAAAACATTTGCTAAAAAGGCTTTTTTCTAAATGTTATACACACCGTTTCCCACATTGCCCACCCCTAATACAAGTATACATGTATCTAAGTTTGCTGTCTATTAAGCTTACCTGCCATTGATGACACTATAGCCATTGACCCTTTACTTTTCTCCAAAGAGGGCAAGGCTCTCCAGGCCATCTGGACGTAGCTAAAGAAATTGGGCTTCAGAAAACAAAAAGACATAACAAGCAAGATCAGGGGCCTCTTCTTCGTTTTAAGCACTGACAGACCATCAAAGTGCTCCATTACCTTCATGAGCCACCTGACGTGATCCACGTCTCCATCCCACATGGCAAAGCGAGTCACACCAATGTGGTTGAGAACCAGGTAGTCCAAGCCTCCCAGTTTCTCCAGAGCAAAATCAACCACCTTGTCAGGGTCAGACTCATTAGACATGTCTCCAGAAATGTAGAGAGCTTTCTGGGCCCCCAGACTCAGACACTTCTCAGTAACCTGTGAGCGAAACAGAGTAAATATGAGAAAACATGCTGAGGCTACCCTGAACATGTAGTTTGACTACTGTATCTTGAAACCATCCGATCATTTTCTATGTAAAACTAAAATTGATCATTAAAAAAATGTGTTGCATTTACATGTGTGCTTTTTGGAAGCTGTTTTGTTATAGGCTAAATTACTACACAGTACTGAAGGACAGAGGAAACTGTAGGAAGAAAAAGAAGAAAGTGACCTGCTGTAAAACTTTCTCCCTCCTTGCTGTGATGACAATCTGAGCTCCAAAGCGGGCATAATGATATGCCATTTGTTCACCAATGCCTGAACTGGCCCCTGTGACCAACACTCTGGCACCTCTGAGAGATTCTGAAATAAAAAAAACAATCGACTGAAAAAACAAAAGCCTTTATTTCTACTAACAACATGAACAATAAATTCAAGAAGAAGAACAGCGACAAGAAACTGTGTTCACAAATGCACAAGACTCCCACTACATTGCATAAAGTACATCCCACAGAAAATTCTTGGTTGCATTTTTTTTACAGTCCCACATCTACAGTGGTTAACCTTGAACACAATAAAATGTTATCTCAGCAGGCCATTGTATTGCCTCTATAATCTCTTCAGAAAGCAGATGATTAGTATTGCTACCACAATCTGCAGCGCAAAACTTCAAAAAGAGGTCAAGGAAGAGTCATAATCAGGGTTTTAGAAAAATCATTCAGTGTGCCAAGTTTTAAAATGTTATGACAGCTAAAAATGTCCATCCTTCCATTCATATGGTTTAGAATATTTTTAAGAAGATGCACCAGAAACTGAAGAGACTGGAGTTTTCTCCAGCTGTCCACTGCTTGGCAGCTGCCTGAAAAAAGATTTCCACATTTTCCCTCTATTCACAAGAAAGGCAAAACTTGATGCTTGGAGTACAACGTCCAGGAATGATCATGGCTACTAAAGAAGCATCATACATCTTTCTGACAAGGTAACACTATTAAAACTACAGTTACCAGGTTTCAGGCAGCATCTCAGTAGAAATGCCAACCCTAGCTTACTAAGTTTATCATAAAAATGTTAAAACAAAAAGGCTAGCTGGAAAGTATGTTTAGTATGTGACCGCAATATAGAGTTAAGGCTCTTTTTAAATGAATGACTGCATCAATGCAGCATGGAATGATGCCGCTCAGTCTGTGGCATCAATAGTAGACTTTAGCTGGTCTGCATAGTATTCTGTGGTGTTTCTCATCTTCATCTTGACAATATTCCAAAGGTTATAGCTGGGGTTTAGTTCAGCCTAGTTCACAGACCAATCTGTGACATCGTGGTCATTGAACCGAGTAAAAGGGATGTTGGCAGTGTTAATATGTGCCAACAAGACCTCCTGCTGGAAAAGGTAATCAGCATTTCCATTTAGGTTGTCAGTAAAAGAGGAAGCATGAAGTGCTGTAAAAAAATCCTGCTAGATGGCTGCTAGTGCTGACCTTAAACTTCATAAAACAGTGGACCAACACAATAAGAGAATTCCCTAAATATCACTCACAATGAAACTTTTACACAGGACCTCAGTCAACTTGGATTCTACATTTATAGAATTTTCCTTCAAACTGTGGAAACTCGATTTCCAAGCAAAATACATTTATCTGAGATAACTTTGGACTACTGAACATCAGTTCATTCCTTTATTCCTTTGGCTCAGGCTAAGGATCTCTGATCTTGTCTCTGGTTCAGGAGAAGTCTGACACATGTGACACAACAGTAGAAGCCTGGACCAGGTCTTAGCAAAACCAACAAGGGCAGCAGCCATGGACTTTAATGGTTTCAGCGCCCCAAAAAGGGCCAACGGTAGTTTAAATTACGTTTTGCATGCATAATATTTTATACATGTATAAATAAACTAAACGGTACATTATTATGTGCGTAATTAAAAAAATAATAATAATAATCACTTTTCTAAATAAAATAAATAAAATCGTTTTTCGAATTCCATTCTGAAACGATAAGTTTCCTGCATGATGTTTACAGTCTGTGTTTATTAGCCTACCACATTTATCTGACATCCGTCAGTCATGCTCACAACACACATGTGCGCGTGTGCTGCAAGACTGACTCAAAATACATTTATTTAACTTACCTGGATCAAAACTTGGTCCATTCCACTTGACAGCTAAGTAGCCAACACAAATGCTAGCAATTGCAATCTTTACGAAGGCTCCCATTTTGTGCAATGTTTTTTTCTGTGCGTTTCAGCTTCCATGTGAGCCGAAATGTGTGTATATTAGCACACTTCCTCGTTTTCCCTGTTTTCCGGACGTTTAGGGGGTGTGGCTCCCAGGTTAATGTTTCATTGAACTAGAACTTGGCCTCCCTTCTGTCCCCTGGTGAAATTCTTGCTTTCATTAAAAAAAAAAAAAAAAATATATATATATATATATATATATATATATATATATATATATATATATATATATATATATATATATATATATATATATATTATTATAATATTTGGATATATCAAAAAGTAAACAAATAATTAAAATAAGTACTCGTTTTTATATTATCAGTTATCTTCTGGCTTAGAGATAAAGCAAAAGATTTTAGAAGAATGTCCCTGAAAGATCATTATGTTGTTTTGTTGACTACTGATTGGTTAAAAATGGTGGGGAGATCAGTCATCTTGTGTTAACTGGAAACTGGCCAGACGGATAAAAGACAGTGGTGATCTGAAAGTACTGAATGTGGTTTAATATTTAACAGTTTGCAAAACAATTAAGATATTTTTTTTAACTGCTAACACTGAGTCTGGTTTCTCTGGGGCTGTTTGTGCACCATAAAAAAATTGCTGCTGTTTTCAATGCATTTTATTTAACATAATTTAGGAGAAAACAAAGAGGCGTAGGTGCGGGTGGAAAATTATTTATACACAAAGCTGACTTGTGCATGCAGTGAAATAATCTCAATAGCCAACTCATAAAATGTGGGGAAATAATTAGATGCGGCAGAGGAAGACTGGACAAGGACAGTTCTCATACATTTTATGTTACAGACTCAGTGAACGCACGGTGGGGAGGGGGAAGGCCCGAGTACCTGAATGCAAAGTGCGCATGCGTATGGAATGGACCGATAACTTCAGGAGACGGATGCGTGTTATAAGATTTGACAAGTAAAGCAATATCGACTCCATTCCCAACTGAATAAATTTATTGGCCACCCACTTGTCGCATCATGATTGTGGAATTATTATATTAATCCTCGAAATGTTACACTAATATTGATTATATTTAATAATAAATATAAAACATCGTTTGATTTTCATTTGATGTTTATAGCCCAGCAATTTTGAATGTCCAACCTCCACGTCTCACCTCTCAGTGGCAAGTAGTCAGGAAATCTCTCAACTTGGGGAAACACCGATAAAGAAATACAATTTTCACATTCTGCTATTGTGCATTTTATTTGTGGCATTGTTTGTTACCTTTATGTTATTTTAGTGAATTTAGAAGGGGAGTGGCAATGAAGAAACTGTATATGTTTTAGATATGTTTCAGATGAAGAACAACCCTTTTATTTATTTATTTACAAAACTATGGATTGTTTGGATGTTGTAAAAGGATACTGAGAAGAAAGTTGAAGAAAATATTAATATTATGTTATTTAATGGAGTAATAAAAACATTCCACAGAAAGCTGAAAGCTAAGAGTTCAGTAATCTGTAGAAATGGTGAAGGAATAAAAATTAAACAAACAGTGCAGTGAATGTGAGTCTAAATTAAAGATTTCTAAGATTTCTGGTGCTTGTTACAGGAGAGGAAATAGTCCTCTATGTGTAGTCAGCACAGCATAGAATTAATTAATCTAAAAATAATTTGGAAAATAAAACTGAAAATTTATAACAGGCAATAAGATCAGGTTTGAAGGAGATTGTTGTCTACTGTTTTGAACAAAACAACTGAAAATAGACAAAGGCAGCTAAGGCTTTTTATTTTTACCTGCAGAGGGCAGACTCACACCCAGAAGTTTCCAAGCTGCTTTTGAGACAATTTGATTCCCATTCATTTTCAAAGACAAAAAAAAAAAAAAAAAAAAACATAAAGTAAAAAGACACAATAAAAGCTAATTTATTATTCTTTAAAGTCCACACACAGTGATAAGGCCATACAAGGAAATTAAAGAACTCTGTCTTAGTAACTACTAAAAGTCAAAAGTGTCATTTTGGAAACTATATGATTTTAACAGAATATATCAACATCAGTTCAAACTGAACAGTCAGGTAGAGAAAGTAACAGAAGAGAAATTAATTAAATCATCTAAATGCTCAAAACTGGTGCTTTTGGTAGAAATGAAACATGCAATGAGAGAAATGGTTGGAGATGCCTTTTTTGTTGTAATTACGTTCATGATATATTTACTTACTTTTGATTCTACTACTTTGCATGCAGTGTTTTATGTAGAATTTTAAATTTGTCTTTTTCAGGCTTAAATGTATTTTTTTTTTCATATTTTTGCTCATTGTGATGGACTGCAGTTTTCTGACTGCGTTGATCGTTGTTTTCTAGAGTCTTGTCTCTCTGAACTTATGGTTTGGGTTGCTTTTCACCTTAACAGTGAATGGATCAATTTATTTCATTTTTTTCAATAACCATCATCATTTTGGGATCAAATTGAACAACTACTCTGAGCAGGTGTAATTTAATACTCTTTGTGTTAAAATTTCAAACAAAACCAAAATTTTGAGAATGCTTGAAATCAATCAAATCAAATCAAATTTTATTTGTATAGCACATTTCAGCAGCAAGGCATTTCAAAGTGCTTTACATCATATCAAATACAGAAGCACAATGCAACATAGAATCAATGTCTGTTTTGCAAAAGTGTAATTTTTTTTATGTGAGCATAAAAACAACACAATGTGCAAACTGAACACGGATAAGGGTAGCTTTCTGATTAATCCTATAATACGACCATATGTTGATATTGCAGCACAAAATGAAACACATTAATGCTACAAATGAATATTGTTTATGGAATGTAGTTGTAGGAGTTCTGGATGACGTAGTTTGTTATTGAAGGAGACCAGTCTTTGATTAGAGTTATGACTTGTGTGAACCACGGATAGTAAAGGTCCAGCTGTCTTGTTGCTCCAGCGATGATGATATTTAATGCAGCTTCTGTGGCGGGGTAGGCTGGTACATTTGTAACGCCCCTAAAAACAGAAAATAACTCATTTGCAACTGATTTTCTTTTTTCAAAATCCTTTGTGTATACTTACTTCAGCATATTTGACAAACCTGACTTTTTCCATGGCTGAATCAGTATCAATAAGCCCCAGGCTGCATATTGAGATTGACACATTGCTTTTCTTCATGGCCAGCTCATGATAAAGAGACCCAAAGAATCCATTTAGGGCAAATTTTGTTGAGCTGTATGGCAGCGTGAAGGGGTTTGTCATTTTACCTTCAAACCAAAGACAAATGTCCCAGTAAATTGCAGAGCTTTCTCTTGCAGTTGAGTCAAACAAAATAGCACTATATGTTCAGCTTGAGCTTAAACAAAAATATGAATGTGTAAGCGTAAAAATGTGCCTTTTGAGAATCATTTAATGCCTTTGTAACTAAGCATTTATCACGTATGTGTCATAGCTTGATGTAAAGGCAAATAGTGAGACAAACTTACCTAAAAGTGATGAAACAACCACCAAAGATCCTTTACTTTGCTCAAGAGAAGGCAAAGCTCTCCAGGCCATCTGAATGTAGCTAAAGAAATTGACCTTTAAAACACACACATACACACATCAAAAGAAACATCAAGGCATTCCCTTGATTTTATGTGCTGAGAAACTGTCAAAATGATCCATTACCTTCATTAACCACCTGGTATGTTCCACATCTCCCTCCCACATGCCAAAGGTAGTCGGGCCAATGTGGTTGAGAATCAGGTAGTCCAAGCCTCCCAGTTTTTCCAGAGCAAAATCGACCACCCTTTCAGGGTCAGACTCAATGGCCATGTCTGCTGCTATATGCAGGGCTTTCTGAGCCCCCAGACTCAGACACTTCTCAGCTACCTGTGAACCGCAAGGAGTAACGTTTTACAAAACAGTTTAACAGAACTCCTGGGGCAGTTGAGATGACGTTAGGTGTGATTTGGTGCCTTATGGACAAGCTGAATGATACTGAGCTAAATGATTGTGATTGGAAGGAATATTGATGACAGGTGAAAAAATTGACCAGGAGGAAGTAGATGAAATGGGGTAGAGATTAGAACATTTAGGAAGGATTAGTCTAATTAAAAGTGGTAATAATGAAGTGGAAGCAGAAGAGGAAGATGATGGATGGATGGATGGATGGATGGATGGATGGATGGAACAGGAGATAACAGGAGATGAAAATATGGAGATATAGAAAATGACAATGAATGATTGGGATTAGAATGCCAAGCAATTAGTGCAACAGAAATCCTAAGAAGGCATACGAGACAAAAATGGGAGAAAATGAGGAAGATGATGGAGAATGTGTGGCAATGATGGATGAAAAAATTAGGAATAATGATCAGGAAGGAAACGTACTGGGATGCACATGAGGAGGATGAGGGAGACTAAGTAGAATTAGAAAGAGCGGTAATGAGAGATGAGGAAGGCGTGGAGGAATGAAGGAGGGGTGTGGAAGAAGGAATAAAAATGAGTGGAAATAAAATAAGCTGAATGAAGATAATTAGGTTGAGAAGTGATGTGAATGAAGGAATAACAACGACAGCAGTAAAGGAAATAGAATAGAAATGTGATAAGTGATACAGAGTGAAATTGACTAGACTGAGATGAAATAGGAATTATGGAAAAGGAATAAGCAGTGCGAGAGAAAGACATGCTGAATAAGCAAACCATGTAGGCTTACTTTCTGATTAGATGTGTAGTTTCAGTTCCAAAAGACAGAATGAAAAAATTAAGCAAAACTGACCTGCTGTAAAACTTTCTCCCTCCTTGCTGTGATGACAATCTGGGCTCCAAAGCGGGCATAATGATAAGCCATTTGTTCCCCAATGCCTGAACTGGCCCCGGTGACCAACACTCTGGCACCTTTGAGAGATTCTGAGACAAAGTCCACACATTTAAAAAAAACTTATTGAAAAGATGCAAGCAGTAAGGCCTCAGTCGATATTTATTGCGCATAAATGGATATGTCCTAACACAGATTCACACAGGTATTTCAATCTACAATAGGATTTCCCTTTGGAATAATGATTCTTATCTTTTATGGGACTCTCTGTAAAACATAAACCCAACCAAAGTCCCTCACAGAATATTTCACGCAAAATGAAATCAGTCTCGCTCAAAGGACTCAGTGTACAGAAAATGTCCTTGGGATATTTCAGTTGCTTAAAAAAAATACACAATACATCTAAAGATACTAGCTCTGTGCAGTTAAGTCAAGCTAAATTATGTGAATATATGTGTTAAATTTACTGCACAGTTTGTCCTTGTGGGATGGATGAATGCCTGTATTCTCTCCGTTCTAAAGCTGTTTAGTCACTTGAGGAAATCAGATTATGTGCAGTCATTTGCCCAGTTCACGATTCTGCCCCCAGTTATCCTAAAGCAATCATTAAAAACTCATAATCATTGTTTTTACACTGATTATTTTTATTCAGGGCAGAGAAGAAGAAGGCATTTTCAGCATCTGAATGTCAGAACAGTTGAATGATTGTGTTTGCATAGTTTATATTCAAGTAGTTCAGTGGAACAAATGTTGATATTTGAAAGAGCTACACATTATGTGACTGATGCTTAACATCATACAGAAAGCAACTGACCCGTCAATAAAAACGTTTTGTGAATAATATTGTTTCTTATATTTACCCTCTTTTTGTATGGGTGTGTTGAAGTTTATATTTTTAGATCATGAGGCATAAGAATAAAATTCTATTGTGAGGAATATAGCATGTTTTTGCCATTCTTCTCTTCATAGAATGGCAGCAAGTATACCACATTAATGCTGGATTATTAGTCATTACTTAGTCGGCCTGGAGCAGGCTGCTTTACAGACATGCCATGAGTAGCTTGCAAAACTGAGCATTAAAACAGAGTTATTTAATGGGTCAGTAGTGTTGCTTCACTACTTTCTACTCCCTGACTGTGTATTTTGCAAGCAGAAATATTCACAAACAGCAATAAATTATTTTCTTGTAAGTAAGGGAGCGCTAGGGGTGTAGCTATTTTTTCAGCAATCTGGTCTGAAGTGTGCAACAATGAGAAATAGCCATAGATATTTTATTAGCGGACTGCAATAGAAACCATTGATAATATTTTTTTTGTTTGTTTGTTCGCAATTCTGAATGATTGCACAAACCTACAGTTCTGGTAACTAGATTGTCTTAGTGATATTTAAAGGTTCAGATAGAATGTTTCTGATGTTTTACAACAGGAATCTAAAATGTCAGTCTTTGGGGGCAGTGTCCTACAGCTTTTGAATGTGTCACTGGTCTGGGGTACCTGAATCAACGAAATATAGAATTAGGATAAAGACAAAATTGTTTGATTCAGGCTTACTGAACCAGATGCACGTTTTAAAGTTACAGAACACCATCCTCCACTGACTGGATATTGAGAAATTGGTTTTACATTAAACATAAGTATTTAACCTAAGAATTAAAAAAAAAAAAAGATTTATTTTGTTAGAATATAATTTCTTACATTACATTGTAGATTTATAAGGGCATATGCTACTTTTGCATGCTCTGAAACCACTTCTTCAGCAGAGACTCCCCTTGGCATGTGGGAGGGGGGATGCACCATGACAGCTTTATAAAAGATATTTTAAAAAGGGCGCCCCCTCATGTCTGAAAGGAGAGTGAACTGTCCTAATGTTCAGTGGGAACTCAAAACTAATTCAGCCAACAGTTTACAGTAGTTAGACACGCAAAATAAAGTCAGGTCCAAATTACATAAAGACACTTTGAGAGAAGTGTAGCTAAAATATTTGCTGGGAAATTTAAAATAATAAAAATAATAATAATAATTGCACATTATAAAAAACTAACGTATATCCAATGTATAAAAAAGATCGGGTTACCATGAGATTATTTCCATAGTACAAATGTACATAGAAACAAGATAAATACAAACTGGGATTCTTTCTAAAAACATAAGTTTTTAGAAAGAAAAATATTTAAACAAATATTTAAACATATAAGTCAAAATAACACACTTTTTATATATTCACTGTAAGGATTTAGATTATTAAGTGTCAACATGATACACCTAATTCCCTGCAGTTAAGTAAACAAACTCGAGCTTTAACATTGGCAGCTAAATCTACATAGAAAAGAAAAGTTTAGATTCCTTATAGCTTAACGTACCTGGATCAAAACTAGGTGCAGTCCATTTCATAGCTAAATAAGCAACCAAAATACTCCCAATCAAACCTTTTACGAATGTTGCCATTTAGCCCACTTGGTTTGTAAAAGCGTCAAGCAACTTCTTGTTTAGGATTTATTCAAGTATGGCGAAACTTCACAATACCAATTAGTAGGAGGTGCATGTTATGTAATTTTTTTTTTTACTACTCAAACCCACCCCTCCATATCTGGCTAAAATAATCAAAGTGTTTTTAACCAAATTCAAATATATTTTCACGAGAAATGATAACGTTTTGCCTTTGAAAGCGTAATTTTTAAAAAATATATATATATTTAAACAAGCCATAATAATTTAACAAAATAGATAGACGACGAACGAATCTGCCGCTCTGAAATAATTAGCAACTTTATTGACAAAACAGCACACACAGTGCAGACACCGCTTGTCCTTCACTGGTCCTGACTAGCTAGTGTTCTTGTAGGATTGTTTTCTGAAAAGCAACGCAAAAAGAGAAAACATAAAACTCTGTACGATGGCTCCAAGGATCTGGCCTTTACTAAAGTTGGTATTTTTCTTTCAAGTCAATGGTTTTCATTCAAAGCTTGGTGGTTGACAAGCTAAGTACCAGATTAGCCCGTTAGCTCGCTTAAGCTAACAGTGGTAGTGCTAGGAACTCTCTAGTTGTTATCACTATTTAAAAATAACTCAGCATTTTACGGTTAAAACAGTTTTATTTGTATATACTGGAACGTTTGATGGAATTTCCAAACTAGACAAAGTTGTTAAATAACTGCTTTGAGTTACTATCATAGAAATAACGTTTATGTTGCGTACTGTAATAAAGGTTATCATGTCGTGCTTTTTTTGTTGTTGTTTCCGTGCGGAATCATTCATTATTACAAGGCTGCATGTTTTTTTTTGCTTACAGTATGGCTAACTTCATTCCTTCACTCATAGGCTTGTCTCCAAGGTGACCATTGCAGGAGGAGCAGTGTACGTCGCCTATGACTCTGGTCTGCTGGGAAGCAGTGAACAGGGGTCAGCGGCCCTGGAGAAGGCGAAAGCAGCTGTGCCACCCGCCTTAGAAGAATGGATGAAGTATTTTGGTCTGGAGGTATGGATGTGTAAATTGCTTATTTGGCCAATAACTTGGCATTTACCATATAGACTGATTTTATGTAGTAGAGACTTTGCAAAGCAAAAGTTTTACAAAGGGAAGGTTTAAAGTCCTCTTTAATTTTAATGGCATACAGTCATTTTTGCGATAACAGTGACTAAAGTTTTCTCTGGCTGTATGGAGGATTGAGTAGCACAGTGCTTACCTTCCACAAGTTGTTCCTTCTAGCCAAAGAGGTCTTCTACTCGCATGTAGGCCACCCGCCATCCTAATTAAGGTAACTGTTTTGAAATTACACCAAGCGAGTTCAAGGTTATTAACGTGATCCCATTTGTGTTATGTAATGCATTTGTTTCCTGTTTCGATTTCGATTCACAGAGAGGAGACCAAAGATATGACCATAGCAGCTGTATTCAAAATCAGTTGGCTATTTTAGGCATTTATGAGAATATTTCTTTCAGCTAAAAACACAAAAAAGGATTAGACTCCATTTTAGTGGCAAAGGATGGCCTGAAGTCATGTAAATATTATTATTTTACAAAAGTAAATGTACTGAAATTATTTCTCTGTTTAAAAGTAACATATTTAGAGAAAGGATGAGAAAATAAACCCCTCAGTAAATTTAATAGCAGTTTAACTTTGCAAAGATTATCTTGTTGTTCTGCTCTTCATGGAGTATCACAAGGTGTTACTGACTAGTTCATTGGTCAGGCTACCTGGTCAAGTAGCCAGCCTATAGACGCCATGTTTAAGACTTGCGGCTCAAAGCTTGCTCACAGTACTTTCAAAACAGCATTAGTTTGATAACAACGGAGGGTGACACTTCAAGTTTCCTTGTCATGAGCTTCCAGACAACTTTGTCTTTTTTATAAGGACAGATAAAGTGTTGAGGCTGCCAATTGCCCCAAACTGCTTCTGCCCTCTGTTCGCCACCATACAGCCAAAAAAACCCTCCTGTCTTGGTTCATTTGTGAAAGTCACGCAAATGCATGTTTTTTTGTGTCTTTTCATAATTGGGATTGATTAATAGATATACTTAAAGCCACTGTAATATTATGCATGAAATTTATAATCTAACACCCTTAACCTTTTCCTCTGTCCTTAGGCTCAGCTTCCCACCGTGCCTAAGATTGAATTCTCCCCGGTTAATTCGTGGAACGCTGGTAAGAACTGAACAGAATGTCTGTGATCACGAGTTTGGGCTTCTGAGTGAGCCTGAATTATCAGTGTAGTTTGCTTATCACAGAGCATTCAATGATTAACAGCTGAGGTTGAGATGAGTCAGTTTGATTGTTTAATACATGTACTTACTTCCCTTCTATTTACAGGAGTGCGGTGGACAATTTCGAGCCTTTCAGAGGCCCCAACAAGAGCATCTGAATATACAAATCAGGGACTGCAGTATGTAAAAGATCTCATCAAATGAACAGAACCTCCCTGGGTGACCTCACATTATTAATGTTTGAATTTTGCACCTGAGAAATGACTGTACTCCAAAAGTTTCACCCCCTCTCCCTCCAGACTAGAAGACACAAAAGGAAACTTCTGTGTGCGGAATGTGCTGGATTTAATGTAAAATGGTATTTTGTGGAAGTTGTAAATAAAGCAGGGAAGCAAAGTGTTTTTAAATTAAAAATTTGTTCATGCAAGTTAAATTGTCATCAGTGTTAATTACAAATAATGTATGAAAGAGTGTGTCTGACGTACGTATCCAACTTCACTATTTGCTGGCAAATACACCAAATCTAAAACTTTCTGCATCTTAATTTTGAAGCTGAGCCTGTTGTTTTTGTTTTTTTTTGTTTGAAGTAGGCAGCTCATAATAAAACACAAGATGGATGTGCAAAACTTTATTACAACAGAATGATGACACAAACTGTCATTTTAGATTCTGCCAAATTCAGAACCAGAGAAAACTTAAAGCAGAGTAATCTATGATTTAAGTTTGCACAGAAAAAAAACCCCAAAACACTAAAGCACGGCTAACAGTGATGCATAGTGTTACGTTTTGAACTAAATGCAACAACAGAACTGAGTCTAGCTTACACGGCCACTCCCACTCTTGTGTAAATGTTTCAAAAACTCCCAGGCACTATTTGGGGGATGCAACTAAAGTTTTGACCCAAAGGAAAAGTTATCTGAAGGATAAACAGAGCTCTGTTTTGAGAAATCTGGGAGGAAACCTCTTCTGCAAGCATGTAATTTAAGACTACAAGGCATTTTAAAGACCCAAATCAAAGATAAATACTAGTATGATGCTTCTTTTTTTTTTTGTCGTTATTGATTACAATTTTAAAAACATTATAGGGGCTTTTACACAAATTTTCCAGCTTAAATACTGTCATCTGAATGTATTGCAGCATTTTTTTTTCTTCTTTCCTTCATGCGTAGTATTCCTTTATAACATTTAGCAGAAAGTATATCGTCTTATATAACGTAACCACATAAACTTTATACAGTAAAGTGCTGCACACAACATCAACACTGAAATCACAACAGCAATGATAAAGCAGGTTAATTTGAATAGCAAACAATCCAAACTGATCCATAATTTCCCTCAAACTGTTTGTCCTTTAAATGTAATGAAATAGCATACGTCAATTAGCAGTCCGGAAAAACGGTTAAGTAATATATTGCCAAATTGTGACCAGCGTGAAGGCACTTTATGTATAACTGTGCATTTAAATTTAAATAATACTACTTCAGCATTTCCATTGCAACCATAAAAGTGCAGTAAAAATTTGAATTTAAAGCATATTTTAAAATCTCCATCCACCACGTTAACGAGAAAAGCCAGGCTAGACTCACATAATGTAATATGCAGCCGATTAATATAGCACAACTATAAACGTTGCAATACTAGATAAGAGTGCAAAGGTGCAAGAAGATATTGGCATTGAGCAGTATAGGGGACAGATAAGGGTGACTTTGCAAGGTTGTTTCCCACTGATGTCTACAAGTACAAACAGCAAACTAAAGCTTTGATTTTTAGACACTCTTTGTGTAACAAATTTAAGAAGAACTTCAGAGAAAAGTGCATCTATAAGACATCTTGCTCATCTTTCAAAATCAGAACCACTTAGTAGACTGACTGATGGCAACAATGTAAATGCAAAATTCCTGCGCGGCCGACGACAGCACAACCTTAGGCTGTCCATGGATGAAGTTATAGAATAAAACTGTCACCATTTCAAAAAAAAAAATAAACAAGCATAGCAGTGCTACTTTTCTGCTGTACATAGAAATGAATATTGCACTGGCTTCTTAACAAATAAAGCGTTATTATTCCTCAAACCCACCATGAATGGCTTTGAATAATAATTTAACAATGAGCCGAACAAAAGCAGATGGAAAACGGGCAGAGATGAAAGTGTTCACTATGTCTACGGGGTTTTGACCAGATCATAAACATGAATATGAAAGTCATCATCATATTTGATATAGTACACTGAGGGCTTGGCTGGGACCTGGTAGATGACCAGGCCTGTTCTCTTCACTCCCTTGTCGGTAACATACTCCACTTGTTTCCCCACCAGACTTTCAGTCTCTTCTCCCGGCTTTCTGTCCGCAGGCAACAGGTGCTTGTTTTCTGAAGGAGGAGAGTGAAACATTACAACACGTGCAGTAAACTCACAGATAAAATCGGCAAACTTCACCTTGAGGATATTGTGACATCTATAGAGAGTTTTTCCACATACGGTCCAAAGGTAGTATTTGCTCAGGTCAAAAGGTGTAAGAACATCTCAAACCCAGGGAACGTTTTATAAGTCCCACCTCTAAATACTAAGCTTCTACATACCAACATACTGACAGACATTTTATGTCAGTCCACTGGAATTTGACTTTGTTGGATTTCAGGTTTTTATCCATTTTGACTCAATGTTGGGATGAAGGACAGCTCAAATCTTTACTGAAGAGAATCTTTAGAAATAACCCTCAGTTTTAACTAGATTTCACCAGGCACATCAGTCTGTATGGCACATTCAAACAGTCAGTTTCAGGGAGAGCTAATATTGGTTCTGGTGATTTCTGTTTTTGCATGAATGGTTCCATTTTTGTTTGCCAATATGAATAGTTTATGGTCATTAAATAAAACATCCTTACTGGAAAATATGAAAAAAATCTTTTATTTAATATTAGGTAGAAATTTAGATTTGACATTTGCAATCTGCATTCCAGTAATATATCTGTCCCTGTCCTAAATCTTTTTGATGATATTGATCACAGAGTTGTGGGGTATTGTGATGTTGGAAAACAAAGAAAAATGTGGGGCTAAAATGGCTAACTTGCAAAACACATCAGTTCCAGTTCCAATTGCTACAATAGAATTTCCAGTTTTTATAATAGTCTATAGCCCTAATTGCCAAAACTGTAGTGTGAAGTTAACATATCCAAAGGGTTATTCTAATTTAGAACTGGAAGATGCTTAACAATCCAAGTACCACATGATTTATGAGTTGTAGCTTGCATTAGTTTGATAGCTTTTAGGCAAATAAAATCAATATTGCTGATTTCAGATGATGGAAGAACTCCAAAGATGCATTAGGTTGGAGGGCACAGCATGCAGGATATGACGTTTGAACAGTGAACAGTGCAAAAAAAAAAAAAATCCAGGTTTTTGAAACTACATCTAAAATAAATTCTTCCCATCTTTGGACCTGCACAGACAGCCATATTCCAAGAGAGAAGTGGCATGCGGCTTGAAGATGATGCAGAAGCACACAGAAAAGTAAGTCACAGAAAACACCCTGCAGGATTTCCTGCTGTACTCAGACATGGTCTTATACTATCATGTTTTTATTATTTGTATGCCATGTTTGGAAGCAGGACGAGCTCTTTCAGATGTCTGGAGCAAGTGTTGCATTTATTTCTGCTTTCATATGCAGCCTGGTCAGGACATCAAGCATGCAGTAGATGGGTGTAAACAACTTCAGAGCAGTAAAAGGTTAGATCGAAAACAGATGATCTATGGTCTTTTTCTCTGGTGTTCATGTTACATGTTAAGGCACAACTCATTATTAAAGCATGCAAACTCAAAATTGCCTGAAATCAAACAGGTACTCCTTAAGTCTGTTTGTTTCCTTTCCTCAAACTGGAAATAAAGGAGACAAATCATTCTGTGTGAACAGAAACAACAGAACAACCTTTCGATATCTGTTACATCTGCTGAACTTGGTGCTCTTCTTCCCGTATCTGACGCCTCGAGGAAGACACTACATAAAACTCTTTCTGAATAAATCAGCTTTTAAAACACAAATTAACAGTACCTGCTTCTGGCAAAATCCTGAGGTCCCCATCTGCATAGTCATCCCACAGCTGGTACATATAAAGAACTGGGTCCTTTTCATAAGTGATATAATACCAGTTTGTCATGACTGGAGCTCGGGATAGGACCATGCCTCTCCACTCATTCTTCTCTCCATCTTCCTTTTCAAACAAATGCTCCACTGCTTTGCCCACAAGTTCCTCTGCCCCTGCTGGGATTTTTATCTTGTTGTTTACTGCAGAGACACAAGTGGATATGATGCTCAAAATGAATAAAAATGCCCGAGAGTACCTTGTGAATTAGAGGTACATGGACTAAGGCTGGGCGATTAATTGAATTTTTGGTTTTTAAATATAAAAATAGGGATTTTAAATTTTTTTTTTTTTTCACCAATGCAATCCTTAGGTTTCCATAGTTCAGTGACGTCAGCATACTTGTTTGACAAGTATGTTTCACAGATCCCATTTATCAGGATTCTGTTTATTTTGAATTCACAGGTCAGTTCAACGATGGAGCATTAGAGCAAGGCTACGATTTTTACTTAATTTTTTTTTTTAATTATGAGAATAACGTCAAAGTAACACAAGAATAAAGTGTTAATATTAGCAGAATATAGCCGCAAACTAGAAGAACGAAGTAGTAATTTTATGAGAACTCCTGCACAAAATATAACAAAATGGAATGTTGAGCATCTTGTTAAGTTATATTTATCGGTTCTGTTATCAGTTTTACAGATAAATAACTTCTTAGTCTTTTAACACGTCAGCATCAAAATGTTATCAGTAGCAGGACTTTGAAACAACTGTGCAAACGACAGTCTATTTCGAAAAAAAGAAGAACATGAACTGAGCTGGTCAGGTCAGATCTTGATAACTCTATCAAAGCTTTATCTCCGTTTATCATCCGTCTTCTTGTGATTTTAAGACAATCTTCTGCTAAAATTGTCTTTATTCTGCTAATATTATGACTGCTCTCGTAATTAAAGAAAAAATTTTGTAGCCTGGCCCTAATACTGATTGAAGTAAAAGCCACTTTTTGAAGATAAGTTTCTGTCATTTGAAATGTCTTGTTTAGAAAAAAAGATTTGATTAAAATCGTGAATTAGTTCTCAGATGAATCGGTTCATCGGAGATTGTATTTTTAAGCCATATCGCCCAGCCTTAGCGTGGACACTTACTCACCGATATTCTCTGACAGGACTTGCAGGTTGGAGACTCTCACGTCCTTGAATAGCTCTATGCCGTAGACGCAGTCAAAGCCGTCGTACTTCACCATGAAGAGAGAGGGATTAACGCTCAGTCTGTCCAGCACCGTTCCCTTCCATTTGCTTTGGTTGCCCTTCTCTCGCCAGTTATGCTGAATGCGCAGTCCCAGGATGGAGTTGGGGTCCGGCGTCGCCACGTCACTCAGTTCCCCACTGCTCCGCTTTCTGATGTCCGACATGAACAGACAGCCGTAGATGTTTTCACACAAGAGTGAGGATAATTCTGATCTCCAGCTGGTAGACTGGTACATTTTAGTGTTACTGCGAGGGAGTGTTGTTCACTTCATGTACTACTTGTAAAATACAAGGACATGAGCAAGAGATCACATCTTACATGTGTTACCAATTTTTCCTTTTCTGAGAGCATATTATAAGAAAATGAAGCATTTTGTGGTTAAATAATTTAGCTAAGAGGACATCATGAACTCCTATCACCCATTTTCAACATTAGAGGTTTATTAATACTCCCCTAAAATGTTTTTCTAATTTTCTTTTTTTTTTCTAAGCAAACTAAAATATTTTGACAATATTATAAGCAGTTATTAGTACCCCAGCATTACATTAAGATTTGAAACAAAAAAGTATATCAGAATAAGTTTTATTGGCCAGGATAGTGTGCAAAAAAAGGAATTAAGAGCACACATTAGGTATAAATTTATAAACTTAGTGCAAATAACAGAACATCACACAATTATTTTAAAAAAGCAACAAATATTCCTATTGCTGCAATCATAATTTAAGATACTACTAGGGATTCAATAATCTACTCTATAAGTTTTACTTTGTACCTTTTATTTCTATAAACATGGGTGGAACTATTATTTTCTACATCTTGTCTTGTCCATGTTTTTCACTACTGGAAAACTAAATGATCTTTTTCTTCTTTTTTTAAACACCTAGTAAATTCAGGAATAATTATATTTGTGTGTGCGTGTGTGTGTGTTTGGTGGGAGCTGCACTGTGTTACGGCTGGTCGAGTCCAGCATCTTCTCTGGCATCAAATTCAAAGGCCATTAAATTGTGGATTCCAGTAAAGCCAAAATGAACAAACAAACAAAAAAAACAGATGGCTCTCCAGAAAGTACAATAAAAGTTCCCTGTGAACCCTTGAAAATGGACTGGTGCAAGCGAAATTTGCGTTTCTACATTTTATGCTTTCTTTTGCACTAGCCACATGGATCCAGTCACATTTGTAGATTAAAGCACAGACTGGTAGGCAACTCGGGAGATTGTGCCTTTCCGCAGTCTCCTTGTGTGAAATTAGGTTTAATTGATTTGAAAAAAAAAAAAAAGGTTCCAGAAGTTTTGATTGTAATAACACATTTTCACACATCTGCTTGTCCAATAGTTCACTTTCACGTACCTGCCCCTTTTCTTGGACATGCCTCTGGAAATTCAAAGGTTACTATTTGAAAGAAAAAGAAGGTACTTCAGTTGTTATGTCACCAGGAAGAACAGACAGACACAGGAGAAGAGGGAAATTTAAATAATCGGAAAAAAAAATGGGTTTGACGTGTTGCTCTAAAGACTGACAACTCTATCAACCAATGAGCAGTTATCACTGAGCCACTTCCTGAGAATTTATTCGAGTGACATAGCTATGGAGGTCACGTCTAAAGATGAGTTAGCTCGCACGCCAGTATAACTGGATGACAAGCCTGCGGGTGTAATGTATTTACATGAATATTTCACATACCAACATATCATTGCCACGAGGGTAGTCTGAAAAAAATAACATGTAAATACACTTGCATAAGCTCACATTCTTACTGAACTAAAAATCGCGCCGTCTGTCTGGTCACTCGTTATCAATGCAGATGTTATGAAGGTAAGCAGAGGCGTTCAGTCAGCCATATCTATCTGCTTACCGGTCTCACTGACAAGCTAACAAGCAGTAGCAACAAATGGATGTTTATTACGTCCGTATTCTAAGTGTGGAACACAGCTTAATTACCTTTAAGCAGATTTCATGTCAGTACTGTTCGGTTTGTATGGCGGATAAATGTTGCCACACGCCAACCCGCCCGCGTAAATCTCGCGAAACCGATGGAAAAACTGGAGTTAGCTGTGGCTGGTTGATCGTGGGGGGAGGAGACTCTAGTTCCCAGCAAGCCTTAAGGTTGCCATGACGGCAGGGAAAAGCGTAAGCAAATGCGCGGTGAATTGTGGGTATTGATGTTTCTAAATGCCACCATTTAGAAAGTAAGGGATGTTTCTAAATGTCAGCATTTAGAAACATCAATCTTTTCCAGCAGCATTGTGCTGCTGGATAAGTTTCTAATGTTTTGATTTGTAAATGCAGCAAAGTTTGTGTCAAAACTAGAGTCTGTGTAGCTTTATTTTTTCCAAACTGTGACATTACCTAACATTGATGACATAGCATTCACATTCACATTCATATTGTCACACTTATAATTCACATGGACAATAATAATTTCAAAATATTTTCCGACAGACTATTTATTCTTTTTCCTTTTATTATTTTTGTAAAGGAAAAATATTGTGTATATTAATAAAAAATGGTTGGGAACAATCAGATATATTGCTATAGTTGCATCATGCTAGATTGTATGGAGCACTATTGCCAGCAGAGGGCAGCAGAGGTTTGATTGATTTCTTTGTTTGATCAGTTTGGTTAAAATCTAGGAAACATGGGCACTTCATATCCAGCACGCCTTGCACTACTATACTACATAGGCCCGGTTTCCTTCCCTTACTTAATTAGTGTGCATTTAAGAAAACATTTTATACTGTGAACTGTAACTAATATGTGTATATTAGCTGCCGTCTGCTGTATTTCATCTCTATGGAACCTCTTATTGGCTGCACAGTGGCGCAGTTGGTAGAGCTGTTGCCTTGCAGCAAGAAGGTCCTGGGATCGATTCCCGGCCCGGGGTCTTTCTGCATGGAGTTTGCATGTTCTCCCTGTGCATGCGTGGGTTCTCTCCGGGTTCTCCGGCTTCCTCCCACAGTCCAAAAACATGACTGTCAGGTTAATTGGGCTCTCTAAATTCTCCCTAGGTGTGAGTGTGTGTGTGCATGGTTGTTTGTCTTGTGTGTCTTTGTGTTGCCCTGCGACAGACTGGCGACCTGTCCAGGGTGAACCCCGCCTCTCGCCCGGAACGCAGCTGGAGATAGGCACCAGCAACCCTCCCGACCCCATTAGGGAAGAAGGGTGTAAGAAAATGGATGGATGGATGGATGGATGGAACCTCTTATTCACTAGACATTTGCATCCAACACTTGTTCTTTGTACTGAAGGACATTGAGCACGTTAATCATCTGTCTGATTTTGATCAATCACCTGCTAGAGCTTCTCATTTACCTTGAGGAAGAGTAATAAATATGTCCTAGTAGTAGCCTGTGCAAGGATCTACATTTTTCGTGTAATGTAGGTCCATCTACATGTACATCTCAATAAATTAGAATATTAATGAAAATCTCCTTTTAGTAGCTCATTTCACTAAGTGGAATAATTTACACAATTTTTTTTCCAGCTTTTATTTCTGCCAATTATTTTTGGTATAACATTTTTGATATTGAAAAATAAGCTTAATAAAATGTGTGCTTAATACCTGCTGTTATTTTCAAAATGGATGGTTGTCCCAAGAAGCAAGTCTCATTCAAATTCAAATTGAAAAGTACTTTATTGATCACAATGTTAATTAAATGTTATCTTAACTCCTATTATCCAAGATACTTAAAAGTTGCAATGGATGATGAGTGTGGGCAGGAAGGATCTCCTCTACAGATATGCATTGCAGTGGTTATGAAGAAGCCTCCAACTGAAAATACTCTGTATTATAAAGAGGATACTCAAAGTTACACATTATACTTATAAATTAATAGAAATGAGTTATTAAATTGGAACACATATTCATATGTTCTGACATTGTCCTCAAATAATAAGTCATTTTTTTACAAGAGGGATTTTGGCAAAATTTTTTTTTTTTTTTTTTTTGCCAAAACATGACTTAGGCCATTATTTTAGGAAAGTGACGACATGCTGTATGATGTATATAACAATGATGCCAAATCTCAAACTACGGTGGCCCAAGAAGTTTCCATACGCAGTTAAAAACATTTAATTCAAGATTACCAAAATTAGTTAATTGTATTTTGACCTGGGTTCACTTGTAATAGAAATGTGCATATGAAAGTGATAATTTATTAATTGACCATCACAATATAGGATTGAAAGCAACAGATTTTCACAAGCTCTATCCATTATCCATCTTTGATATTTTTGCATCAGATCCTGTTTTCCATAAGAAATGAATACATTCTAATCCCCTCTCCTCACCCACTCACTGTTGCGATTTAATGAATTTTTGCAGACCTTTTATGTAACTTTTAAAGGTAGTAAAGACTTTACAGTAAAAGAAAATTTAGATTAGGAATACAGAACAATTTGTTCGTTTTGCCTTTGAAAGTAGAAAAAGTACCAAGTAAAGGTATTTTATCTAATTTTCAGTCAGCACTTTTTCAATCCACTGCCTGAAAGAGGCAACACGTGTGTAAACATCAGGAGTCCTTTGGTCTCCACATCGACGCCCGGAGAAGGAGACGACACCAGCTGAAGCTCCGTCACACACCAAGGGGCCTCCTGAATCCCCCTGCAAAATAGCAATTCAAGAAATATCAGTTAACAATTACTAGGTTATTTTCAAGTTTGGCCACTGTGATATTTCTTTCTGCTGAACATTATTTTGCATTTTGACCCGCCTTACCGAGCAGAAGCCCTGTCTGTTTCGTGAACCCATGGAACAAACCATCGATCTGGCTATGGGAACTTCTCTCCATCTTCTCTGACATGTACGTGGTGCCATAACTGTGACATTGAGCTCCTGCAGCCTGTTTGCCAACGTTCTGTTGTCCGCTATGTCCCCCCACCCTGCTGTGATGCAACTACTTCCTGTTTTGACGCGATCAGACTTCAGAGAGATCAACTGCACTTCTTTAGTGAGATTTGCCCTGCTGCTAAGCTGAGGAATTATGAAAAGAAAACAAACAATAGCAGAGTTAGAGGTTAATGTTAATTTAATTGTGAGTAGAAAAAAACAGGATTTACAGATTTAGAATGTAATATATTTGACCCAACCTTCAACAGCATGATGTCATTTGCAAGTTCATTGTAGTTCGGATGGGGAAAGGATCTGAGAACACGAAGACTCTGCTTTGTTGGCTCATTGGCTTCCAGTGTATCTGCTCCAAGCACAACTGTGAATGGTCTAGAAGTCACAGAATTGCACAAGTTACATGCAATAAAAAATAAAAACATAACTACAAACAAAATATGAAAAATTTAGTTTAATTTATGGTCAGTGAGAAGGAAAAATAAGGAGGGGTGCACTGATTGCAGTTTTCTGGCCGATTGCCGATTACTGATCCTTCAAAAGCCTGACCTGTTGATTCTGAATTTGATCAATACCAATTTGTTTTGTCTGGAATGTTACTAAATATAGCAAGAAAGTCACTGAGTTGATAAAAGTGGGGTGACTATTGATAACATGCAAACATGCAGACATGACCTGGTGGGTCAGTCTGTTAGTCAAACCTCTCTCACAGGAGAACAAAAGTTGACAGTGGTTGATTTGTAGACCTTCGCTGAGGTAGATAAGATCAGGGGAAAAGATCAGCTTGACATGTAAGCATCAACCGATCACTAATCTCCCTAACTGAAGGAAACTGGCACCGATAAATTGGCTGGCTAATAAACCTGCACGCCCCTAAAAACGAGATTGTTTTTTTTTTCTTAAAAAGTATGTTGCTACTTATGTTCAGCTGTGTTTATTTTTGTGTATATTATGAGGGAAATATTTATCTTTTTTATGGCCTTTTTTCTGCTTTCATCAAAGGCAAAGTTTCAGAACTCTCCTTAAATTTATTTTCTGGAGATCTATAGATTTCTTGTAATTTTTAAATCTTGCAAAAATGATACTAGCAGGAAAAGTATAACTAGCTACACTAAGTTTAAGAAATGGTGAACATTGTCACCTTTCTAGGATAAAATCTTGATAGGTTTCTTGTTTTCGTATTGCCTAAGAATTATTTAGAATTTCTTAGATTTGTAGCGGTGAGCAAAACTTACATCATTAAGTCGCAATGTGCTGCTGTGAGCACAAAATCCTCTCTGATGAGCACTCCGCCGCAGATATGTTGACGTTCGATTTGCAGTGAGGCCATGTACGGCCGCGAGTGCGGGACAGCGTCTTTGCCACCAACAATCCAAGTGCCTTCAGCTCCTGCAATTAAAAAAAATAAACACTACATTTCTGCATTTTGTACCCTAGTGCTTGTTGCATGGCTGTAACTAGCTTTAGCATAAAGCTTACCCCAAAAGGCACAGAGCAACAGCAGTATGAATGTGAAGGTCATGGTGTCCTGTGAAACCCACACTTTGCTCTCTTAGCTTTATAGCATTTTAAGAATCGGGAAGAAAAGAAAACAACTTCCTTATTTGCAGCTTATTTGCCAAGAAGCTGGTAATGTTTCTGTTAGGTTGGTGAAATGACAAAAGACACCTTGCAAAGTTCCTGAAGCAAGTTTCAAAACAGGATTTTAAAACCGAAGTCAGTGATCTGCAGTTCAGAAAAGAAAAAAAAAAAAAATAGAAGAAGAAAATGAGTTTTTCTTTGCTAGTGGTTTGTTTAAATCTTAATACTTAATTTAAAAAAAAAGAAAAAAAACCACATCCTCTTTAGACAGCTAAACGATTTCCTTTTCTCAGCTTGTGGCATCAAAATTTGGTTGATTAAACTGTGAGGAAAGAATGTGACTTAATGCCACTTCACTTTTCCATTTAACGTCTCAGCAGCAAAAAATAAAAAAAATTAAAAAATGTTTTTTCCTCAACAAAACTGCTTTTACTAATGTAGTCATTTTCACTGCTTATATAAAGGAACTGCAATTACTTTCAGAATGCTTTGCAAAGGAAAAGCCCCTCAACATGAGAAAATTTGGAATTAGCTAGAGTGAAATATAAAAAATGATCCTTTGCGTTGATAAAAACACTTATCAGAGCATTGTGGTCCTCTCAGATGGTAAAAGGTTATTTTTCAACTACTAAAAACAGGCAAAACCTGTATGCCCAAATCCATATTTTAAATGTGTTTAAAACAACCCCCCCCAAAATTCATCACGGTGTTTTCCTGAAGCAGGCAGTTACTATAAGGCTGTCATTTTTCATGAAATCTTTGTAACTGAAAACTAAATAAAAGTGTAAAGTATCCCTAATTCTTAACTACTAAGCAATGATTTTACACTTTAAAATTGAATCGATGTTTGGCATATTTATGTGAGGCTGAAGAGGCGGATATTATACTAAATCAACTTTTTTTGAGCTTTTACTACATTGCAATGTTGTTTCCTCATGAAAAACCTACTCGGACTATTGCTGTGAATCATTTGATTTCCAGTTGAAAAATCATTTAATCTCCCGTGGCAACTATTCAGGGATACCTAAACACTTGCTCATGCAAATCTACTGACATTTTGGAGCTGCAGTCCGCAGTCGAGTTCTGTCCTCACAGAGCACCTTGCTTGTGCTATAAACTAGAAAATACTTAATACCTCCAACCCATTCAAATGCATTTTTCAGATTAAATTAATGGGCAACAAGGATTAATTATTATTGACAAAAACATCACAAACTGTATCATTTTTGTGTTTGACACATTTACTTAAATTCAAATATAATAGTGTATTTTTTCATAAAGATTATGCATTTGGTTGCATTCTTTGATTACATTTTTGTCATGATGTCTGGTGAATGATGGTGAGGGAAATGCAGCAGACCCGGGTAGCAGTAAGATGATGATTTTAATGGTAAGAATTATCCAAAGTGACACAGTCCAAGGCACAATCCAGAAAAGGTCCACAAACCTGGCAGCACAGCAGAGCAGACGGCTAGGGCTCAGTGCTGGTAGCATCAGGTTATACGAAGGAACAAACAGACATGCTAGATGGACAACAACACTGGTTAGACAAGGACCCAACAAGGAACAAAGGACACAAGTGGGGTTAAATACACAGAGGGTGATCACGGAAACGAGACACACCTGGGAATAATCAAGGGGAGACAGGACAACAAGGAGACTCAGAGACAAAAACTCAAAATAAATGCACAAAAAAATATAGATTGTGACAATTTTCTTTATTTCACAGTTCTGCCACCAGCTGACAGAGGCATGGAAATAAGATGAACAACTCCCTGAGCAGGAAAACCTTCTGTAACAAGTTTACTGCACACATTTATTTGTTTTCACAATGTTGTTGATCCATTGAAGATATTTAGATATGTCTGTATAGACATTGGGCACATCTGGGTAGTTGCATTTGGCAAGTTTGTTGAATGACACAACACCAACAGCTACCCTGTTGCACACCAGAGGACCGCCGGAATCACCCTGTAAAAAATATTAGTTTTAGTTTTACATTGACCAAAATATTTTAGACTATATGAAGAGCAGTAACACATACCTGACAAAATCCTTTGTCTGTGTCGTATCCACCAGCACAGATCACATTGGAAGGGAAGTCATTCCACCATTTCTCCCGACAGAGTTGTGGATTTAAGATTGACACATTCACCACTCTCAGGTCATCCACAAGAGGGTGATTGGTCCCAATTTTACCCCATCCAGCTACAGAGCAGATCTGACCATCTCTAAGGTTTGCATTGGAAGACGTTGGAAGTGGAATTACTTTCACCCTGTCATTTAGCGGAGCTTTCCCGGACAACTGAAGATGTACAAAACGACAAGAAATACTAGCTCACCTTTTTTTAACACTATCTCCATTATATCTATATAATTTATATGAATCAATGTGTACTACATGCCACAATGCATGTTATTTGTATTAATATATACTTACTTTAAGGAGCATGATGTCATCACCAAGATCAACAGATTTATAAGTTGGGTATTTGCATGAGTATTCAATATCCACTGGGTTCATGTTCCTCTTTGATAGCTTGTGGGTGCCCAGAACAACACGCACAGGTTCACTGAAGCATTAAATGTTAAAATTCTTATGGTCATCAGTCACAATTTTTATGGTAATTTTATGAGTATTACAATGCTCGTCATTCAGAAACAGACATAGATGAATAACTTACTCTGTAGCACAGTGTGCAGCAGTGACCGCAAAGTCCTGGCTCACTAGAAATCCTCCACACACATGACCATGTTTGTTTTGGACTGAGACCATATACTGCATCGAGTTCTCGGGTGCCTTTTCCCCATGTACGATGTCACTCCCATGGACTACAAACACCAATGGAGGAAAAAAAAAATCAGCTCTGAAATATTTTAGTTAGAAAGTAAAAGAAGATCTCTTACCATTTTGTCCAAGAGATGTCACAATGTGGAAAAGCAGTAATGCACCCAGGGCGTGCATGGTGCCAGCTCTTATGGGTTGTGCTTGTGATGCTGAGGTTTTTATAGCATATTGCTGGCTAGAGTCATTATCTAAAATCTAGATCACTGTCTTTACCACATATGCTAGTAAGTAATTGCGAAAGAAAAAAATATATCTAAAAGTTTCCTACTCCTATCTAAATAATCAATAGCCTCCCACCCCTGAGGTTTCAGATAAAAATATAGTACTTTCAGAGTGAGTCTCTATTGGATGGAAACTTACATAACTCAGTCTAAATGGCACTTAGTAGCATTTAAAATCACCTTTTCATTTTACTTCTGTATTAAAAAAACTTTCAGCTTCTTGATATTTATGATTCCTTTAGTGAAATTTGGCACCTAGATGTTTCCATATATCACTGCTTTTCTATGTTACGTTACAGTGATTACAAAGTCTTTGCTGACCAAGAATCGCCTGCACACATGATGGCCCCATTTGTTTTGCACCAAAGCCATGTACTGCATTGAGTTCTTGAGTGCTTTTTCTCCATGTACGATGTCACTCCCATTGACTACAATAAGCATTTAAAAGTCAGCTCAATTATATCTTAGTTGCAGAATAAAAAGCATAAGATTTCTCACCAATTTTTCCGAAAGACGTCACAATGTGTAAAAGCACTAATGTAACCAGGTTGTGCATGGTGTCAGCACTTACAGATTGTGGGAACATCAAGCTGAGACTTTACAGCAACCTAGTCACACAACGTAGATCATTTTCTTTACTGCATGAGCCACAAAATAAATGTAAAGAAAAGCATCTACAAGTTTCCCCACATTGTAAAACACAGTAAATGAACAATACTAAAAAAAAAATCATGCTAACCCATTGCCTCGAAAAAAAAAAAAATCTTATAAAAGTTTGTATGAGCAAGTTATATATCTTAAGTTTACACCACTCCACTAACTATAATTTTGAGTTACAGTAACATGTGCCATGTTACGGCCCTGGGCCTTATGAGCTGGGTTACAGGTGTCTTGTTGTCTGTCTTTGTGCTCCTCTTTACAGGTGCTGCTGATTTGTTCATTTGGAGCACAGAGCATTTAACCTGGCCATCTCCACCTTCTGCGTCGCCTTCGGCATCCACTCTACCACTTGATGCTTGTGGTGTTTTGTTGCCAGGCCTCAGCTCCTCTCCTTTTGCACATTTGAGTTTGTCTTTGTCTTTGCACTTCAACACTTCCATATACACTCATACACCACATCCAAACATTTTCATTACACCACTGATACTGACATCCACAATCCATTGTTGATTTTGTTAATAAATATTCCTTTTTATGCACTTTAACCACTGCATGGTCTCCTGTTTTTGTTATGACCTTGAACTAGTCGTAACATGCAATTTTAGTGAGCGTAATGTGAATTAACTTAGTAAATATGAGAATGTTGTAAATATTTAAACACCCACAGTATTTTTACTTAATTGAAAAAATCCCTGCTCCTGCTTTTTATTTGTTTCTCTACTCAAACTTTGACAGAAAACCTAGAAAGCAGTAATAGTTTGCCCACTTTTTTCAGTAAAACAATGATACGCTACAGGCGCCACCCTCAGGAAGAGCGGGGTGGGCATGAAAATGAACATACAATTCCGTCACGATTCAGTGCACGCTAATGTACATGCCAAAACATAGCTAGTAAGAGCTGTGCCATTTTCTGTACACCCTTGTCCCAAGTGGGCTCAGGAGGGATGGCGGTGTCTATCTCCGGCGAACGTTTCGGGCGAGAGGCACGGTACACCCTGCACAGGTCGCCTGTCTGTGGCAGACAGACAGGACAAACAACCATGTACACACACACTCAAACCTAGGGAGAATTTAGAAAGACTAACAGTCTGTGGGAGGAAGCCGGAGTACCTGGAGAACCCACGCATGCACAGGGAGAACATGCAAACTCCATGCAGAAAGACCTGGGAATCGAATCCAGGACCTTCATGCTGCAAGGCATCAGTGCCACCCACTGTGACACTGCAAAGCCCTGCCTTAAACATCTTAAAACAAATGTTTGTGACAAATAAAAAAGTTGGTTCAGTAGTTGCTGGTGGCATAATGCAATCTAAACACATGCATCACCATCATTCCTGGTACTTCCCTTAATTAATACAAAATGTATTAATTAATGTATTAATTAATTTATTTGACATTTTGTATCTCAATTCCCCCTCTGCACTGTTTCTGATCAGACTATTCTCTATGTGCCAGATGAGAAAAATACTGTTTAGTCTTCTATGAATATTAAGCACCACATTGTGGAATGCAGTTTCAATTCTGAGGCCCTGTGCTAGTGTAGGGATGGAGCGTGAGAACCAGTTATGGAGGCCCCAGTCCTTAATGGGGCCTCCCATTAATGTTACAGATTTGAGTCCCTATCTAATGACCTTTGACACATGTCTTTCTTCTCTCTGATAACCTGCTTTTCTGTCTGACCACTCTCAAATGAAGGACACTAGAGCCAAAAAAATCTTAAAAAAATATACATTTTTGAAATTCTTGGGAAAAAAGAAGGAAATTTATTTACAATATATGAAATTTTGTTCACTGTTTAAACCCTAGGTAGGTCCACGCGTTTATGCAAAGTGATCAAAAGATTTCAGTGGAGTTCAACAGAGCTGTACTGGAACATGTAGTCCAGGGGTGGGCACACCTGGTCCTCGAGGGCCGGTGTCCTGCAACTCTTAGATGTCTCCCTGGTCCAACACACCTGAATCCAACAGCCGAATCACCTCCCAAGTGCAGTCAGGTTCTCCAGAGTTCTGCTAATGACCTCATTATTTGACTCAGGTGTGTTGGAGTAGAGATACATCTAAAAGTTGCAGGACACTGGCCCTCGAGGACCAGGAGTGCCCACTCCTGATGTAGTCCATAGGTATGAGTCATGACCAAAGGAAGGAGTTCCTGATTATAACCATCTGATGAGTTTCCTCTCTAGACAGGTTGGACCAACCCTTAAGAGATGAGGACCTTTTTCATCCATAGGAAGCTCAAAGTTGAGGACCTGACTATATACTATGTATATTTATCTCAATACATGTATATGTACATATATGTTTCTGTTGATATATTAAAAAAAGAGTGTGTATCATTTGATTGCATTTTGCTTTATTTGACAAATTTGTTGAGTGCCACCAGCTGACAGAGGCATTGAAATAAGATGAACAACTCCCTGAGCAGGAAAACCTTCTGTAACAAGTTTGCTACACACATTTATTTGTTTTCACAATGTTGTTGATCCATTGAAGATATTTAGATATGTCTGTGTAGACATTGGGCACATCTGGGTAGTTGCAGTTGGCAAGTTTGTTGAATGACACAACACCAACAGCTACCCTGTTGCACACCAGAGGACCGCCGGAATCACCCTGTAAAAAATATTAGTTTTATTTTTACATTGGCCAAAATATTTTAGACGATATGATGAGCAGTAACACTTACCTGACAAAAACCTTTGTCTGTGTCGTATCCACCAGCACAGATCACATTGGAAGGGAGGCCATTCCCCCATTTCTCCCGACAGAGTTGTGGATTTAAGATTGACACATTCACCACTCTCAGGTCATCCACAAGAGGGTGATTGGTCCCAATTTTACCCCATCCAGCTACAGAGCAGATCTGACCATCTCTAAGGTTTGCATTGGAAGATGTTGGAAGTGGAATTATTTTCACCCTGTTATTTAGCGGAAGTTTCCTGGACAACTGAAGATGTACAAAATGACAAATACTAGCTTAGATTTTTTTAAAACTATGTCCACATTAAATCAATAAAATACAAATAGAAAGGTGTGCACCAAATGTCACATTGCATGTTGCTTGTAGTAATATACTTACTTTAATGAGCATGATGTCATCACCAAGTCTAACAGATTTATAAGTTGTGTAGTTACAGAAGTATTCAATATCCACTGGGTTCATATTCCTCTTCGACAGCTTGTGGGTTCCCAGAACAACACGCACAGGTTCACTGAAGCATTAAATATTAAATGTTAAATGAGGGGAAATTTTTATGGTCATCAATAAGAAGCAGACGTAGAAGAGGAACTCACTCTACAGCACAGTGTGCAGCAGTGATCACAATGTCCTGCCTGACCAGAAATCCTCCACACACATGACCCCATTTGTTTTGCACTGAGACCATATACTGCATCGAGTTGGCTGGGGCTTTTTCGCCATGTATGATGTCACTCCCCCGGACTGAAAATACAGGCAAAGATTAGCAATTGGTTCAGTGAGACAGTTGGAGAAAGACAATCGGATAGTCTCTTACCAGTTTGTCCAAGACATGCTAGAACATTGAAAAACAGAAATGTAGACAAATGGTGCATGATGCCAGCTGTTCCAACTTGTGTTCAAAGTATTGCTTATCTGGGCCTTTTATACAGCTGTTTGGTTCACAGGCAGTCATTATCTACAGCAATCTGTTTTTAACACCCACATCCGTCAAAGTAACCCCTTTTCAACCAGTATCGTCATTTGGGTAGGTGCATCATTTGATCACGACACTGAATGAGTGTCATGATCTGTTACTGCATTCAAGGGATTACCGTCTTTGCTACTTGACTTAGAACTTTTCTCCCACTTAATTCACAGCTGATTCTTGTGGACTCTGTTAATTTCAAACAGAGCCGTTTTCTTCGATTCACACAAATACATTTATGGTTAAGACTATCATCAACCCAAATCATACTTCTGTATAATTAGTTAGTAAATCGGTGTCATTTATTTCACCATTAATTTCATATATCCACACATTAGAGCTGTAATCAGAACATTTCTTGCCAGAATTTTCAATCAAGGCTTTATTACACTGGAATCCTTACGACTACGGCATGTGAACTAAAAAGTACTTTTTGTGCCAGAAATTGCTGATTTCTATTTAAAAAATCATGGACCATTTTCCTCCCTCTTTATAATAGAGGGAGAAAAATAACTAGAAACCTGTTATAACTGGGTTACTAGAGTCAACCTAGTTATAACATGGATTTCAGTAGTATGTGTTGCAGATACCTCCCACCATGACTCAAATCAGTAACAGAAACAGCACACCCTTAATGCCGTGAAGAAGTTATTTTGTTTATGGCGTTCGAAAATCAAAGAGACAGCTGACAATATTCGAAAGTGTTTTGGTTTATTCATTAAAGATCAGAAGCTGATGACATCAACTTAAATAGAAGCCACAATTTCACCACCCACACACCATGAGCTGGAACAATGCTTCATTCTAAGGGTTTGCACAACCACATTTCTTTTCCTTCAACGCACAGTTGAGCCACTGATGATATATAGAAATGTCTGTGTAGATGTTGGGTGCATTTGGGTAGGTGCAGTTGGAATTTTTGTTGAATGACACAATACCAACAGCTTCCCCGTCACACACCAGAGGGCCACCGGAATCACCCTGTGAAGATGAGGAGTTTTTGTACATTTGTTTGATATCTGTCACTATGGAGGAATTTTTCTGCCATAACACAAGAGCACACATTTTCAGTCTGAAAGCAGGATTTTATGTCTTTTGTTCTCAAAAGTTTTAAGATTGTGATTACATTTTTATTTTGAAAGCAGGACTTTATGTCTTTCTTTTCAAAACTTGTAATGATTGCACTCAAAACTTCTCCTCACACTCGCAAATCTTCGCTTGCAAAACTCTGCTTGCTTGGTGGAATTTTTCTGGCATAGTCCAAGAGCATACATTTTTATTTTGAAAGCAGAACTTCATGTCTTTCTTCTCAAAACTAATGCTTGTACTCAAAACTTCTCGCACTCAGACTTAGTCTCTGCTCAGACCTTTGGAAACGCCTTTTGGCACAGTTGCCTGGCAACCTCTCCGCCAATAGAATGAAAGTGTTGTGCTGGGTGCATTTGTTTCCTTGTAGCAGGTTTCCCTGTGTGGCTACTATTGATTGTAGCCATCTGCACAGGCAACTGTGCCAAAATGCATTTACAAAAGTGAGCAGAGTCCAGACAGAGACTAAGTCTGAGCATGAGGAGAAGTTTTGAGTACAAACATTACAAGTTTATGAAGAAAGACATGAATTCCTACTATCAAACTGAAAATGTGTGCTCTGGGATTCCTCCATATGTCACCTTATGTTTGGACTATTAATATACAGAAGATACAAAAGATGTACCTGGCAGAATCCTTTTGTGGTTTCATATCCACCAGCACAGATCACATTGGGTGGAAGAGTATTATCCCATTCCCTCTGACAGACTTGTGAATTTATGATCGACACCTTTGCGACTCTGAGATCATCACTGAACCTGTTGCTTTCTGTTTTACCCCATCCAGCGACCATGCATATCTGATTTTCTTTTAAGATTTTGTCAGAATTTGGAATTGGAATGGTCTTCACTGCGTTGTTCATGGAGACTTTCTGAGAGAGCTGAAAAAATACGAAAATAAAAGAAAAACATTTACAAATTTCATGTGTTTTTCTAATTTGTAATTCCATAATGATAAATAGCATGTACTTGTAAAATGCTCAAACTAATCTAGAGAGCTCCAAAATTCTCCTCTCTACATTCAGAGTGCCGTAATTTTCTTCAAAACACCTCTGTAGCTGATGAACTGAGACTGAATTTTCACAATTAAAAATTTGCACAACACCTTAATCTTCTACTATCTGTTCCTAAGAGCAAAAGTTTAAATGGTGAGTGAATTGTATAAGTAGTTAAACTTCTCTAAACACTACAATGGCACTCTTCCTCCTGTCTCTAACTCCAGAATATTTACACATGCCAAATATTCATAAGAACATTTAGTATGTCCATAATGTATTAGTTAAAAATGTTAAAACTAGTTATAAGGATGTAATTAGATTGTTATTTTTTGTTTCCAATTATTTATAAAGGGGACGTCACTGGAATATTTTGTGTGGGTTCATATAAAATTCAATATGGGACTTGGGAAATGCTCTAAAAATATTTAATACTTACCTCAGTACAGCTGCTACTTGCTACTCCAACTGCTAGCGATAATAATTACGTTGCTCATTATATTTATGGTGCAGGACAACTGATTTACACTGGATAATAATATGTTTGTACATATGTATTATGTAAGAAAAATACTTTTAACACAAGTGTGGCTATATTAATAACTGATGAGTTTCTCCACAGTATTCATACTAAAACTTGTGTCATGGACCTTTCATAAACACCTACTTACTTTAAGCAGCATGATGTCATTGCCAAGTCCAACTCTCCGGTAAGTAGGGAATACGCAGCTGTACTGAATATTTATTTTTTTTATGTTTGAACTTTTGATATTCTGATTTCCCACGACAACCAGATTGGGTTTGCTGAAAGTATTAACAGTAAATAGGTTATTACATACATTTGCAACAATTAAACTCTACTATTGGTGGGATGCAACGATAGAACAAGGAATCAGACTCACGGAATATTGCAGTGTGCAGCAGTGACCACAAAGTCCTCACTGATCAGAAATCCTCCACATACATGATGTCCATTGCTTTGCACTGAGACCATGTACGGCAGTGAGTTTACAGCAGCCTTTTCCCCATTTATGATGTGACTTGCATGAACTAAGGAGGTAGGTAAAGGACAAAACCAGTTCAGAGGCCTGTTTAGTTATTTGTGAATGAAAATATGTGGATTTCTTACCTGTTTGACAGAGAAATGTCAGCACAAGGAGATGCTTGAATTCCTTTAGTCTGAACATGATGCCCGCAAGTCAAGCTTGTTCTAGTTGTGCTGTAGTTTGTCAAGCTGACCTTTTTATATCACAGTTTCTTTTCCTTGCACATCCTATTATCTATGAAAATCTATATTAGCTTCACAACTTACCACATCCCCCTAAAATGCACAACTAGAATTATCTTTTATAATCTTTGAATACTCAGAAGTCATTGTACTACGAATATGGGAAACGTTTCTTACCAGCCATCCCCATATCTTTAAACATCGTCCTATATGTCATTTCCTGTCAATCTACCTTATCTTATTGTGCTTAGGTTTCTGTTCCTGTTCACTCTTACCATCTTTCTTTTTCAACCTTTTGGAAGATTTCGGTTGTATTTTTTGGAGGACAAACAATGAAAAAGATGTGAGGTTCTGTTACTGAGTGATTTATGTCATATCCACCAGGACTGATTGCACTGGGAGAATTATCATAACTACATATTCATCTGTTCAGCATTGGAAGAATGACATGAGAAGTGGACATTATGTACAGAAGATTATATAACTACTCTGTCAACTGCAACAAATAAATTACACTGGTAAAAATATGCTAATTTCACGCTGATCTTGTGTTTTCTATGCCTCTAAATCATGGAAAGATCAAAGACTGCACAATAGAAATCCTTCACTCTTAACCGATTATGGTAATATTTGTTAAAGTTCACAAATGTGGGGTAGGAAGACCATGTTATGAACTCATGATTCATTCCTGATCTTAAAACATAACCACATTGCGCATTCTTTCTAAAGCGTAACATCATACATAATGTCCTCTCAGCAGTGCGGTTAATTGTACTTCTCTTACTTACACGGTAAAGTTGTTCTACGTGCGCTTTTTGCTTTTTGGTGTAATCTTACATTATGGTGTAAGATAATGTAAATATGTTTATTCACTTGTCCCTATATATGTGTGTATTTACATCTGGTTGACTATGAACTGCACTGTAACGGGGCTGTATTTTTAAAGTTTAAACAAATATTGTTTTATGTATCAGGCAATTTTAAGCATTTAATTTTCCTTGTAATTATTCATTGCATCTTGCAATGTCTCAGTGATGACATTCGACATTCCTACATGTCTCTGTTTTATGTGAAAAGTCGATTAAATGTTTTTTTGGGGTTTTATACCAGGAAAATATTTTTAATTTGTCTGCATTTTTTTTGCAATCTGACTCCCATGGACTTAAAAACATTCAAAAGGCAAATACTAGGACACAAGTTTATTCAACATCTTCAGATTAGAGCAACACATTTGCAAAACTGCCACAATTTCTGCTTCAATGTACAGTGACAGTGAAAAAAACAAGATTATACACATTTCTTTTCATTCACAACTTTGTTGATCCAATGAAGATATTTGGAAATATCCGTGTAGACGTTGGGTACATCCGGGTAGCGACAGATGAAACCTCTGTTGAAAGACACGACACCAACAGCTCTCCCATTGCACACCAGAGGGCCACCAGAATCACCCTGCAAAGATGAAGAATTTAACATTTGACATTTATCACATGATGTCCGGACTATTATATCTGAAAATACAAAATACAAAAAGCAGACCTGACAAAATCCTTTATCTATGCCAAATCCACCAGCACAGATCACATTGTGGGGAAGGTTATTTCCCCACTGCTCCCGGCAGGTTTGTTGGTTTATGATTAACACGTTCGCCATTCTCAGTTCGTTACTGTGATCGCTGTACTCAGTTTTACCCCATCCAGCGACAGAGCATTCTTGATTATCACTTAAGGTTATTTTAGACAAAGGAAGGGGGACTGTTTTCACATCATTGTTTAAAAGAACATTCCCAGAGAGCTGAAAAGACACAAAAAAGAACATGAAGACTTTTTAACATAAGTAAGGCAAATACTTGTATTTGTGTACAATAACTGTGCTTCACTAAGCATACTTACTCGAAGAAGCATGATGTCTTTGCCATATTGTAGGCTCACATAATCACTGGGTTTGCATGTGGAATTAACTCCCACTTTCTTTATCTTTGAACTCTTGAGGTTGTGGTCTCCCAGAAGAACGTATTTCAGTTCACTGAAATGTTTGCAATTAAAAGTTAATTTTAAAACTAGTTTTAGCAACAGTCAAGCAGAAAATACAAACAGAAGAAGACAGAAAACTCACTCTCCACCACAGTGTGCTGCAGTGACCACATATTCCTCACTGATCAGAAATCCTCCACATACGTGACCTTCATTGGTTTGCACTGAGACCATGTACTGCATCGAGTCATCTTGGACTTTTTTCCCATGTATAATCTCATTCCCACGGACTATGAAAATATTCAAAAGTCAAATACCAGGACGAGGCTTTATTCAACATCTTAAGATTAGATGTCAAACTAAAATCTCTTACCAGTTTGTGCGAGACATGACAGAATGATGAGCAGCAGGAAATAACCCAGACTCTTCATGATGTCAGCCAGTAAAGCTTTAGGTTTTTGGAAGGTGAAAGAGCTGCCTTTATGCAAAAGTTTGTATCTAATGTTTGCATATCTTTACACCACATCCCCTTTCAGTATACGTTAACAAGTTTGTAACTGTGTAGTACTTCGTGATCTTTGAACTTTCGCCAGTCTGATATAAATCAGTCAATTTGTCTTGAGGATTTCTCACCTTCAGTTACATTGATTCGCCTCTTGTCCAGATTTTAATGCTTTGTGGTACTTAGTTTTGATGTTGCTTATTTCTGACTTTTACATGATTATTTACAAATCCAAAACACAGGCTTTCTCTCTTTACACCCTGTCTGAACAATCTTGACCATCTTTTTATCTTTTCTGCTTTTCCGCTATTGCAAGAACATCCTGATCACGATTTTTTTCTTTTTTTAAAAAACCAATCCATGTAATTTGAGAATAGACATCAGCTGATGCCGAGTTACAGTCCAGTGACACTTTCAAACCAATAAACTCAAAATTCTGAATTTTTATTGTGCTGTGAAAGAATGGGACATTTTTATTTTTTTATTTTTTTACTTTTTATCTTCATTTTTAAGAACTGTTTTATATCAACACATACACATATACAACCCTGTCACAATTCATATCTTATTTATGCAGACCATTCCAGACACTTGACCCACATCAAGCAAACTGGTCGTACAGTTCCAGCTCTACCAAAAGTCCTCCAGGGAAACAGTCCGACAGAGATACATTTCCTTCAGATAGACATTGGACCCGTTAAGAGACATTTGGATTCATCAACACCCATGGATATATACATTACAATAATTATAATGATAGGGACAAATATAATGAGAATACAAACTAAACAGTAAAAGTACACAAAGATATTAATACAAAATAAATTTGAAAGGTACACAAACAAACAAATAGAGGTGTCAAGGTTACAGTATGAAATTAGTTTTAGGTCTCCACTTTGTTTCAAAGATCTCCATCTTGAATTGCAGTCCTGAGGTTGTTTTTTCCATAGTGTAAACTTTTCTAATTCTATCTCTCCACTGTGTAATGCTGGGAGGCTGTGGCCTCAACCAAGCATGCGTTATACATTTCTTTGCAATCAGAAGCAAAACTCTGATCAAGTATTTATTGTTTTTGTCGATCATGTCCAAGGTAATTATTCCTAAAATATAAACAGATGCATCCAGATCCAAATAAATACCTAAAATATTTTTTATATCTGTTTGCACCTCTTTCCAAAACTCGATCACCTTTGGACAGTCCCAAAATATATGAGTAAAATCCCTCACCTTTCCACAATTTCTCCAACAAAGCCTAGAGGTTTTATCATAATTAGATGTGATAACTGGAGTGTTAAATTAATGCATCTTAACGTTTCAGTCAAATTCCCTCCATGTTGGGCTGTTAGTTAATTTGTGTCCAGATCTAAATGTTTCTTCCCACTCTTCATTTGTTATTATTATATTAGCCTCCAGTTCCAACTTCTCCTTAATTTCCTTATTATTGACATTGGATTCATATTGCAGGCTTTTGTATAGTCTTGAGATCAGGCCTTTTGTTGAAGAACGGGACATTTTATCAGTGTTTTAACTCACCTCTTATTAATGAGGTGAGTTAAAACCTCATTAATAAGGTTTTAACTCACCTGTTAATATAGGCATTTTAACAGCCACTGCTAAAAAATTAAAGTTTGCCTGCACTTTATTTGAGCATTTTCTGTTGACTTAAGCAACTGAGATTCTGGGAGCTAATTGTTAGCTTCTCGGTATTCCAAGTACTGACTTTCATGCCTGTTTTCCTGTTTGATGAGCAATGGTTCAATGCTAGATTTTCTGTATATTTATTTACCATGTCAAAAAGCATCTTTCAAGTCTTTACACCAGGATCAGTCTGGATAATGCTACAAAGATGACATCTTAGCTCTGCAGCCACGGCTTGAACACCGGAACACCAATTGATCCTTTCCAACATGTTTAGCACAGCTCTCTGATCTTCTGTTGTGATGCATTGACAGAAAGAGCTAAGCAAAGTTAAAAAGGGAGAGCTAACAGTATTGCTCAACTGATAAATTCATAATTTATTTGTATGGCATGCTTCCATACTCAATGTATAAAAGGTTAAACGCAACAGTTTTTTATAAAGGAATCTGAAGATTACACCTACTCTGAACCTACCATTAACAACAAAGACTTTACTTAATATTCAAATTCAGTAAGTCTGTTCAATTCTTATTTCATTTGTAATTCTATTTTTACGCATACCTTAATTTGTGGACTAATTTATTGTGGCAGAACATTTCAGTTTCCATTTGACAATATGCTCAAAAAACAAAACTGTGGATGTCATATAGAAATGTATGTGCTTAGATTTTTAATTTCTGCATAGAATTGCTTGGTTGTTGCCAACATTTTATGGAAATTTCAGGTCCAGCCTGATTAGAAGTATGTTTACTGAGAAAAGCATATGTAATATGTATTTTTCTTGATACAAGAACATTTTGTATGCTCAAACTACATCGCCAAATGCATAAACCACGTAGACCGAGCTTTCAACACCTTACTTCAAGCAAAAAAAAAAAAAAAAATATCACTGGTAGAACATTCTGAGGTCTGATTATATTCTTTCATGAGAAGATTACCAAAGATTGATCAAAATATGGTAATCTCTTGGTTAACCAAAGGTTCACTACAACTTTTTTTTTTCTACTGAGTGATATGGGTTTATGCAAATCTAACCACAGTAGGTATAGGTGCACCAAAAAATATACTTGTGAGACATGGAATCGTGAAAGTGTAAATGGTTATTTTCCTGTTCACTGAAACCAAATCAACAAACTTCAAGTCATAAAACTTTTACATTTTGTATGATGCAACTTGCTTCACATGAGACAGAATGTAATTTTGTTGCTGTTCTTGCTTTTATAATCTAGATTTCAAGCACCTTCTCAAGACCAACCTGATAATGAAATAAAATTACACCAACTGGAAAAGAACCATTCTTATTAACTATAAATCTAATTTCCCTTGTGTTTTAGTAGAAACCACCAATATGAAACACAGCACAGCTTTTAAGACATTTGATTGAATCTGCTACTAAAGGAAAAAAAAAACAGTTACGCATTAAAAAAGATGCCAATACATGGCATCTGTTCAGATGTTAAGGACATTTGAACAGTCACAGGTTTTATCCACGTTGCAAGTCACAACATGGATTTCCACTTTTTTAAAGATCCACCTGAATCAGAAAAAAAAACAAAGTTCGTCAAGTTCAAAACTTTACAAAAGTTGTTACTTTGTGTACAGATACAGACACGTCTGTAGTTTTAAATAGCTCACGAAACCTGAACAGAAAGACGACTCTGCTATGTCTTTCAGTTTCATCTGACCTCTTGCTAGCTGGAGTCGGCTGCACTCTCTTGTTTAGTTGTACTTTCAAGAAAAACACAACAAAGACTTCAACCCTCCTGTTGTCCAAAGATCCACTAACATTTAGTGGATCTTTGGGGAGTTTCACTAAAAGATCCACTAAATATTATTTTAGGACAACAGGAGGGTTAAGAAATTAAACAAGCTTACATGGAGAAGTGTTGAAAGATTTGACTGCATCTTGTTGTGCATCATCAACAACGCTCTAAGGATTGTCAAATTAATGAAGACATTGTCATATAATTTGAACTGGATGTATGTTATAAAGCATTTATGTACTGTAATTCCATAAAACTCACTGTTTATGACAGTGTGCAGCCATGGCCACACACTGTAATGAATGAGGTGTATTATGTACTTTCCTGTTACGTAGTCCCATTTTACATCACAATCAAGCAACTATGTTACCTTCATTTGTTATAAAATATTGAATATATCAAACATAGCTTAAAAGAAATTGGTCTTCACAATTTAACACCTTGAAATTGCTAATAATCTCAGTCCCTCTGCTGGTGCTGCAAAAAAAAATAAAAAAATGTTTTGACTTATAATTACTAGATTTTACAATATCATTGTTTTGTCAGAAAATGACTGAAATGCGAGAAGATGAAGACACATTAAGTCCTGCAGGGTCATCATCAATTTATTACTATACTGATGTATTACCAGAGGGTTGAATAGTTATATAAATTATGAACAGGCGTCATTGCAGCCCCTCTCTGCCTGTGCAGAGACAAGTAGCAATAATCACTCAGGATCACTGTGTACTTGTGGTCTGAGTAAATGTGGTGTAGAGTAAACGGATGTGGACGGTTTCTGTTGAACGGTGAAATGTTGAGTAACAAATTGTCAGTGGCCTGCACAATGGAAAACATGGCTTTTACTTCAAGCAAAATAAGATTTTGTACTTTTTATGCTTGTCTTTTAATTTGAAAAGCTGCAAGTTGCCATTAAACTACATCAAAGTAAACATGTATTCAATGCTCTTAAAATGAAATTTTTCCTGTTGCTGACTATGTTTTAATTTTTGGCAATTTAATTTTATGGACTAATACAAAATGCTAGTTGTGCAAAGAAGGACTCTTCATATAATAATGAACATCACAGCCAACCCTGGAAATCTTTTACATGAGATTTTACATAATGTGTCTTCAGTTGGAGGCCTACGCTTCTCCACTGCTGTACTGACCACTGCAGTAGATTCCTTTCCACAATTATCCTCTAAGTACAACAACTTCTTGAAAAATTGCAATGACCTCTACTTCCCCTTTGGGATTAATCAATTATTTATGAACCCCATACTTTTTTTATAACCACCAGACTGTCTTCATCTTGATTATTCCTGTTTACTAATGCCAATTGGTAAATGATAATGTTTTTCATCGATTATCTTTGTCTCTGATTGCCATAGTTGATCATAGCTCAGAAATGTAATTTTCTCTAAGAACAAAACCAACTTTGTGGCATTTCTGCTGTAACAGTTTCTGGTTACCGCTCTATTTTTTTAAGTTTTTCAGAGCAATGAAGAGGTCATTGACTGACGTACTATTGTAACACGCTATAGCTGCCACATAAACTCTGAAGAACCATTATGACTCATTCTGTCTTTTCTGTGAAATCAGATAAGGATCTCAGCAATGACCTACTTATAGAAAACAGATCGAATCTGTTTAAACCTTGTGAACTTCTGGAATAAGACACATAAAATTGTATTTGCAGCATCGGGGCCGAGGTAGTGGTAGGATGGTTATGTTATTCCTCAAACATGTAACTGTGTCCTTGTGAAATGAAATCTGCAAAACCAGCAGCTTCTTAAAGGGAAGGATTTTTTTTCTGAAGACAGATTCTGTTTAGTTTTTACTACTTGCAGTTCTAACATGAGGTTGAAATCTGTCATCTTTCTATAAGGAAAACTGAAGAAATCCTCAATCAACTTGTACTGAAAATCTTCAGATTAGAGAGTCCAGTAATGCTTTAAACATTTTCAGCCTTTTCAGCCATGTTCATAAAGACTTCTCCAAGATTTATCACTGCTTTATAGCTAAGCAGGATTTATGTTATTTTGGTAAAGTGACCCTGGCAGAGGCTGCAGGATGTATCAATCGCCTGTATCAGTCTATCTGTATCACTCTGCTTTTATCAGTCTGTCTGTATCAGTCGGCCTGTATCGGTTTGCTTGTATCAGTTTGTCTGTATCAGTCGGCCTGTATCGGTTTGCTTGTATCAGTTTGTCTGCATCAGTCGGCCATTATCTGTCTGTCTGTATCTGTCTTTCTAAAAAAGCACAAGAATAACTATCTGCGATGACTACAAAAATAGCAGATGCAAAAGTTTACTCCATCCTTGGCAGACTTAGACTGATCTGGCAGCCTCAATAAGTGTAGCTTTCTTTCAGTAACAGACATTTATTTGAGAAAACAACCTTAGGAACGCCCCCTTGTGAAAGTGTAAATGAATGACAGCCTCTGATGAAGTGCTACAGTATATATATCACATTTATTCATGTATTGAGGTTTACTTTCTTAATTTGATGAAATCCACTCATCAAAGGTGGCACACAGGCTTCAAATATGTGACAGATGGGGACTGAATAACTTCTCTCTGTCATGTTTTGTGTTATGGATTCAGTCTTTAACCTTTTGTACTTTTTCCTTTAATGTTTCTATTGTAATTTTTCATAATAATTTTCTTTTATCCTTATTTTTATTATTTTTCAAAATTCAAATTTTTTATGTGTTATTGTATGTGCACATAAAAAAAAGTAAAAAAAAAAACAAACAAAACATGCAAAATTTGAGGAAGTAAAAGGTTTTCTGACAATCTTATGCAGCTTTCTAGGTTCATCTGTGAAACTAAAGAACTAATTGTATAAAACCAAAGAACAGGGTGAAATCTGCTATTGAGAAAGCAAACCCAGCTCTTATGAGTCCAAATTAATATCAGCAAGTTTAGTTAAGGTTGTTCTTAAAAGCAAATCCTTGTGACGTTTATACTTAGATTGTATTTTTTTGAAATCAGATGATTAAATTTGATCCATAAAACTGCTGGTCTACAAATAGCTCAACACACCATGAAATATTTACCATTGGTCTTATGCACATATAGAAAAATCAATCCACCATTTATCCTTGGAGAGTCACAGGGAGCTGATGAGGCGGGGTCAACCCTATACAAGTCACTAGTCCATACAGGCCAACACAGAGACACACAGAACATGCAAACTGACCAGGGGTCAAACTACCAACTTCACACCAATAGGAAATGTCCAATATGCAGTCCAAGATGAAATGTGCTCTGAAAAGCAGTTACACCACACTATAAGCATTTTACCTGCTTTATTTTTATTTTTTTTAAGTCAAAACAACAAACTCAAATGCATATATGCAACATGCAATGCTATTATTCATTGGAGTATTTATTGTGGAATGTGCTTTAAGCCAGTGATAAGCTATTAGAATAGTTGCTTTTTAGTCTATTAGCAGTTTACTGTTTTTTTTTTCAGGCTAATTTAAAGTATTTACAAAAGATGCATTCCATTTCAAAGGTCTATATAACATTTTCCATATCTACTTTAGTAGAAATGAAAGAACTCAAGTTTTAAAACTGGTTTTATTGCCTTTCATCTTGAGATTAAAGAGTAAACACAGACAGACACAGAAACTACAAGAAATACTTGGATGATATGTTCCACTTAACATTGTTTTTGCTTGCGAATCTTTTCTATCCAGGACACGTATTTTGATACGTCTGTATAAACATTAGGAACATTTGTGTCACACTTCATGTTGAAAGACACGATGCCTGCAGCTGTCGCTCCACACACTAGAGGTCCTCCTGAATCACCCTGTGAAGAAAGCAGAGCTTGATAAGTTTTTTTTCTGTTATGCAACACTTGGCAGCAATACTTTTAGAGACATATGCACCTTGCAGAATCCTGCTTTTGCGTTATGTCCACCTGCACAAATCACATTGTTTGGAAGATTGTGCTTCAAAAATTTCCATTTAGTTTTACATTCCTTCAGATTTGTTAAGGTCACTTCAGCCATTTCCAGCACATTGGAAGTTTTACCACCAGCTCTTGTGTAGCCCCAGCCAACAACGCGACACTTAGCTTTATCTTTCACTTTCATCTCACCCTTCGGTATTTGGATCGGCTGCACTTTGTTGTTGAGTTGGACTTTCTTAGACAGCTTTCAGTGAAAGAAAAACACAATGAGAGATTTAAAACTTAAAGGTTTCAGAATACTCACTAAAATGTAAAAGTAAGGGAACTTGCTTTGAGAAGCATAATGTCATTGCCAGATGTAACACTGTTGAAATCTGGGTGCTTGCACCGGGTGACATTATATCTCATTGTGCCATCGTCAACTTTCTTGAGGTTGTGAGTTCCAAGTACAACACTTGTAGGGTTACTAAAGAAGAAAAAAAAATTGTCTTTATTATTTGAATAAAAGTAGCATTTACAAAATGTCAAAATACTGAAAGCCTTGTAAAACTCACTCTTTATCACAGTGTGCAGCCGTAACCACAAAGTCTTCACTGATGAGAAATCCCCCACACAAATGCTGACCCCTGTTGTTCTGAACCGAAGCCACATAAAGCATCAAACGATCAGGTACTTTTTTGCCATTAATAATCTCAGTCCCATGAGCTGTAAAGGCAAGAATACAAATAAGCATAGGTTTCTACTTCAACAAATAACATTATATAGATTTTAATATATCACCTTTTTCTCTGAGGACTGCCAGAACAAAGAAGAGCAATAAGACCCGCCACGTCGCCATCATTTTTATCATCGTCCTCATATATTGCCGGCTGAGGATTGAGGTATTCTCTTATATATATACAGCCTGTGGTTTTTAGTGAGAATGTCAGTGAAGCCCCCCCTGTCTATGTGTGATCACTGTGCTCCCGTGGTCAGTAAACCAGAGGGGGCTCATTGGGTTTAACTTACAATAAACGGAGCATATGTGGTTCTTGCTGGAAAACTTGAAGCACATATGCTCTGTGCAGTTAGAAGGTGAGCTCAGCTCAGCATAATTTTTAAAAAGTAGATGACAAACTGAAACCACACTGAGGTTTTAGGTCTAAAGGTCTCTCTTCACCGTTGCCCTCCGAGTATCTTGATGCAGTAGTTTTCACAGTCTCAGCCTACGAGTCTCCTTGAGTAGGAACAGTGGAACAAATAGTGAATCTGCGAAACGCCTCTGTGATTTGATAAAGTTACATTTCACTAAATCCATTACACTATTTCTGTCTTGGCACAAACGGTGTTATCAATAAGCCATTTAAAAAAAAATAAAAAATCTGCTAATCACTGAGCCTCCTCAAAGCTGTCAGCTGAAGTCTGAAGTACCATTATGACTCATCAAGTCTCTTCTCTGAAACACAGATATGACTCTCAGGTTCTGATAGACATTTTGAAAAGGTAACTAATCTAATAGGGTCAGTTTAAATCATAGAAACTTTTAAAATTACACGAAACAAACATATGCATGAGAAGCACTTAATGCTCAGCCATAGCGTTGATGTCTGCATGTCAACAGGGTTCATCAGGCCTGGGTGAGAGCAAAGGTGCAGGAATATGTATTGGCACAAAGAAAGAATGGTAAAGCTATATTGTGAGATTTTAAACAGGCCTGTCTAAAGGCTTTTTCCTAATTTCTCCCAGCAAAAGTATGTTTTAGCAGAAATAGCCTATCACAAAACCCAAAGGTTTACTCAATTCAAACTTCCACCAAACTGAAAGAGAGCTCTGTCTGGATTGTCAGTAGCACGTGTCATGAGTAAACAAATCATAAACAGACGATCATCAATACCTCTTTCATGGATGGATTCAAACAGAAAGCATGGTATTAAGATCTGAATTACTAAACTTGCTGAGTCATACAGACAGATGTGCAACGACTTTAGAAGTAATCATTTTTCAGAAAGAGATTTATTTCTGATTTAAGATATCATCTGATATCTTGAAGATATAATATTTGTTAAGACTTGTTTTTTTTTTTTTCTTGCTCCACCATGTCTGCATTTCCTTGCAATGAAAGATTATCTTGCATCATCAAATTAAACCACAAAGCACCGTGTTCTTTGAAACAAACCTACTGACAAAACTCAAAACCATAACCTATAATTTCTGGAACCTCGGTTTCTTGCTTCTCTGTGTTCTCACGGTTGTGAAATGAAGTCAGCAGTCTAACTCAGCATCAGTACCTCATCTTTGATGTTTTTCATCTTCAAAAATAAAATACATGCTCCGGTAAAGCTCTGTTAAACCATGCTATTTGGTGAGTAGTTGTTTTAGGATTTCTAATTTCCTCCATAAATGAAAATTATTTTCAGCAAAAAAATCATAATCCGCAGAAGCCACCTCAAGCAGAGACAGGTGGGCACTCACGGTTAGAAAAGAGTCCATAGTGTGACGGACCTTGTGTTAATTTTATGAATTGGTATTCTACCTTTGAAGTCTCCTACGTCTTTTATTTCCCTGGTTTCTTAGGCAGTCAGTCTTGCTCCATTTGTAGACGGTGTTTACCATTCCTCCTGTATCTTCTTGTCTCCTACTCTGTTTCATTGTCAGTGAAAATCACTCCTGTGCTCGGTAATTTTATGTGTCTACTACAGTTTTCTTGTTTCTGACTTCTGCTCAGCCATTCGTCCAATGACTTGCTCCCCTTTCAAATTTCTAGTTTTCTGGTTGTCCCCATTCAGAAAACAATGTTTAAAACATATTTCAGGTGTGTCTAAGGTGAAAACGTTGCACACAAACATCAAGTCCCACCACATTTATGAAGAAATGACTTACAGAATATTGGGTAAGACTTTATTTGAAGAGGTGTGCATAAGACTGTCATGACATTGTTATAAACATGACATAACACCTGTCATGAATATGAAGGAGTCTGTAAATGTTTATGACTGTTATCATGAAGTGTCATTAAGTAAATAATGACGCTTTTAATGAAAAGTTGCATTATAAGTGTCAACTTTGCATTATCTGATAAATATTGACACTTCATGACAACAATCATAAACATTCATAAAGACTCCATGATATTTATGACAGTGTCATATCAGCCTTATGCACACCCCCTCAAAGAAAGTGTCACAGAATATTGTTGAAAAGTTCATTTTAACCATTTATATAGATTAATAATTACACAGAGATTGATGTTTTCAAGACTGTATTTCTGCTAATTATAATGATTTTCCACTTACAGCAAATGAAAAACACAACAGGTAAGATTAGCATATTATTTCAGAATAAGAAACTATTTTAACTTTATTGTGAGCCTTTAAGTGTGGAATACCTATTTAAACAATGTTAATTTGAAAAGGTATGCAAATGGTACATAGATTATCTCCAATGGCCTCATGTTTATGGATTTTCTTTTTCTTTTTTTCTCTTCTCAGGCTTCATGAATACAGTTTTGCCCACATCGTTAAGTTCTTCAGGTTGTACCTATTCTGGCTCTTGCCTGCAATTGCATTTATGTCCTCAATTCAGTACAAATAGTAACCATTCATATTTAAAGTTGAGCTTCAAAATTATTCCATGAATATTATTTTACCATACGTTACCAGGCCAAACTTACAACAGAAAGTTTCTTATAGTGAAGTGATGGGAAAAGGAAGCAATGTTTTCAAACTTTTAGCCCGATCTCCAGTGAAATCCCGGGAAGTCAATTGCCTTCACTATTCACCTAATAAGCAAATAATAAGAGGACCTATAATTGCACAGACATCAATACTTTTCTGGAAGAGTGACATAAAGAAGAACATTTAACTTCGCCACAAATAATGTAGAATTTGCAACAAACATGCAAACGTGCAAGGAAGTGCTGCAGTCAGAGAAGACCGAAACTGAACTCTGAGGTCTATTTAAAGCTTTAAATGTGACTGAAAATTGACTCTTCATATCACGCTGAGTACACCTTACCCACTGCGAAATTTAGTGGTGACACTGTTGCCTTTTTGAACAGAAGCTGTTCAGAGTTCATGAGAAGAAGGTAAATTAGAATAAAACCCCAGATTGGGACAGAAGTTCACCTTCCACCAGGATGATGATACAGTCAAATAATTTAAGTCAACGCATATTAAAGTCTTAGAAGGCTTACAATAAAAAAAGGAATTGTGACAGCTGTATGCTCAACAGGTTTTGAATTCCTCAATGTCCTCAATTACTTCTGTTTTGGTAAGATGTCACAACTTCCAAGAAGAATATTAAGAAATCATGTTGAGCAAATGGGGAAGTAAAAGAGAGCCAACAATTTACTGCAACCTGTTACTGGAGATGGATCTATTGACATCCTTTCCAGATGTTTGCCACATCAGTGATTATGGCCTTCAATAATTTTGTAGTCTCTTCTTTGTGTTGGAGCTAAACAGACTGTCAAGCGAGGACTTCCTTTTATGTCTCATGCACTTACTGTCAGCTCCTACTTCTGCTTTTACTGGATGTTTGACTGGGTTTATTTGTTATAATCTGTGTTGTGGTATGTTAAAAAAATAATAATATCCACAAAGAATTGGAGATGCATGGCATACATGCAGAGTTATGCACAGCATTAATGTTTCCTTTCGAAGTTTTATGGTTTTAATCCGAAGTCCTACAAGTAAATATTTAAAACCACTTGACTGTTCAGTACATTCAGTACCTGATAAGTAAGAAGCTGGATGTGGAAATGTTGGTAAGATGTTTGTTTATCTTTGAATAGAACCAAGATGTGCGGTGGAGATTATATTTTGCTTTGCACAACATTTCTTCATTTTGTGGGTTTCTTATTCATCTACACTTCCCCATCTTCCTGCATTGCAGTTCTGGTGCACACTCTTGTTCATCAGTTTTTTGGGGGGTTTTTTTGTTTTGTTTTTGTTTTGTATTTTTATATTTTAGCCTTTGGAGGCATTTGTTTTAAAACACTTGAAGTAGCAAAAGTAAATAGCAATCCATAAAACCATATGGTTTTGTGAAAACTGTACCACATTAAAACAATAGCATGTAACTTTTAAATAAAAAAAACAAACAGTTTTATTACATACTATGTCGTGACAGTATAATATGAGACTGATAACTGGAGAAAAAAAATCAAGCTGGTCGCAGTGGAGGACGATTGTTTACATCTCAGGCAAATGTCCGACAAGCTTCTGGGGGGAAATTTAAAACTTCAACAGCTCAATAGCCGAGAGTGTTATGGATTAGACTTCTTTTTAACAGGCTACATAATACAACTTTAAAGTGGTGATTTATTGGTTAATCCTCTAAATAGTTTGATTTGAGCATATCTAAAAGACAATTTGAGCACATAAAAGTTATTTTTCTAGTCATTTCCTGTTTCCATCCACCCATCCATTTTCTGTTCACCCTTGTCCCTAATGAGGTCAGGAGGGTTGCTGGTGTCTATTTCCAGCTACGTTCCGGGCGAGAGGCGGGGTTCACCCTGGACAGGTCGCCAGTCTGTCCAGGGACACACACTGTGGTTGTCACAGGACACACAACCATTCACACACACACTCACACCTAGGGAGAATTTAGAGAGACCAATTAACCTGACAGTCATGTTTTTGGACTGTGGGAGGAAGCCGGAGAACCCGGAGAGAACCCACCATGCACAGGGAGAACATGCAAACTCCATGCAGAAAGACCCCGGGCTGGGAATCGAACCCAGGACCTTCTTGCTGCAAGGCAACAGCTCTACCAACTGCGCCACTGTGCAGCCCCCATTTCCTGTTTCCATATTCTAATATTTAATTTAACTAGAATGTCATAATAGAGAATTGTTTGAAAAATAGAGAAGCTCCTGGACTTAACAATGGGGTTATGATGAAATACCCAGATTGTTCATAAAGTAAAATATTACATCCTATGTTCTTTGACTTCTCTGAAATACTAGTTCTCATTTTTCCTTTTTTATACTTTTTTTTTTTTAGAAAAAAAAAAAAAACATAACAAAAAAAACCAGACTTTCACTTTTTGACCATCGGGGGGAGCCATTTGTCTGTCAGAGAAAAATCTCAAACCCAGCTGGTAAACAAGATCTCTGTATCTAAACTGCTTCATTTTAGATGATAATCTTTTTGAAAAATAACTTGAGTAATATCTTATAAACTATTAATTGCTTACTAATAAGTTCATTGCATAAATTACAGCATGCAGTCTGTCTCAGGTTTTATGATTCTATGTTGACCTGCTGGAGAATGCAGTCAGTGAGTGATATGCAGGTGAACCAATGAAGATGGGAGTGGAACATTTCAGGAAATCAAAACACCTGTAAGCCCAATAATTATGTATCTTGTATGTTCTTTGTATATTATACTAAGTAATAAAATATCTTATGTCATTTTAAAATTGTTTCAGTGGCAATAACAAGAAGTGTTTTGATTATTTTCAAGAAAGCAAGATACATTTGTTAAAGATCATTTGAAGTTGAGTCATTGATACAATTATTGGTTTGACTGTTTTCTGTTTATATCTTGAATAACTGCCACAGGGAAAATAATGTATTTATCCATATTTTTTCTTAAGCAGAGCGTCCAATGAAGCTTGGTGATCTCAGTGTGCTATGCTTTGCATTCAGTTCTCTAACATGAGTTTGGAAGATTTTTACCTCCCTCAAGGTGGTAAGAGAAACTTGGGGTCAGCTTCCAGCTTTTGAACCATGCAAAGTGTCGTGGAAAAGGAACACAGTAGTAAAAATGTCAAAACATTTTTTCCTAAACAACAAGAATATATTGCTAAAACTTTTGTATATTTTCTTGTAGACACATCTTGACTCAGAAGGTTACTCACACATCTGCACTGCTTGAAATGCATGTTATTGTTGTTTTTGCCTTTCCTATTTTCAAGCGAGAAAATGGACTGAATTTAATGAGAACAGAGTCAGTCATGTTAATACATGCGCACACGTTCATACACTGAAATGAAAATAAGCAGCTGAGTTTGTATTAAGTGCCTTGCCCAAGAACACATCAACAAGGGAGAACAGGAAGTTATAGATAACTAAGTAAAGATTTGTTGTATATTCAAATATTCTTTGAAAATAAAGTTTTAGAAAACTGTTATGATAACATACGCTGCTATAATATTTACAAGGTTTGCCAATGGCGTAAGTTTGGACTTGACTTGCACACTCATTTAGAAGCAGAGGTCTTAAGTTTAGGTTCCTCAGTCGACAACCTGATGACAGAACAGGACATTTGCTTATTGTCTGATTGTAATCCAATAAAAACCTTCACAGCTGGTCTGTTTCAACCCCAACCACAACTTAATGGTCAGAACTTGACACTGTGCAGAAATGTCAAAGTGGACCATCCACCTGTTGATCTTTGAAGTGAAAACAAATATCACCGTGCTCGCAGTGACAAAACGCAGAGTTGGTCTGGTTTCACCCGCATAAAGAATTATTCACAGAAAGCGGAGATTAAGAGAGCAGGGTGGACAAGCTTTGGCACAGTTCTGGCTTTGTGCGTTGCCGCTCTGCCTTTGGTCTTTTCCAGTTACTAATGGCCAAAGACAACCTCGTAATGATGACTGGGACGGTGGCCAACACCAGGCTGACCTGCTTCAGCTGACCAAACAATATAGATGGAGTCCACTAGTGTTACTCCCATTCATTTTTTTTTTATTGACTAATCATCTTTCTGTCAAAAAAAAAAAAAGCTCAACCTGAAATATAAAAATGGTGACAATTCCCTAAATCAGGTGAGTTGACACCTGATGTTTAGGTGGACTCGTTCAAAAAGGCAGAACATTTTTGACTTTAAATCAGAATAAACCTTTACTGTTCAAGTCAGGTAGAATTATTGCTACAGTTTTTGAGAGAGATCATTTTTTTAAAACATTCTTCAGGTTCAGAGGGTTTTGCATATTCTGTCAAGAAGGATCTCACAACAGACATTTTAACCCATCCCTTCTAACAGTAGGGTTACAACTGTGTCAGGTTCATAAGTCGGTCACACTACCTTATTGATCATGGCTTTGTGATGGCTACTCCAAAATATTGATTTTGCTGTCATCAAACCAGTGTAATTAATTTGGAGTTATGCATAACAATGATGAAACATGACCGGTCTATGTAAATATCTGGTTTCAAGTGCATTTTAATATTTTATGTTTGTTTCAGAGGGAAATGGAATTGGTTTCTATATTTCTACCTTTTTAATATTCAAACAAGACAACCGTATCAAGCTTGTTCCTAGCGAGAAAGCACATATTCCTAGTTAAATTCTCTAATGTATCCTTCGTTCTGACCAACTTTCCTCTTCACAAAATCATCTCTCCACTCATCCCTCCACCTCAGTCCCCCAGGTTCTGGCACAACGGCAAGCATCCAGAGAATTTGCGGCGTGGGGTTTGACCAGTCGGCACCACTCATACCTGCGGCATGGTGTGGCAGGGATTAGGCGGAAACGTGGTGCAGGTGCCACTCAGCAGCCCCATTTAAACTCCACTAAGAGGCCTCAGACATGAACACTAATCCACTCAATGATGAGATGCCCTGAGGCTGCTGCAAGAACTGGTAGCTCTGCTACAGTCTGCCAGCACTATGCTTGGACAGTCTCACAGCTTCGGTGCAAAATATAATAATAATATCAAACTCCGGAGGGAACGTTTGTTTTCATGAAATTGTATTTCCTTTGCGTGTGCTTCATGTGTGATGAATCAATTTGTTCATGTTTTCCCTCGCTTTTATGAAATATTTTCTCTAGGGAGTCGGGACAGGAAAGTCTGTTTTGATTCTCACTGTGTGAATGTGGAGAGATGCACAAAGACATGAATGGAAGAACTATGTCGATTCTGCTGGATAACATTATCTTCTAAGTTATTTATTGGGATCTTGAAGCAACTCCTTTAAAATAAAAACTTGAACCAGCACTGCCCAAAAGTAATCATATACCTTGAATTTATTATTATTATTTTTTACATTTTGTCATGTTGCAAAATGTGATTCATCCTAAAACTGGTTGATTTGTGTATGAGGCCAAGAGCAGTATTGAAAAAGTTCTGGTCGTGTACATGACAAAAATATCCTGTATTTTCAATATATCTGAACTATGGCAGTTCGACCAAAGAGTTGTCTTTCAAAGAGAATTTAACAAACTTTATGGAAGAATGTGTATGATGAAACCAAACAGGAACTTTTAAACCATTGCTCCAAATGGTGTGTTTAGAGTAGAAACATCTCATGTAAAGGTGGTGGCTGCATTACGCTCAGGAGTGTCTTTTTGTTAGACGAAACTGGAGTCTTAGTCAAGCTAGATGAGGTTATGAATGGATCCAAAGTCCAAAATTTTCTAATCTTTACTTGAAAGCGTTTTGCCGAAAATAGCTACCGGTATATACCGCTTTGACAGAAAACCCTGTACAGTCAATGTGACCTAGTTCTTATATTTTGTGCTTCTTTGCTTTTGGTTTCTGCGACAGACTGGCGACCTGTCCAGGGTGTACCCCGCCTCTCGCCCAGAACGTAGCTGGAGAGGAACCAGCAACCCTCCTGACCCCATTAGGGACAAGGGTGAACAGAAAATGGATGGATGGATGGATGGATGGACGCTTTTGGTTTTTTTGTGTTTGTACTTTTTTAAAAACTGTTTTAAAGTAAAACACAGCATTACAAACAGTTCTCCACTAATGTTTAGTTCAACCTTGCCACTATATCATCTCCAAAAAGATACATCATTTCACATGATGAAGACCTGATATTTTTACCTGAACTTGATCAAAGTGTAACTTAATAACCATACATGCACACATACTCAAAAGCTCACATCCCCACTCATCCTTGGCGCACCCTTCAGCCCATCTATTCAGCGTTATAGCTCGGGCTGTTTTTGTAACAAAACAAGCTCTAATCCTAAATTCAGGGAGCCATGAATGTGCCTCAACAAATGGCAGACAAATGAGAAGGATTAGCAAGGGCCTGTGAAAGAGTGAAAGGTTTGCCATTGATCTACGGTGGTCCCGTTCTCTTTCAGGGCCACTCGGTTTGAAAACCCCACTGAGTAAGAGCATACAGGGCCACTCCAGAGCCCCCTAGGCCACCGAGATACACACAACAGCCACAATTAGTCTCAGGAGCTGTAATAGCAATTCAATAAGCGCTTTAAAATTGTGCCTTAGTCTGTCAGACACCACCACCCCCCTCATCACAACCCCTCCCATCTCTTCCATTTTCATCTACATACATAAGATTGGTATTATGAGTGGTGAGGGGCTCTCTCTCTTTTTTTTTTTCGTTCCCACCCACCACAGTTCTTTTCAGCCGCTGTGAGAGAAAAATGACCACACAGGGTTTCAAAGGTTTCAGAGGCTGCGGTTTGTTGTCGCTGAAGCAGCATGACTTGTGCCCCTGTAGATTTTGGCTGAGGCCTTCAAAATGGGTTTCTATTATTACTTTCTTCTGTCACTCAGCTGCAAAACGAAGGTTAAAGCATTCAGAGTATCCTTTTCTATAAAGGGTGCTTTAGGTGATTTGTATAGAATTACTCATGTGGAGTTTTGATGGAAACGGCGGAGCAGATTTAGGTTTTCTTGAAGATTGGGAACCTTCTGCTGTGTATGTATGTGCAGACGTATGAAGCCTGTCTTGCAGCTTGCCAGGTGCCATCTTTCAAAGCTTTAGTCCAATCTGCTCATGAATCACCTCAGATCTGATGTAATGCTGTGCAAACACCTGTGACATGAACGTGACAGAGAAAAGGTGCATCAGCCTCGGCGCCCTGTTTTTGGGGCATTCCTTTTTTATTCAGCACAGTGTTTAGGGTTTCTCCTTATGCCCCCAGATCAAAGACCAAAGCCTTTGATGAGGCCTTCCAAAGAATCTTTGCCAAAGAGCATAACACTGACAGGACAGTGGTAGAGCAATGATAATCACAGCTCCCATTTGCTACTCCTGCAGTTGGCACCAAAAGTCAGTCGCATTCTCAGGACAGAAAGAGAGAGGGGAAGTTTGTGAATGGCTTAAAAGGGGGAGAGAGAGCAGGGCAAAAAGAATGAGGACAATGGCAAAGAGGAGAATCGGTTCAAAGTACAAGCAGAAAATGAGATTACGTTGCACAATGCAGGTTTTAGTGTGTACCTGCGACGCCTCGTTAACATTTCTCTCCAGAGGTATGGAGATAGACTTTGTTTTCATGTAAAAGCTAAACCTTTTAAATTCACTGTAATCATATGCCAGAAGAGCTATGGGCAAGTTTATATGCATTATGGCCATAATAACTAAAGTATTAGGTAAGAAGGTCCACAAATATCAACAGACGTTTGAGCATATTCTCTACAACCAGAAACAGATGATCACTTTTCTTTTGACCTAATGACAATGACGATATCGTAATGGTAAAAAATGTTTTTGCAGACTCCTTCCACAAATATTAAAATAGGCCACAAGCTGCACTGTGGGTTGTGCGGCATAATGATGGGCTTACAGGTTGGTCTTCACTCACCCCAACCAGGTATTGTTGATTCTCCTTTCTGCTCGCTGAGAAGACCATGTGATGTCCTATGCCGTCGCACGGTTGATTTGTGTGTAAATAATGTGTAAGAAGAAATTTCATCGTTTATAGTAGAGCTTTCATCCAGCTGCAGGTTTTCTTCGTCAAGACCTCTCATGCTGTGAGGTTTGATCAAGATGAGGTGGGCAAATTATGTCGCAGAGCTCTGATGGAGATGTTACAAACATTTCTCAGACAGTGGCAGGGTCCAGATAAGAGGTCACCAGAGAGATAAGAAAGTCAGCGTGACTCATGAGTTTTGCAGATTTTATTTAGGTTTACCAAGCTCATCTTGCACGAAGGCACTCAAATGACTTAGTTTAAATGGATTTTAGGATTGTTTTCTAAGGATGCAACTTTACATACAACTGACCAATAAGTTGTGCTTCATACAGTATGTGGATCACTAATGTACCAATATCCAGTAGTAATATCATAGAAACTGAGCCAAACATAAAACTTGAATATAGCTATTTTGCTTGGAGTCCGACAAAAGAGTCAAAAATAACAATACACTTCAACTTTAAGAGTTAAAGACTAAGAATAGTGTTAAATATATTAAATGTTCTATCAGCAACAGTCGTGTTTTCTAGGGTTAGCAAGTCTTTACAGAGAGGCAGTATGGATTAAACTATTTAATACTCAGTTTGAATGTTTATAGGTGGTATATGGTTTATGGAGTCTGCTCCATATGGAACACCATGTTTGTGTTGCAGCACAACCATGTGCCGTACCAGCAAGTTAGGGACATGCTGTATGGTTTATGTTCCTGCCTTTTAAACTATCGTCTATTGGCTGAGAGTTAGATGTAGTCTGACAGAAATACACAAAAGTATACAAAGGGTATTAAATGATATCAGCTCTTTGATTACCTCACGTTCTGTTAGATGTAGGGTCAGTATGAAACGTCCCCTGGAAGATGTTCTGTTTTACACCATTTCTTTCTTTTTTAACTGAACAAAACTAAAAACATATGAAATAACAAAGGGGAAAAATGGCCAGCACCAAACCCCTACAGTCAGATTTATTTATTTTTTTACATGACCTCTTAGATTCAACTCGTTCCTCTTTTTAAACTGTGATTTGACTTATAAAGTGAGAAATACCAAATTTGACATAAAAATGGTTTAATACAATCGTTCACCAATGTATGAAGTAGTGCGTAACAAAGTGAACTACTACTAGATGCAATATGTAGAATTATTTTGCACCTTATGATGTAATTTTTCTTATGCAACATGTTTTCATATATTTTTATTTGTTGTTTTATTTATTTATTTTTTAAAGAAGTGACTATTATTGCATCACATAATCTTAATTTGAAGGTTATTCACATAATCTGTGATAAACCCTAAAACTGAATGATGTGTATGGTTTAAGATTTTGATGTCTTCGAACCTGTTTGAAAATGAAAAGAGTAAAGCCCCAGTGTCTTCACCTTTCCCTCTGATTTAAAACAATTTTCTGATTGCTCTTTCTCTTTATATCTATCTGTAGACATAATGCCTCTCACATCTTTTGATGCAGTTTTCACACACACACAAATGTGGAAACTGTGAAGAAAAACACAATTTCTTTTTTTTTTTTTTTTTTGTCGGACTGCACTGTATTATATTAACCTCATTAGAATATGCAGAAAATAACTTAGGAAGCAGATATTCTAACTCTAAAATGTTACAGAGCTCAGCAAATGTACATTTATGTAGCATGAGGATGGATAAATAAAAAGGAAAGATTGTTGTCACCTCCAGGCAGCTGCCTGGAAGAGTTCAGACGCGCCTAGGAGGGAAGCATGGGCAGGAAGTGGGTGGACGGGTGCCTTCGCCGAGCCTTGTGACCTCGTCGTGGTTTCCCGCGTCCATTCAGAGAAACAAACATCTGCCTGCCGCCGTGCTTCCAGCGAAGCGAGGCGTACGTGTTGTAGCCGTTTTCCTCAATGCGTTCTTTGAACTTGCAGCTTGGGCTGTACTTCACCTGCAGTCAGACAGAGGAAGACGATTAAGGATGTTAACAGAAAGGTCTGCATTTCAATGTTGACTAATTTTCCGGCTGCGCCATCAAAGGCCAGCTTTCAAGAACTCCTTTAAAGGTCAAGGTCTGTTGTTGCACTGAGAGATTTTCCAGGTGTTTGCAGATGTTGCAGGGGGTGTATTTTCCTATTGCAGATATTCTTGATTAAGTCAACTTTTAAATAAAAAAGAATGAGAATTAAAAGGTCCTCAAGTAAATGTGCCTCACTGGTCATAATAATCAATGAAATAATTATTGTACAATCATTAGCCACTTCATCATGTATATCTTGCTGGTGTGCAATTAAAACATTTTGGACTTTTGATATTCCTTACTTAGAGATTTTTTGCCTATCTTGACATAACGGTATCATAACACACTTGTTGGTTGTATTTAATTTAGCTCTGCTGACCTTTGGGACTACTGAAGTATAGAAAACTGATTGTCATGCTCAAGAAACCACAACCTGAGATCCATGGCCTGCAACAGTACTCAAAGCGGCTATACTTAAAAAATGCCTACTTGGTATGCCAAAAGTGTGCCTACAAAAAAATCTGAACCATTTTGCCATCCAAAACAATCTTCAATAAACTTATTTTGCTCAGTTCATTGCTTTCTCAGAAGGTAGCAGCAGTTTGTGATCTAGTTTCTGAGTCCTGACTGTTAAGGATTTTTAAAAACTAATCCTTTGCTAATCTTTTTTTATTGGAAGGATGTTCTTTTGGTTGAAAATCCAGACCACATCCAATCCACTTGTATGTGGGCATTTCCTGCCTCTTATGATAGCAAGACATACTGGTATTATGTTCCAGATCGCTATCATGCTACCAAAACAAGATCTTCACTGTGATGCCTGGTTATTATGAACCTTCTATGAATCTCTTGAAGTTTCTGAATCTCCAATGTATTAAATGTATAAAGTTTTAGTGTAGGGTGTTTCCCTTTTCCATGTCAGTACTTGTTGACTGATATTTCTTTTAAGATGTTAGTGCGGTAGACATCACACATTTCGTGTGTCTGATTTTAACAATAAAAGGTGATTGCGTTTGAAACCTTGCTATACCAAACAACAATTGGCAACCACTTAAATCCCAGCCCACCTGGCTCTTTGTTCTTTTCTCTGTCATCTATTTTGACAGTGTAACAAGCTGGTTGAGGATGCAGGTATTGTCAGTCTCAGAGCAGGTATAGAGGTGTGACACTTTGGCCTCTTTCTTGTAAATTGCTTCCATGCAATTCATCTTGGGTACCTTTTTCCACCCTCCCCAATGACTAGACCTGGAAGTCTTGACCTCCAGAAGCAATGTCGTAAGGCTGTATACGCACCGATCCAAAGAGTGTGCCTTTCTTGGACATTGCTAAGTACAGGCCAGTACTGACAGATTTGATGGCAACAACTCCCACACTGACAGATCGGATTTCCATCAAGCCTGAAAAAGAAGAAGGGACAAGAGTCTGGGTTAGAGGCATTAAGGGTTTCTATGTTTCACAATCAAAAGCCTCTCTGCCGTAAGACAGACAATAATGTACGTGGGAGATTCTTGATATAAGATGCGCGTTCTGTAGCAAATACCTGCAGCATACCATAGTCTGAACCTGCACATTCCACGTGGCTTTGCTACATGCATCAATAAAAACCTCCTTCCTCAGGATGTGACACTTCCTCCTGCTCCTGCAAGTGTTGTTTACTAAAGGAAATAAAGCCTATGTGTCTCTGCCACTTAAGTGGGCTCTCCAACCCACTTAGAGATTTCAAACAAGTGCCACGTGTTCTGCTTCTTATCTGCATAAGAAAATAGCGGCCACAGCCACAATAGGAAGGTTTCTGTGGTTGCCTCCAAGCATCCTGAAAAGTAGTTGATTGAAGAAGATAGTGGTTGTTTGCTGGTTTACACCTTCAAAAGACACCTTAATGTGGTTGCATGTGAAACCTTTTTTGTTACTATGAATCATGCAGGAAAACTAGACTATCTGTTGCATATTTGCGTATAGATTCTACACTTCTTTGTGTGTAGAATATACACACAAAGTCAGTAGAACATAGTGTAAATGCTTAGATTTATTTTACAAATATAAATCTAAAATATAGATTTATATTTTACACAGATAACGAAAAGAATATTTCAATGCATCCTACTCATAATGGCCCATTGCCAGTCATATTGGATGAAGTGAGTGAATGAAAATCAATTTTAAAAGTTTTCCATGTCTATTGCATTGAATTTGGTTTTGGACCTGTACTTGATCTGTTCTGCTGGACTGTAAACTTTTGCTTCAATCATTTTCTTTTGTTACTATTTTTAACTTGCTGGTTGCTGCTAAAGAAAAGCACCCACACGGCTTACCACTGCCACCACCATGTTTTGCTGTAGGAATTGTGTGCCCATGGCTATTTACTGTATTTTATTACACAAAGGTTTACCATGAAGGTTGAAATGTTCAACTTTGGTTTGATCTTTTTAACAGAGAGGCCTCTTACACATGTTCGCTGTGTCCCCTGTGTGGGCTATGGGAAACTGTAGATTGACATTTTTATGGGTTTCTTTCAACAATTGTTTTCTTTTTGCACACTTTAGCATGAACCCAAGATTTTATGAGTGGACGGCTAATTTTTGTCCTGTTGACAGATTCTCCCACCTGGGCTGTGAATCTCTGCAGCTCAGTCGACATTAACATGGCCTCTTGGCTGCTTCTCTGATCTTCCGAGTGTTGTCTGGGCCTTTGTGATGCTGATTTTTCACTAACAGAGCAACTTCATAAATCCTTAGGTTAAGATGCACATAGATGGACTTTGGTGTCTTCCGAAAGCCAGTTGTATCTGGAAACTGCTACATCATTTGAGTTGGTGATTTTATATCTGTCATTCAATTTTCTAGTCTTATGTCCCAAATAGTTGCAAATATTACAAAGTGCTGTTACTGTTGAATTCAGTATTCCTTGGGTCTTTTTGTTCTTAGTTGTGCAATTTAAAAATATCCGTGTGTGTAGGAAATTTTGAATATCTTTGTAACAAAAAAATAATTTCCTTTCAGCAGATAATCCTTACTTTCCAAAAAAAAAAAGATCTTCACCTCTTTGTTGCGCTGAAGCATGAAACAAAGCAGCAATTGTATTCAAAATAATTCTACATGTACACATTTAACCTTTGCTCCTGCTGCTAAAAAAAAAAAAAAAAAAAAAAAAAAAAAAGAGTACAAATTATTGTGAAAAGGAGAAAAATGTTCCTCTTACTGAACTCTATTTGTTCATATTTATCAGTAGGAATCATAAACTTCATATGTTGATGAGTTTTATGGGGTTTTTATTCTGTAGATTCTCCAGGTGGCTACACTCAAACATCGCATCCTCTTCCAAGGAATCTCTTATCTCCAGAACATTTTTATCTGAACTTCTGAGTAGTTGTATTTTAACAAACAAATGGCTTCTACCGCGATAATTATGTGAAATTAAATTAATTATATCCCAACTTTAGAAGATTTGCCTTTACCTTTACAGAGCTCTTTGGTTCCTCCTATCAGTCTGTAACTTCTCATATTGAGGTCATCAAACCATATTTCCGATCTACCATAACTGACTGACACCTGCTGGCCTCAGGTTTTCAACCAGCTTGTGACTGAGAAACCAGTAACCTCCTCCCAGATGATGACATGAACTTGTTGGTTCCTCTGTCCATTCTAGTAGCCTATATATTGTGAAAATCCGGTAGAAATGATGAACTAATCGAGTCATGTTTACATAGAAACAATGAGCGTTTTTTGTGAGACTTGCGGTCACGTGGGTCGGTTGTGGGCGGAGCTTGGTAAGGTCCATGTGAAATCATCTGTTTCGGCCATCCACACAAACGTACAAAGACTAAAAAAATGAAGAAGAGCGAGGCAAGCCCACTCGACCTCTTTTCTTCCCTGACAGGAACGTGTAAATGATGCCTTGTCTCGACTTGGGCGCAGCTGCAGGAAGGTGTGAATGTCTTGGTTTCATTCATCCAGGTATCTCCCCAGCTGCACCCCTATGGTGCCTCTGATCCTCAGAGGAAACATTAAAGTGTGTGGTTTCTTTCTTTTTTTTTTTTTTTTTTTTTTTTTTACAAGCTGTGTTTACAAATACCGGGTGTGCTCTGTGGTGGCACCTGAAGCGTGCAAGCGACTCGTAAGCAATAAGCCAAGTTGATAATTTAGGGTCCTGCAAGGGTTTACGGGGTATTAGTGCAGGCCAGTGAAAACCGCTGGTGCCTGAAAGTAGTGCCAGCAGTAATTGGCACCATTTGGTGCTTGAAGCTACAGCATGGGACACAATTTGTCACATCAGAGATGTTTCTAGGATTTTTGTGTAAATTGTCAAATCTGCTTTATTTTAATGTGTCTTTTGGGGCTTTTAAACATAATGCAGAAAAGCACTTCAGTTAATTTAAAAAGCATGTCACAGCAGGTGAAAAATAATTTAGATTTTTGAGCTTCTTTTTACATGATCACTATTAAATAACTATGCTATGGTTCTTTTTCAAAAATACATTTTATTCATCCCTGTTGCTTCCTGCTGAGCTAGATGAGAAAAAGATCTGAAGAAGCAAGAGGGAATTTCCCTCTCACTTAAAGGAATCACTTAGGCCCTTGACGCTTGACCACACATCTACAAACACCAGGGAGAGCCACATAACTCACAGGCCACCATTTGAAAAGTCACACCATTGTGTTCAGAGTGAATTATTCTAAGCTATTAAAGAGTTTTCCAAACCGTTGAGTTTCAAATATCACTTCAGTCTGGATTTAACACAAACAAAAGGTGCCAGTTTGATAACACAGTAACGTAGCACATATTTTCATCTTAAATTATTTTTAAATCAAGCCAGATATTTAATGACTGCATGCAATGTTCGATTTATGCCTGGATAGTTTTGTTCAATGTGATATTTATGCAGTGTAATTTAACAGGAAAAAAATCAGATGGAATAAATGAAAAAGTTCATCTACCAGATTGTAAGTGTTCACAGCCTTAAGGTGTAAAGGACACACCTCCCTTCCCAAAGAAACTGAATGCAGAAAATAATGTAAAAGTTGCTTTTTCAAAGTATTATTTTAATGGCGTTAAACCAGAGCAATCAAACTTATATTTTTTTTTACAAATTCCCGTCTAAAAGATCTACAGATTTCATAGTTGATTTACAAAATCAAACATATACTAAATGTGCAAAAAGTTCTGAAATAATTTATCTTGGTCTCAATTTAATGGTCACTAAATCCATTCATTTTTACAAAGGTGTATATCGATTGTAGTAAATGCTCATGACTAAATAGCTGGGACATTTATTACAGTCTAATTAAATCATGCTCGTATTTCACAATTTCTTAAGCTACTAAATAATTCAATAGTTTTGAACAAATATCACTTGAGGGAAGACAAACAATGAGAACAAAATAACTCTTTTCACCGTTGGATCCGTGGGTCACCACTTTGCCTCCTTCTGCAGAGCAAGTATCAACTGATGGCCCCATTGAGCAAAAGAAAAAAGGCACTTTTGGCTCCCCACTTGCAATTGGCAAGATCTCTTAACCTTTGACATGTTTTGGCTGGGACTGTCAATAAGCTCAAGCTGCCATTACAAGCAAATCCTGCACTATACGTGTCTAGTCAACTGTGGACTTGCCATTTATTTCTCCTCTAAGAGATTTTTAAAGCAGAAAAAGTCTTTTACCCAGACTCTCTTTTACTCTTTCTTCTTTTTCTGTCGCCCGTATTTTGGACGCTAGCCCATCGTCAGATCATTGAAGCCTTTTCTGACCTCGGAAGAAAAAAAAAAAAAAAAGACAGAAAGGAACGAAAGAGACACTCTCCCTGGGTTCCCTTTTGTCAGAACCACAGTACGGAGGTGGGGGAGGAGGGAGAAGGACCGGAGGGAGTACAGAGTGAAGGTGCTGGCTGGATGATGGTGGGTTTGGCGGTGGGGGAAGGAGCCTCCAAAAACCGCCCCCCAATCAAGTCTTTGTTGCTCACCTGTGAGGTGAAAAGCTGGACAAGATCTAATTAATGAACAAGTGTTCTGAATGAAGGGCACCACGGCGGAGCAAAAGGCCTCAGTCGATCCAGAAGGAAGCTGAAATGTTTCAGCTCTTTCGTCCCTGTTGTCTTCCTTGCAAATTTTCCGAGCTCTTTAATTTTTTCGTACTGCCCCTTGAGCAGCCCTCTGCCCACGGCTTCTTTCTCGACCAGAGCAAAGGCCTGGGAATTTTGGGAATCCTGCTGTGTTCCTGCTCTTGATTAACATAACTTTTCAATTATTTCACAGTTTGCTTGCTTTTTAAATGAAGAGGGGCTTGTTTTTTTTTTTTTCCTTTCTTTTTTCTCTTCTGTCCTTCTTTTCAAAAAATAAGCTTTTCATGTCGGGTTAGGGCTGCCAGGCCTAATGGCTGTGACCAGCATCTTTGATCTGCCACGACCCCCTTGAAGGGTCTGGTAGTGGGCAAAAAGGGCCGCCTATGTATCAGCGTGGACAAAGGATGCATCACTCACTGTGGCTTTAAACACCTTGAGAGTTTCCATGAGAAACAGACCCCATGAAGGCCTTCATAGTGTAAGGATATGAACACTTGCATGTAACCTTTAATGTAAAATAATGACACAATTTAGATCTCATGGCAAAGGACATTTATATACATTCATAACCTAAACATAATCCAGGTATTCAGAATTGTATGAATTATTTTTTCAGGTTTATAACCTTCGATTATTGGACATTGCCAGCTAAGTTTACAAAAGCTCTTCTGATCAGCTGCAACTTGTAGGCCTGGTAAGTTGCCAAGAGACTGGAGCAACCTTTTGAATTTAACCATAGTCTGTTTGTGCAAAAACAGCAATGATTGTGTGTTTCTGCTTCTTTTCCACGTCAAGTTGAAAATTATCCAGGCGGACACGCAATCAACATATTGAGCTGTAATTTGACTGAATAGTGGAAATTGGCCAAATATGTTTACTAATGCGTGTTCTTTGGTGGTGAAAACATATTTTAAAAAATGGTAATTTGTGAATTTGTAGATATTATGTGCAGATTTGATGTTGAATCCAGTGGATGTAACAATCCCAGTTTGAGCTGAACTCAATTAAAACGTGACATCAATTTGATTCCTTTTCAAACTTCTGATCAATGGCTACACATGACCTTTTACACTGAGCGATGTCCTGTCAGATATTAATTTGAGGTTAACAATTTGATGTGATCCACTTTCCTCTATTGCCATATGTCCTTTATTTTATTTTATTTTATTTTATTTTATTTTTTCATTTACCAGTGGGTGTAATAAAGTGAACTTGACCAGGATCAAATTTTGATTGTATTTAATTAAATAGAGTTTATACATTGATGCTTAATCTATGTGGATATGTTTCTTTTGTGAACTACCTGGAGATGACACACGCGCTTGATAAACTGAATCAAAATGAACTGAAATGGACGTTTCCCATGCATTTAGTAAGGTCTAAAATCTCACCGCTACTGTATTGGCATAGACACCAACTTTCACACCTTGACAACAAATCAGTGATTACAGTTGACAGATTGTTGGTAATAAGTGAATCAATAAATGCCTCGCTGTCACTGCTCTTGTTTGAGCATCTCAGCGCATGCACAGGAAGCACAATATTGTCAATGCTTTAGTCCAAAAGAGGCAAACAGGCACACAATAGCTTCTCTCTTTATCTCAATTTCCCCATATCCAAACACTTGTGTTTCACTGACAAATGAAGGAGAGTCTTGTCAGGACGTTATGATAACCGGATATGATCACTGTATCTTGGGATACTGATGCTGTAAGGATATCGGTGCAATATTTGCTGACATGGACCTCAACATGACCTCTGGCTAATACTAGCTGCTTTGATGAAATAAGATCATATAGCACACTTCCCTTCAATGACATTTAAAACCAGATATTTCTTCATATGTTGGCAAGGTAAATTAATCTAAGTTTCAGCAGATGAACAACAGCAGCCATTTTCCAAACATCTGGAAGCTCTTTGTGTTTCTGAAAGGATCACAAACTTCCCTGAGACTAAAGGGTAAATTATTACCTCCAGCATCTGTCACGTGGGCATGGCTGTAAAGGTCCACAAGGCATGAAATGATGATCATCTTCCCACATCTGTGTCAGTCTGCCTTGCAACTTTTACAAGCCTGTTAATTGTACACTTGCAGCGTCCGTGCCAACTAATGTGTGAATGTGAACGCATCTGGCAAGCGAGTCTGCATAACGAATATCTGGAGTGTGTATTCGTAAAAGAAAAGCAAGGCTAATGTTCTTGTTTGTCTATTTTATATAGCCATCTTTCTTGCAACACCCCACAATCATCTTGTACCTTTAATCTTTCAAATGTATTGTTGAAGAAAAACGGACTTGATACAGCAGAGATCACTCAGGGCACTGCATTTGGTTTGACTTCCAAAAATGGAAGGTGTGAAAAATTATGTCTCTAAATAATTCATGCCCATTACCAATTTCTGTTTTAAAGACATCTACAACAGACAATTTTATAATTTATCTGAGTCTGTCTTGTTTTAGGATTCTGTCATCACAAGATCTTAAATATATGTTGTTTTTGATGAAGAACGAAAAACGTGTTCTTCATTTGCAAATGAACATTGGTCTAATCTGTATTGATTTGCGTAAGACATTCTGCTGATCACAATTTGCATTAAATAGGACTGCTAACATAATTAGTAGGCTAAAATTGTCCATTGAATGATGATAATTTGTACATTTGTTAATTCTTTTAAATGGTGACTTATTTTATATTTTAGAAATAATTATTTATTTATTTTTATTTTCATATGCATTAATGTAAGCAGCATGTGTGTGCTGACCCCGACCTTCCTCTTTGTTTCTGGGGCACTGTATCTGCCTTTCTCCATGCTATTTGGACTCCCATCTGTCTGCATGTCTTCCACTGTCCATCTGTCCTTGATGTGTTTTAGTCTCTTTTTCAGTCTATTTATTTCCTGGTTGGGTCATAGCCCCAATCCGACTCCATCTCCACATCCCCCTCGTCCACCTGGAAATGTATTGTACCTTACAACTCTCACAGGACCAGCGTGATTTATTCATCCCTTAGCAGCAGTGAGATATTTCTACTTTGTGCAAAGGGTTGGGCACTTTGGAAACACCTGACTTCCAAACTGAAAGAGAAATCACATTAAGATAATCTGCTCTTCCTTTTTGTGAAGTTATAGAGAATTGTAAGCATGGGAGTAAAGAACAGTAGGGCAATCTTTATCCAGTCTATGTTAGTAAAAGGAGGTACGTCCAGAACAGCATCCAAAACCTTTTCCTCCTGCGATCTAAATCTGTTCCACACGTCACCTATGACTCTGTGAGTCTGAACAATGTTTCCTTTAACTGCATTTGCTCTGAAATTCAGGACTGTTCCAGAATTATTTAGCAAGAAAGAGTGTGCGCTTTGATCATATCTAATCAAATAAAACTAAAGTAAATAAGCAACCAGAATAAGTTTGCGCCACTTTGGGCTTCAGTCATTCTTTCCTGCATACCTGACATTTCACAGACATAAATATGCTGTCACTTTTTGAATCTGCCCGTACGCTTGGCTTTATGGGTACAATATAATGGCCACCAACCTGAAGAAGTGGGACGCTTGAGGAGTGGTTTGCGACTGAATGCAATCGCCTGCATGTGGCCCACCCTTTTAGAAAAATAAGGTTGAACGACGGATGGAAAGAACAGGAAGACAGAGAAAAGACTGGTGGAAGACTGACCCTCCCTGTCCAAGTATCGCTTGCACTTCCCACATTCCTTTAAATCCCTGAAGAAATGACAGCAAAGATGAGCCTGAAAGGAATTTGTGTCTCTTGTCCTGCTTTTTTAGCTAAAGGACTATGATTACAATTATTATTAACAGTAAGTCACTTTTAATTCCCTTATTAGTTGCAACTTTGAAACATTGGGATATTGACGTCTTTTATTGTTGGTGGAGCCACACCACACCAACACATCACACAAACAGAAACATGGAGAATCAGTAAACCATTTCCAACGCAGATTAGTGTGTGTCTTTAGCCCACTTTTCCTGTTGTACTGAGCCATGAGCAAAGGTGTAAAGAGGAGATGACATTCTAGTCTACACGCCAGGGATACGTTTTTTAGAGTCTGTGAACAACTCATCAGTGATTTGCTGAAAGCTGACTCCCAGACTCCCTCCTGCAGCAGCCAAGGCTGCGAGGGGTGACATTCTCTCACATCCAGAGTCTGGTCCCCAGTCCACTCCCCAACCCCCCGCTATTTCTCACGTGGTGCTACCGGGAGAAGCACTCCAGGGATTAGCCTAGCCAGGTCTTTCAAAGGCCATTAGAGCAAATTACAGGTATCCTCTTACCAGTGCGCTGGGACAGACCAGGTGAGGGGCGCAGAGGCCAGGCTATAGCCCAGGGGTCAGCTTGGGACAAAAAGACGAGGCCACCCTGGGCCCCACTCTATCGGAGTGTCTCCCTGGCTCCACAAACTGGTAGGCCAGCATCTATGAATGGCTCACTTGATGGGACCTCAGAGACATTGTCTCGCAACCGTAACTTTAGCCTTTTTTTCTTAACACCCTCCCACCCCCGCACCTCGCTCTCCCATTGCTGATTTTCTTGTCTTTCAATCAATGTGGGCATCCACACAAAGCGACTATAAAATTTGAGCGAAGTCACAAGCTGCAGACCAACAGAGCATGCCAACTTGCACCTGTGGTTCTAAAGTACTTCATCATTGTGTTGCCTACTGTGATGGGTTTAAACCAAATTGGAAGCAAATGAACCATTTCCACTTGAAATTTTAATCTAAACTGTAATGACAACCACACAATCATTAATGTGTGGTCTGTCAAAGTCTCACTGTGCTGCAAGCATAAAGAGGCTGATGCTGCTGATAAGTTGCGTGGATGGCCAAGGGGAGTTCCGCATCCTGCCATTTTCTATAAACTACACACACACAAGCACACACACTGCTCTTACCCAGTTGTGTCAACCGCACTCACGCAACCACATGCATGCACATGCCTCACCCTAACCCAAACGGTGGATGACAATCTGGCGGAGGGTGCTGCGGAAGTGTTTCATTAGTCAATTACCGCTGGTAGATAAAGCCTGCGTTCCCACAGTCCTCAAGGCTTGGGGGTCAAATGTGACCAATTACCCCCCATCCCCTCACAGGACAGATTAGTCTGTCTGATTTATCCCCAGACAGGCTGACCCGTGTACTCTAAAATCACCCTCCACATCTGGATACCTCTGTGCGGTCCTGTAAGACTGAGTGAACTGCTTTTCCTGGCAAATGTGCTACCATACGTGACAGCGAGTATAAACCATTTGGAGAATCTCACTTTGAAAAACAAAGATCCCAGATATCTCTCTGCACTACCACACAACAAGACCGCATAGTCATTAAGATACCTGTCTGTCTTTGACACTAAAACAGTGTACCAGCTGTTTTAGCTGGTACACTGCTAAAACACAAGCCTCCGTGGTCATGATGAGTTGTGATTGTATGTTAGTGAACATCAGTCAGTTCATTAGGGACCTCCAGGATGTTGAATCAGACCCCCCACTCATCAAACCCCAAATTTACAAGCCCAATGGGGTCAAGCCAGCCAGAAAATGAAACATAAGAGGATAACTTCAGGAAGTGGGTACCCAGCAGGGCCGAGGGTTGCTGTAGTAAGCTTTGGGATAGCAAAGGTGAAAAAGGTTAATGAAGTCATTCGTCTGGATTCCACCAGCTCATCTGTGTCCTACATGGTTCTAAGAGGGCCACAGTCATAGTCATCATTAAAGCTTTTCTTTAATCAGCAGCGGAGAGCAAACTGCCTCCAAATCATGCATCACATTCATAACAAGCAGACGACTTACTATCAAAGGTTTTGCAGATAGTTACCAGCAGACCTGCCTGCAGTGAGGCTTGTGAGTCACGACGTCTGTGTTTTCCTGTGTTTGGAAAGGGGCAATAATGATGTTGGCATTGTTCACGTCAAACTGAGGTCACTGTCTGTGTAACTAAATGTTAGTAAGCAAGTCTGCTCAGCTGATCAGACCAGTCAGGCCAGAAAAGATAACCGCTCTGTACTGTGATGCTTTCTTGTATTCACTAAATGACTTTCTGCTTGTAAATACTTGTTCTAAGTCATTAATCCACAATTAGTTAGAGAAGATTGAGAAACTTATAAAATGTACCTTTAACCCAAAACATTTAAGATGCTGTTATGCTGTTCCCTCTCCTTAATTCACTTATCATATAATTAATTCCACATCTGAGCACATAAAAACACACATGTGGACCAACACTGTGGTACAGCAATAAAAATGACAGTAACAGGATTTCGGCTTGCAAAGTACAATTTAAATAGACCCAAACAGTTTCCACTGCATAAAATTCAAGAAAGCCACAGATTACATGTCAATGAGGCTGCATTTAAACTACTTGGGATGTTTATTCACTACACATACCACCATAGTGAATCTGATTTTGGTCTCTAACAGACAAGTAAAATGATACTTAAAGTCACAATGATAGTTGATAGTTCAAAATCAAAGTTCTTTGTGTCAGTGTGGATACATTTGTAGTTTCCCGACGTTCCCATAAAAGTCCAAATCCCACTCCTGCGTTGTGAGCTTTTAACTCTGCAAAATGTTTCGGGTTTTTGTCTGTATGTAGTACAGTTCAAAAGCGGCCAGAAGGCAAACTAAATCTGGGTTGGTTTGCAGAGTCCTGCAAACCCTACCCAATGGACTTTAAGTATGCGCATGTGTGGCTCAGGTGCGCAGAGAGTTTCCAGTGACTGAGCACCAGGACACAGAATATTCTCTGTGGCCTGAACTTGCCCCATATTTACATTATTAAAATGAGATGGGCATACAGCAGTTGACAGAAGGCACTAGAGTGAAATCAGGTTCCTGCCAAAGCTGTCATTTGCTCCACTGGCCAAAGGGCCCTGACCCTAATCCTATCCACTCCAGGGGAGGAGAGAAGGGAAATGGAGACAGTGGAAGACAGAGTGCCTGATCGGGTACTGTGTGTGGCGAAGTATTCATACCTCCTGATCTTTTCACAGTCTCCTGTATTTTATTTGACATTTTATGTGATAGCGTAAAACAAAAGGGAGATCATAACTGTAGAGAAGATGGAAATGATACATGGTTTTGATTTATTTATTTGTTTATTTTACAAATAAAATTCTAAACTGGTGTGCACAAAAAAAACGCAAAATTAATCTTGTTTAGAGCAACAAATGTTACACGACTATTTGTAAAAAGACATCTTATCTTATTTACCTTAATCTAATTTACCGCTAAAAAAAAAAACAGTTTTGCAAAAAAAGGACAGACATCATTTTGTGCTTCAGGATGTTTGATGTTTGTAGAAAACTGCGTTAAAAAACAACATATAGTTTCCAATCTAATGACAAGAAAAATAGATCTAGAAGCAGCCAAAGATCTTAGAGTCAGTGAGAAAAGTCTAAGGTGTCACTTGCAGCTCCTTAGACCGTCAATCTATTGACGGCCAATCTACGGATCTCTTCTTTCATTCAATACAAAGTAGGTATTGTAGTAGTAGTGCTGGAACTACAAAGTGAGAATTAACAAAGAACGATTTGAGATAAAGTACACTGTGCGCTGCCTCTGTCACTGCTTTGTGCCACCCTCTGAGTTGTAATGAGGAGCATGGCCTCCCAGACGAGAAAAACACACATATAAACACACAAGCCCACACGTGTCAGCGTGCACGCAAACACACAAACACGAATCTGCCTAAGCCAAGCCCATGGTCAGGTCTGGTTCATATTAGCCTTTAGGGAACAGAAATGCACATCTTTTTCAGTTTAGGGTTTATTTTGTGCTCCCGCAATGGCACAAAGATAAACACAGACACATGCATTCAGAATGCACAAGGACTCAGTCTGTGCTCTGACATGATACTTACATCCTGCTCATGTTCATTTAGTGAAATGGCCTCAGAGATAAAAAGCAGGTATGTCTGGGTTTGTGTAATCTGGTTCAGAGGTCTGTTGGTGTGCCAGGACTTGCATTAGACTGGCTGTTCCTTATTTTCTCTGACACATATGTTGCAATGTCATTTGTTCATATTAAACATAGGGAAAGTTTCAAATTATGAGGTAAGCATATATAATATATTTTGGGGGGAGCTACAACAGCAGGTTTCAGACTCCCAGTTTCCAAAAGATTTTCCCCCAGTCTTGACTTGATCATGTGCTCCTGGCTCAGCACTGGTTCAAATACTTGCTGATTTAGTTGAACAACTGGCTTTTCCACACAGCCATCATGTCACTCAGTTGATTTTGGAGCCTTAGTTTGTAACTGAATAACCTGTTGCAAAAAAACATATTTTTTTCTTTCTTTTTTTTCTATGAACAGTTTTAAACCCATTTTGAATTTCACTAGATGAGGTGTTTGTCTCAAAAGTTTCACCAGGGGTCGATATCAATTATCATGGCAAAATACTTTTTTGCATTTAAAGGAAATCATGGTAAGAGTCAATGAGTACATCAGAAACCTGATAAAACCCATAGCTTAAAAAAATTAAATAAAATTCTTTCTCAGTTTGAGAAATTGTCTCAAACTGTTAGGTAACCTAACCTCTACTTTATAACAATAATTGCCCCGTAGAGTGTCTTTGAGCCTGTTCATAAACTCAAACAGGGCAATCCTACAAGAAAACCATTTAAGAAGGATTCACTCCATTTGTGTTAGTCAGTATTTTTCCTCAAAGAAAAAAGTTGGTGGGCTTTGATTGTTTACCAAATGTGGCCTATGACAAAAAATTGTCTGATATCTTTTTGAGAAAAAGGTGCAGTGTGGTTATCTGACATTTATATCTATGGTGTTCATCTAATATTTATCCTTTTTTTGCCATGAGCTTTTCTACCACCCTCTCTTGTCCCACTTTCACCAGAAACTCAGAACAGGACTTAGTCTCAAAATTAACAGATTAATGCGCCTAACTTGTGATCCATTTATTGATGGACTGGTATGTTTTATCTGACATGATTCTGCTGCAACAACAAGTCATGCGGTGTGATGGGAGCCACTATCATATCCTGCTCTTGCTGTGTGACAAGCTTTGCTAAATGACACACTGTGTGCCACTCTTGAAAGGCTACAAAAGACTTGATAGTGGGGATGAAAAGGCAGGATGTGTTATTGATGATTAAGTCAATTTCCCTCCAGGATAAATATTTCCTCTAGGCGTAATGACATAATTAACTGCATGTCAGTATGTCAGAAGTTGCACAAAAAAAATCTGTTGCCAATCAGCAAGTTTTCAGTCATCATCAGCTGCCCATGCTTTCAGACCTCTAGGGTTATTTTACTGAGGTTTGCAAAACAGATTGAAGTATATTGAAAATCCATGTGCAAATATGGCTTATAGCTTTCCTTGGGGAAAAAGGAGAAGTTCAGATATGCTACCTGGGAGACTCTGCTTTTATTTTATGTCACAGCTTCCTTATACTGTGGACCATATTATACAGTGAGTGTAAATCAGATGCTCTGCTATATTCAAAAGGCCAGATTTAGGGCTTTATATACTACCCCACATTAGGGTTTCTGGGGGTTAAACTGGTCCTGAAGGGATTACATCAGCATATATAACCAGGTGTATTTCCACATGTCGGCAGACTTACTCCTTCACCAGCATTTGAAAACCATAGCGGACAAGCAGGGCTCAGGAAGTATTGCTAGCTGTTTCCAAATGATAGATATAATTCTCCTTTTTACCAAAGAACTACACTAAATTTCTCCCATTGAGTAAAACATCAAACTCTCTCTCTCCTCTGGATTTCAAAACTTACTTCTTGGCTATGACCATGCGCTGCGTTATATTACACCACTGTAATTAGCAGTGGCTCGTTACACTGGTGTTTAAAGCACCTAAATCATTAAGGCAGCTGCTTTTGGACAGAAAACAAAGTCTGGTCATGCGGGAATGCGCTGTAATGCCCAGGCAGGCTTACATGGCTTGTTTTTTCTGGCCCAATTCAGAGAGCGAGACCTCCATCTTTTTTTTTCTCTTACTCTTGAATCAGTGACATTCACATTAAATTGTGCTTTCGGAGTTATTGTCTGCTTCTTACAAGTCTCTAGAACATCAGTGGAACCGCCTTTGGTCAATAGCTTTAGGGTTTGAGTAGCTAGGTACAGACACTGTGAAGTCTTTGTGGTCACTTCACGCCCACAGGATATCCATGGCTATGTGTAATGTTATAAAGAAATTAGCTGGCAGGGCTAGAGTCAGACTCTATAAACCTGCTGATGAACCCATTAAATTCAAGAGAGGAGCCAGAGCCACGCTTGCTAAAGGTTGTTAGCTACTAATTGCTACATTTTGTGAACCCATTCAGGATACAGAAACCAGTTGGCACTGATCTGGGATCTCTGGGCTAATTGGACTGACACTGACACTCTTGTCCTGCAGAGTTCCCAGGAAAGTGATAGCGCATGCATTTGTGCGAAGGATTTTGCATTCCTATTCAGCAACCATGCACGTGTGACTGATGTGAAATTATGATTTTCAGATTCAGCATAATATGACAGGTGTCAATTTGATTTTGACAAGAAGTAAGTAACTTGGAGCTGTATGAAAAGCACAACCCAAAAGATATTTCTCCCCTGCTGGCATCCAAGGTTTTTACAAAAAAAATGCCATCACAGTTGAAACAACCCAGAGGAGAACCTTAATGACTAATGAGCAACGGGAAACACTCCAGCACTCTTCTGGCCTTTAATTTCCACCTCAATGCATAGCAGAGCATGCCCCGGTCCTCCAACTGGCCTCATTAACATCTATATTCTCTTGACTCGACAAACCAAAGCACTTTTTTTTTTTATCAGCCAGGTGCTTCCCTCCTTAGCTCCTGGACTGTTGTACTTGAGCCCCAGAGCTTCACCAGAATTAACATTAAGCTATGGCTGATGAGAGGCCAGAGCAGAGTAAACCTCACTGCACCCCAACAAATTTTAGGTAGTGCAGAACAGATATGATGTTCTACAGGTTGCTTTGCTACATGAACGCATCACTTTCAAAGTGCAGTCGTGTAATGTAAGGGACAACATGTGCGATCATGAGACAAAGTGGTGGGCATGGGCTGGTGACCACAAATTTAAAAAGAATTTCAGGTTATACTATGATAAAAAAGGCATTTTGTTGTTGAGATAATTACTGTTAATATTATATAATTAATTTTTAACACAGGTTTATTATCTTTTCAGAATCTTGCAAAGATGAAGGGAGGGGTCTGAAGAAGATACACCTAAAAGCATTAAGAGAAAGTTGAATTTTCCCTTGTTAAATCTGCAGGACACAGAACAAAAATTTCATTCGAATGAATTATGCTCTTCTGCATGAACCCTGTGCAAGGAAAACTAAAATTTTATAATGATAATCAAATCTTTTTTCTCTCCTTCTTTCAAGATTTAATTCAATTCTTTACTTGCTTACTCCTCTGAGATAAAGTGGAGCAAAGCGGTGTGTTTCTGAATCTCCTCCCTTCTTTAATGAGGCTCAGATTCACATTAGCTTCTCCTTTTTTTTTTTTTTTTTTGATAGACAGCTTCCCCCCGCCGACAACAGGCTTGAAACATTTCCACGACATATTTCAGCGCGGCGGTGGTTTTTCCTTTGGGTTTTGTTCCAAGTCAAACATACTCTCGAACTCGGAAAACTGGTGCTTCAAAAAGGAACACGTTGCACATCACGAGAAAGTCAGTAAATACAACACACCCCAGCTGTGAAAGTAGCAGCTGCAGAGGCAGAAGAGAGCTCAAGTAATTCCATGATGACTTCTGCAACGTCTCTTTTATGGGGTCCGCAGGGCTGGTCCAAAGTTCAATGAGGCCCTGGGCAGATACTTCTCGGGAATTCATCTTTTCATATCTAAGGTTTTAAATTCCCACAGTTTTATGTGAAGAAGGCTTAACAATAATTTAGAGGTGATACAGAGGTTAAAATCATCATGCGAGATAAACCAGAAAGAATTTTAAATGGAATTGTCACAAAAATTAAGCAGGTTTATAGATCTGAAACAAAACAGGAACTACGCAATCAGAACATTATGTGAAAAAAAAACAAAAAAAACAAACACGCAGAAAGTTAAGACAACAGCTACATTTTTCTTAAAACAGAATAGAATAGAAACATTTCTGCTTCGATATCAGAGACCGATTCAATTTTTCTCGCTGAAAAAACATTGCACAAAGATTCATTCACAAGTAAATACTGTTGCAAAATATGCTAAGGACATCTTTTTCTCTGATTGGTGATGCATTTATAAACTTTTGTTGCTGGAGAAAAAAATCTGACAATGGACAAAATAAATTTTGCTGTAAGGCAGCAAAGACCAGACGTCTCTCATAAGATTTCAGATAGAAATATGAAATAGAGTCATAAGAGTTTTTGAAAGAGTTGTTAAAGGGCCAAGGAGCACTGACAGAGAGCCGTGTAGAAGAATGATTCAAAATCACAACTGAGCAAAGGACAGGACTAGTTTCTCAAAATGGGAAACATCTTGAATATGTCGTTAACAAGAAAGGTTATTCCATAAACCTTTAAAGAAATTTTTGCTAGTGTGTTTCACACCTGCACACCTGCAGCCTATAACTTTATTTGTAAGATGAAATGCATTGACTTCCTTGTACGTGAGAATTACCTGAGTTGCTAAAATCATGTGGCGTGAATTTCATGCCCGTGACTCCATCAGCAATATTTAAACTAAGGAAAATATTGATTAGATCAATATCGATTGCGTCTGCTGTGCATAATAATTCAAACTTATGAATGTGGCACTCTTGTCAATCGGTGCCATATGGGTTTAAGTTCATGGAGCCACCATTCCAGTTGACTGGATTAAGCATCTGCAACTGCTGATCGTACCTTAGGATAAGTGACCTTATTTCTTTTCTTGATATAACTAGCCTTACACACCCAAATGCAACACGCCATCTTTTCAAATGGGATTTTAAAAACATGAAGCAAAGAAAGAGACCTGCCAGAAAAAGAGTCATGAAACAAAACAGAAGAAAAGAATGAGTAAGAACAAGCCTTAGTTTGAAATACACAATTTCATCTGTCAGGGAAACTTGACTCAGCGTTCACTGTTGTAATTGATCATGAAGCAGTCGCTGGGCGTGCCAGTGCAGCTGTTGTGTTGCAGCTCAGTCTAATTAGCAGCTGGTGACCGATGACCCTGGACAGGATATGATGTGTACCTGCCTCTGCTGCTTTTCTAAACACTTGGGTGTGTTTTTCCCCATTTTCGTCTTAGACATAGGTTAAAAAGAAAACATGTTGAAGTCCTCCCTTTTGGCACCTAAAACAACTGTACTTTTGTGCTCTGACAATCTATTTATAGTAACTTGGACAATAAAGTGGTTTGTGTTTAGTCCTTCTAGATTTTTATCTATTTGATTTTATTAACAAACACTTTACCATAAAAGCGTTCGCGACTCCTATCTGAGGAGTTGGTGTTTGTGTTTCAGTGTGTGATTGTGTACATTCCCACACGTGTGCGCTCAAGGCAGAACATTTTTCTTGGAACACTTTGGAGATTTTACAAATGTTAGCCTGTCCTCTCTAGGTTTTTAGTTTTGTTTGTTTTTTTGCGACGGTGCTGAAATGTCATCACTTCACAAGAAGGGTTTCCTTTGAGGGGATTTCTTTGAAAGACTATCAAGCTGCTTACGTGAAAAACTCACACAATCATGCGCACAACTTCTGCCAGAGTCGAACTGAAGAGCATTGCACAAAAGCACGCTCCTGTGCCAAACAACTTTTGCATTTCCCTTCAACTGTGTCCAAGTCTGTAATCCCTCCATCCATCTAAGTCAGCCTTCCTTCCCTCTCGTCTCTTCTCTCAGCTGTTCCATGCCCCTGCTCCTCTGGGATTGATACAATATTTTCCACCCTCAATTAGCAAAGAGCCTGTCGACTAATTCCAACTGTTTTTGCACCTGAGAGGGTGCTGGGAGTCTGAGCTGGAAAAACTGAGTGGGGTGGAGGTGAGACGGTAATGTAGTGGTGTTGACAAGGGTGTGAGCGCAAGCGAAAGACTTCAAAGCAGTGACACTTCATTCTCTACTGAGTTTGCAAACCTTCCTATCTGTCTTAAACTACATCGCATACAGATGCACAACCACAGACTAACTCCAAGTTCCATTTTGGCAAATTTCAAGCAAAGCCTTCATGACCGTTTGTTTGGCAGTGTGCTCAGCTCAAAGTGCTACAACATCCCTTAACTCTGCGTGAGCAAAGAAAAATATATTCTTTCCATTAAAGGAAAGGATAATGGAGGAGGAATATATGGAAATAACATGTTAACAGACAACATGTTATTATGATTTTTGGAAGGAAAACTGTAAATTTCAAAATCTCAACCTCTTTTCTTATTTTCTCTTAAATCTGACAAATGTCTGTGTTCGTTCAGCCCACAGTTCTTCCGAAATGTGTTTAGTTTGAAATTTGTTTAACAGTTAGGTGGAATTATTTCCTCCAGTAGCTGACATAAGTCGCCTTTGATGAAAGAGTAACGTCACAACCTGGTCCAGAATTAAGACAGGGATAATTAATCTCAGCTTGAGTTTATGCAATTACTAGTGGATTTTAAAGCCTTTGCCAGGTGACTGTTCCTGACAGGTTAAAAAGTCTTTGCCAGTCTGCTCGGTGAAACAGTGGAAGCAGACTCTCTGGCCTGTCAGCTCAACTCAGCAGCTGCTCTTCCCCCAGTAGCTGAATGGAAAAAAGTCTGACTCACCTACTTGTATAAAAAGGTAATAACTACCAAATACATAAATATTACAGTCAAAGGCAAAAAAAAATGTCTCTCCGAAGACTACCCAGTCATTCGGTCAGCCAATGACTAATGGAGAGGGAGGTCAGATCATGGCCAGTTTTAGTTCATCTGGCTTTGTCCAGCTTTTAACAGATGTTCATTGATGGGCTGTCTACTGAGAAACAGCTTCATGCATAATTAAGCTCCTTGGAAAAGTTGCTGAACTATAAGATGCACTGTGGATGGTTGCTGGTTATTTCACGTCGATGTTATTTCCTCTTTTTGCACTTTTGATTTTTTTTTTCTGGTACAACAAAGGAAAGTTTTGAACACCTTCGACAATAAATGGTTAATATAATATTTCTATTATCCACTTATCATTTGACTCCTATAAATATTATCTATCATTAAGAACACTCAGAGTTCTTTGGTGTGATCAGAGGTATCTTGGAGTATCGGAGGATCAGTACTACAAATACTCCAAGCAGAGTTTTATATAAAGTCTTCCGAGACTAATATAAAATTTATATTAAGTTATACAATAAACTTTCTATATATTTCATCAAACACACCATGTTAAATAAACTGATGTGGCAAAACAGTAATGCGAAGATGCTAAATGGGGTTACAGACTGCCAAAGGAGAAAAGAGGCTGGAGCTTGTGCTCACATATTAGATGAATATTAGTCAGTCTGTACCGAATAAAGGAGTTGTTAGATCCTGGCCAGTTTCATTTTTTCTAGATTTAAATAATCTCTGAGAGACTTTCATTGACCGGATCTTTAGAACAAGTCATACCACCAGAAGTGGCATTTGGTACCATTTTACATCCAATGTTCTTAACCAGTTTTCTACAAACCAATCACCCAATTACGTGAGCTCCACAGATCAATTTAATCAGGGGTAATTACCTGTTAGATTTAATAAGACTCAACTGGTTTATATAAAAATTAGAATTGCAATAAATAGAAGCAGGGTGTAACACATTGCCTTTCAGAAGCAATTTGTATTTATATTAAAGTATACGTAAGATCAGGGGTCAAGTTAATATTTTCTGCCTTTAGCCATTTCATAAATGGTGACATTGAAATCACATTGTTCTACAGATTGGCAGATTGCAATATGCACTCCTGACCACTTGGTGCAGTCATGCATACATTTTCCACTTTGCACATGAAGTGCGTAGCAGAGGTAACCAAGTCAATCAAATAAAGACGCCCAGGCCTGAGCGCTCCAAACATCCATCTACATTCACTGGACTTAGCTGACTGATCAATGTGTTGAATGTAAATGTATGCTGGATGTTGAAAACAATAAATATATTTGAATCTCAAAACCGATTTCCAGGTTGTTAGCTACTAATTGGTATACATCCCCCCTGGCCTGCATACCATACTCAATGCATCTTGCTAACCAGAAGCTGACAGTATCTTTGACAGTTATGGATGTTTTGGAGCACGGCTGTGACCACTGCATGTGACCAGTGCAGCTGAACCTCTGGTGTAGATGGAGTGTATGCTTCAAGATTTCCTCTCGCTGAAGCGATTATTTGCAGGATCGGGAAATCACTTGACCAGAGATTATTCCCGACTTCTGATCATTTCAATTGAAGATATGTTCCCTGATTTCAAAATGTTTGCTGAAGTGGTGCTTGTAATACTAGCCTTCAGTCTGATAGCAGAGCAGATTCGGCCTCCAGAGCAACAACAAAACAGCCTCATGAAATCATCTGTTAAAGGCAAAAGCCCAAAGCCTCATTACACTAACCTCTGCAGCAATCCCACATGAAACATTTCATTGCCTATAACAGGGTGCACAATAGAGTTTCAAGTAAACCAAAAGGAAGTTTTTGAGACTGGGCGTTCAGGTAAAAGCAGGTTAATCATTCATAATTTAAGTGCAATCATTTGATTTATTGTTTAAATGTAGAAACTGAGGCCATAGTCAGTAACTTTTGTCACCATGGAGAAAAAGCTACATGTAGCCTATTTATCTGCTTGATGTGTGATAGCATAGTGTGGAAATAGACAATGTCAAAATGACAGAAAATAAAGTCTATTGCAACTTCGGTTATTTTGTTATTTAGCTCTGTCTGTCTGTCAACAAACCTGGTTATGGGATGGCATGTTTATACATGGTTTATAGATGCAATGTAGCAACAGACAAAATGACAAGAGAGTGCACACTGGTGAAGCCGTACATGTACCTGTAACCAGAGCATATTTTTTTAAGTTGCATCTTTACTGCATATTCAGTTTGTTGACTTGCACTACCTACAAGTATGAGGTGTTTGGGGATGCTTGGGAGATGCACTATATGTACTTGGGGAAGAAGTTTATGAAAAAAACCTACCTGCAAGCTCAAATTAGGATGTTTACCAAGAGGATAACTTGTAATCTACAAATCTAATCTGGGTTATAGTTCTCAAAAACTATCCTATGGTTTAAACCTGCTTACTTAAGACCTGATGCACTTTCACCACACTTTCTGACAAGTTAATTGCCAGTAACACTGAGACTTTTTTCCAGCCCTAATGCACCACACCAACTGATGCTCAATGTCTTTCCTCAGTGTCTGCTCTCCCATTAGTCCATTTCCACACAAGGGTATTTCCTTCTCACTTAGCAACGCCTCTCCCATGCTCTAAACACACAGAAATAGTTCACTGGTAATATAAACTTTGTAGATTCCCATGAACTATAAACTCAATCACAGAGTTCAGCCATAAAAGCAGGAATGTCACAGGGTGCACTGACACTAATTTCAGAAGCTACTTACTGTCGGCATAGTTTTTTCGCCTGGTGCCATCCACTTTTCCTGTTTTGTCAATGCAGAGGAAGAACTTGTTGGCAGAATAAAGCCGCCGCAGTCTGACGTCACCTTCCAGGTGATTGTAACTACGAGTGTGCCTTTCCAAAGTCCATGAACAGTTGGTGCCACTCCCCAGCCCCTGAAGGGGTTCATGCCCTGCTCGAGGAGGACAGGCTCCGCTGCCAGCGGTGACCAAGAGCAGGGTGAGGCATACCAGGGCAAAGGAGGATGCACTGGGCTGGGGGATGAGCGTCCCAGTGGAGGAGGCAGTGGTGGCTGTTCTGTAAGTAAGTTCAGGGCAAAGATGAGCTGCGGATGTCATCCATCTGCACATGGTGGGTTAGGCTCCCAAGGTGCACCTTGTGCAAGCTGTAGGCATGCTGGTGATCAAGAGATGTCAGTGTGGAGGGTGGGAGTCCTGGACAGCGAAGGGAGGGGAATGGTAATCACAACAGATCCTCTGGATGTCACTGATAGTCAGTCTCCACTTTGGGTTGAAAGCAAGTCTCTGGTTGTCATCTTCAGCTTTGAAATCACGCGTTCAGCTCCTGACATGAAGTCCACTCTCTCAAGTCCATCTTTGATTCTGATCCTTCTGGTGCCTCCCTGAGCTGAAGTCTTCTTCAGTGGTCTGTAGATACAGTCCAAGGATGTTTAAGGATAAACATGAGTGCAATTCTTGAGTTTAGTCCAAATGGAAGAGTGTATATCTTTCTGTGTGTGCGTGTGTGTGTGTGCACCTTGCGCTGCTCTGCTCTTTCCAGCTGGATAGAAACAAGTTGCCTGTCTGAGCTGCTGACCCGTGGCTGAGAGAGAGTTGAATGAGAGTTGCCGGTGACTGACTCTGTGTGTGTGTGCTCCCATGTGCATGCGTGTGTGTGTGAGTGTGTATGACACTGAGGGAAATAGAGAGGCAGCAAGCATGGGAGGGGACCAACCAGTGTGAGTCTGCGACAGTGAGAGAGGGAGGAAGGCGTGTGTGTGCGTGTGTGTCAGGGTGAGCAGAAGCCAGTGAGTGTGTGTGAGAGCTAGCATAGGGCAGCGAAGCAGTAAGCTACCGGCCTCATGCTCTGCTGTGTGCAGTCAGTCAGCCACCTCCCCTGTGCCGGCACTGACTGAGCCGTCGTGAATTTTATCCTGGGCAGGGCCAGTGTCTAGGGGGTTGAAAGGAGAAGGGGTGGGGGATGGAGGCCACTGCACCCATTCATTGCAATTTCATACAAATGAGAAAGTTTGAACCAAGTATCGTCCCCTTTCAGTAGTCTCCTCTCAGAGGAGTTCACCGTGTGAGAACCATGCATATTTGCCCTTTCATGGTCACAAACACCTGGAAAAACTTAGAAAACCTGAGTTCCATCTCATGACCTCCACTGTGTCCCCTTGATGTGAAGCATTTTGTAGCAAATCATCTCCATTACAGTCTCATAACAGACCCTAAGCCAGCTAGGAGGCAGCTTTTTTGACACCTTCATGCTCATTTCTTCTCTTTAGGCATATGGGACAAATTAAGGGAAGGCTTTGCTTTCTTTTGCTTTTTTTTTTTTTCACGGCTTCTGGTTTAAATCATCAAGCAGTCAGAGACACAGAGCAGGTTCCCTGTTGCAGGTTGAAGAAGTGTTAGCAGAGCTATTGCAGAGGATGCCAGAGAGACGTTTTGATCACCTGTGTTAATATTTCAATGAAACACCCCCTCTGATCTTTACCATGTAATTTAGCAGAGCAGGATGGAAATGAAAAACACATTTTTTGTGACTTCCCACACTCTTGTCTGTTTTTTACAAGCTGTTTAATAATCCTGATTAGGTTGAGGCAGTGATGTATGGCCAGCCTGTTTAATCCTGTTAAGCCTTATGTCAACTTCAAGAAAATGTAGAAAAACAAATTACCCATAAGCTAAACAATGAAATTCAGATTGCCTTATTTCATTTTATTTCTTTCACATGCATGCATATTTCTGTAAAACACAAAACAAGAGCTGCAAAAATTCATTTGTGAGCTCTATAAATCATCTTTTCTTTAGAGGGGGGCTTGCTTGACTTGCAAGTACCACTTTTGGGTTCTGTTTGTCCAGCACTAGAAGTGCTTTTGAGAATTTCATACTTAGAAAGTGTGAAAGCAGCTTTATACTGTTTAAGCATTTTAACCACTTCAGCAGACCTGCTGTTATAGCTAACCTTTAACCATTCAGATAAAGAAAAGAGGACAGAGAACGAGACCAGTCACTTGTTTTGTATGTTTTTTTTAACTAAAAATTCTTTACCCTTATTTGCAGTGATGTTTGTCCCTTTACGGATGTATTGTGTTTTTTTCTTTTCGGTCACATTTGAAAATTTCAAAGTAAAAGAAGCTATTTTTATATAAGTTCCAGATTGCTTTCAATGAAGAGATGTTAAATATAAATATATGAGAAGGGAAATAAAAAATCAAACATTTTTAAGTTTATATGTAGTTATACAGTGTTTTTACAAAAGAGAAAGCAACATTTAGTGGAAATCTGTATGGTATTGATTTGGGTACTTTTAAGTATTCATTAGAGAGACAGCCTCGCAGAAGTAGCTGTCTCTCGAGCTCCTGGTTTTTGCAAACATCGCTCTATGGCCCTGACATTTAGGTAAAAGTTTTAACAGTTTGTGTCCAGGATGTGTGGGGTGTGCAGAGATGGCAACTGCCCTTTTCCTGACCCTAGACCTGCACAAGTCCTGGATGGAGTGAAGGTCAGCACCAATGATTTTCTCTGCAGCCCTAACTGTTTGATGTAGTTTAGACCTGCCCTGTTATGTGGATTAGCCAAACCACACAATGGTGGAGATACACAAGACAAACTGAATAAAGGAGCTGTCGAAGATGACCAGAACCAGCCTTAGTTGATACTGCAAGGACAGTCTTTGCTGGGCATTTTTCTACACAGTGTCTATGAACGAGGACAATTAGACCCTGAGGAAGTGATCCACAGCAGACAGTGTTGCTAAAGATGGTGAGGGGAGAAGATGTGTGAGCCCACTGTCATTTCCACTGTGTTAATAAATGTGTTTAAACTCAAAGAGGTTTTCACCTCACCAGTGGACCAGCAGATCCACCTTTTGTCCTTATTGAGAGTCATTACTGTATCAGACCAAAAACAGTGATGTCATCTTCAAAATTCAGGAGTTTCACGCTGAGATGAAGAGCTATAATTTGTGTACAGAGAACGAGGAGAGAACATGCCTGGAGGGGCAGTGGTGCTGATGGTGCTTCTGTGCTGAAGAAGGTGCTTCCTGGTCTCATCTGCTATTGTCGGTCACTCTGGAAGCTGGTGAGCCACTGATAGGTGATCCTTGGACCTGTCAGCAAGGTTACCTTCTGATGAATGATGACTGGGTTGATGGTGTTAAAGGCTGAGCTGAAGTCCGCAAACAGGATGCTGTTTGTGGGATGAAGTGCAGTCCCAAAATGACTGCATTGTCTGCTAACCTTTGTGCTCAGTAAACAAACAGCAGGGGGTCTGTGATGTCCTTCAAACTTTTCAATACCAGTCACTCAAAGGATTTCATGACCACAGGCATAAAGGTGATAGGGCTCTGGTCATTTAACCCTGTGATGGTGTGTTTCTTGGGGACCCAAAGAACTGACTTGATAAGCCGCTTTAAAAAAAAAAAAAATCTGGTAAATACAACTTGTCGACAGAGAAAGGAATGCTGGAAGACATTTTGTCCTGATCAAACGAAATTCAAGGTAAGAAACAGAATCACTGACATCGGTCACTGGAAAGGAATATAAAGCAATTTTAAGGGTTTAGGACAAACTATATTTAGAGCCTTTATCTACAAATTGAGAAAACATTAATCAGTTTTAAAATACCATAATAGCTTATCAATGACCTACCCATAAGGTTAGTGTTCATGATTCAACAACAAGACAGAAATTAACAAGAAATGGAGCCTCAAGGCCCCAAACCCTGCAAACCAAAAATAACACAAATACCAAGAATTCATATTTCACATTCAGAAAGAAAAAAACAAGCAAAGAAAAAAAAAAAACACATCTGGACAATTATCAAGACTTCACATGGTCCATCACATCTGACATAAAACAAACCCAGAATTTCAGAAAAAGAACATCATACTGCAGTCAAATGGTCTGAGGCTGCTGTTGCTGCTTTAAAATCAGAATGAATTGATGCTCCCAAATGGGAATGTTCCAAAAATTAATTTATGATCTTAAGCTCAAATTATGACAACATGACTTCATAAATATGATAAACATGGTGTGTATTTCAGAGAGAGTCACTTCTTATAATAGGACAACATCAATATATCATATAGTGCTTGATGCAATCTTTTAAGGCCATTTATGCCCAAGTTTTTTGAATTTTGAATGAAGCTCATCTCCATATTATCATGGTCCAATTGACAAGCAACATCTTGTCTAGCCTGGATATTTCAAAAGTGCTCAATTTTATTGGTTAGCCTGGTAAACCAAGTTTGTCAGTCAAATTTTAATAAAAAAGATAAAAAATTTATAAAATCACTTGTTGCTTTGTGCTTTTATTGTGAAAATGGTAATTGTAGAAAAACAACACATAGAGTAGGAACAAGAGAAACAGAGAAAAATTGAGCTGAAGAAGACACAGTTGTTTCTTTGATAAACGTTTATTGTAATTAAAATTATATACCCTTCTATGTACTTAAAATCTCTTTTAAAAAATGAAAAGCTTTCTGAGGTCATCAACAAAGTTTGTGTCTTATGTCACAAGTGTCTTACGTGTCCCTTTCCTCTCAATGTCTTAACATGCAACATCCTGCTGTTTTACAGTGTTTTGCTTTGATGTTGTAAATAACGGCCTTTTGTTTACTTTTGTGATCAAGACATGTGGCACATAACTGTCTTGTCAAGTTCCCATCACCTAAAGTGCACATCTGCAATCTGTAAGAAATGTATGTCACAATCCTTAGTTTATAACTCAAAAGCAAGAACCTTATATTAAAAGTAAGAAAAAATCCATAACTCACAGTACTGAGGTGGCTGCAGCTCTTAAAATTTTATAATATTTTGAGATTTATGAACATACAGCAATGTGACATAAAAGCAAGATTATAAAAGCATAAATACAAGGTTACATTTGCTAAACAAATATTTCTTAATTATTACCTTACTAGTGTCTGAACTGCAATGTGTATTTATACCCTATTCTTTAAAGTAGCACAATAGTTACTTTGATAGGCATGTTAATGTTACTAATGGTTGTCAATGAAATCAACCATTTTATTGACAATAAAATGCAAGACTACTTATTGCAAAATAGTCTTGATGTTTATAACAGTTTTCACAGTTCTATCCCAAATGCTTGCAATAGCTACCATGTTGGATCTTCTACCAAAGCTATCCACTCAAGAACATCTCTCTTTACAGGAGGTGCAAATAGTTGTGGAGGCCCCAGTAAACTGGACTGAACTGAATGACTATTGATTCTTAAAGCGACACAAATACCAACACAATAAATGAAAGGTTAAAATAGCATATACTGTCCAAAATATTTTAAAACCCGGACAAATTTTGGTTTTGTGGACAACGGTCTTACATCGGCAAAAGACAACATAACTATTGGTTTGTTAGTAATATCTGGTTAATTGACCAACCTTGTGACCCTTTATCCCACTCTTAAAAGAATAATTGGAATATGATAAATCTGTATCAAGTGAGTTTTGTTGAGCTTCGCTGCTTTGTACTGATTTGTGTTGACCTGTGTGATGTGGGTGTGTCGTGAACAGAGAAAGGCACGCAGAGAGCCAGGCACCCTAAGGAGGATGTTCTCGAGTCGAGGAACCTAATCTTTCCCAGCAGGGATCGAAGCTGCTCTGTAAGTATCTGAATAGAGATAATATCTCTATAATGAGGCCTGTTTTGTACCATCAAAGTCTTCAAAAGGATCTGAAACCTGACCTCCTTCCTAGCACGAACAATCCCTCAGTAAAAGCTCCCTATTATTAATTGTTTTCTGTTCCTGCTAAATGCTTGTCTTGCTTTTTCCCTTGCTGCTTTTCTAACTTTGTACTGCTTCATTTTAACGTAGCTACTTGGATCTCACCAGTTTTTAACAAAAACGTTCCTTTTTCAGATAAATACTTTTCTACATATATACACGCATACATTGTTCAAGGCAAGTGCCTATGCAGACAATATTCCAAAGTCATATAATTCAAGAAACAGTCCACTTTATGTAAAGTCAGTGACTATCCAGTTATTGTTTTCTGATCCTAACAGCGCCAGGTAGATCAGTTCAGACCAAAGCACAGGTGTGATAGAAATCTCTAGTTGTGGTTGGCTGCTAAACAAACGGATGTGATTGAAGGAACTGACAAGACCACCACAGTTTGGATCTACTAATGACATTTGCATGTCCTGCTTCACGATCATTGTTCACTGTTTGCAGCATTGTGATAAGCGAATTATCTTTCAGATGCGAACGGAGTTTTGAGAGATGTAGTGCAGCTTTTAGCAAGATAACAAGCAAAGGTTTAAGCATCTGATAGAAAGAGATAAAAAACAATTTACACCTGTGTGGACGCACAATCTGGTCTATATAAAGCACAAGGAAGCGGCGACAGACAGGGAAGGTTGTTGGGTGAACTATTTTAAAATGCTGACTTGGCATTTTTTCACTCTGCTAATAAAGTCAACATTGTTAACAGCAGCTTACACTAGCAGCCTTTTGAGTTGGTCTTGCCCACCATATGATTACATGACTCAGTTATTATAAACGATCATAAAACGCAAATCTGTGGCAGCCAAGTAAGTTATGATTTCTCTTGCTGGTACACATAACAATGCACTTAAAATAAATCTAGCAAGGCTTTTAAAAAAAAAAATCATTTAATTTTACGCAACCAAAATGGAAAAAATACCATTCACCTTGGGTTGGTTGTACAACAAATTATGAATTTGTAAAAACCACCTCACGTCCTCTGTTAAACATAGTGTAGGATCTGTGACTTGTAGACTAGATTTTTAGAAATTTTTTATTCAGTGGGTCTTTGAGCAGCAAAATTATTTAAAATGTAGGGCCAAATCAATACAGAAACAATTCACCAGGTCTTCCATCATGAACCTCTCAGTTGAGAAACAGAGAAATTTTACAAAAAGTGATGGTTAAAGATCTCTATCAATTTATTTTTCTGTGTTCTCCACTCTTGTGAGTTGCCACAGGAGAAGATTCAGTGCAAAAACCAGGTTGTGCAATGGTTTAACAGATTTTATCAAAAACAAAAAAGGAGATATTTCTAAATGTTTTACTGTGAGACTGTTACATCAACAAAGCATTAATTTATTCAGTACATCATCACCAGGGGTAATCGATTCACCTCTGCATGTAAACTCAGCAGGTTCAGACAAATTGACAGACTTGTGTCAAAAGACATGTTAGCTGTGCACACATCTCATAGAAAAGCATCCCCATAATATCTCTCTGGCCAGGTGAAGCTGTTTCAACAACAGCCTACTCTCCATATGTTGAAAAAATAAGCAGCCCCTACAAAGGTGTGCAAAAGAATCCCCACGATCAAAGTACATGAGAACGGCGGCCTGATCGTGGCCTGGGTATTATCAGGCCCCATGAAAGCCTGTCTTTTCTTTTGTTGGTAGGGGCATTGACAGTCACTCACCAGGCAATGACTGTCACGTCGGCGCAAAGAGCCAGCCGTCGACAGGGGCCGACCACATCAAACGAAGCTGTCAGGGGGCCCTGCTTGTGAACTGTGGCAACAAACACCTCCTGATCCTCACCTACAGCTCAAGAACAGACACCCACTGCTGTGCTTCCAGCCACTGCCTCCGCTGAGAAAAGATGTTCTGTCCGGACCTCATTTCCTTCTCCACCGCACCCCTCCCAGCTACCACCACCTTCCCTTGTCGCTCCCCCTCTCTGTCAAGTAGGGCTTGTGCTAACCTCCCGTCTGCTGACACACAAAGGCTTACTGAAGTGGGTTTTATGAGTGCATGTGAAGGGAAGGCTAGTGCTGCTGGAGGTCAGAAAGTGTTCTGGATGTGAACAACATAATACAGTTTTATTCTCAATTTGAACCAGAGTCACACTTGATTTTAACTTTTTTGGATGGTGATTCAACAGGTTGCGACAAGTACTTTTTCCTGGATTACAACATTTGTTAGCTTTGCAGTGATAGTTGACACTTAAAGATCTTTCTAAAAGATGTTTCTGTCTTCAGAAAAAGATATCAGGCATTGTAAGATTCCTCTAGTATTTAACATTAACAATAATAAAACATTTTACAAAATGAATCAAAATTGAAATTGTGGCAACTATTGTATTACCTTCCAAACAAAGCGTAGTCATTGCTATGATTTTTAAAAAAATGCTTTGTCTGCTTGGCAAATCAATAAGTACAGGGTCTTGAGGTCTTCTTCAGATACCATACTTTCAAAGCATATTTGTGCTATGATTATGACAGATAAAATACAATGCCTTAAAAAAGAAAGTCCAAATTAGACCACCACTGTCATTGATCTTTCCAGGAAATATTTGTAAAACCTAACCCTAAACTGAAGGTCATAAAAGGTTGGAAACCTTTGCTTTAACGAAGCAAATTAATATGTTTGATGTGTAAATCATTGCACTCTGTGCATGTTTCTATACACATACAAGTCTTAGACATGAGTTAATTAAACAAATTAAAACAATACATGAAATTTGTCATACCTTTACGACAGATTCACCCTCCGGCAAGTTCAAATGAATGTGGACACTGCCATCTATAGGTCAAAGATATGTAAGTTTTATTTGAAAGCGATGAGTGTGCACACGTGATACCAAATATTTAAAGTATTGGGAACCTAGTTAAGTTTTACTCGTAGTAATGAAAGACTGACACTTTGATAAATGTTAGAGACTCTTTGGTATTCATGCTGTTGTGTGGGCCACCGCATTCTTGCTCCTGAGAATAACTGTCCTGGGATCGTCTATCTTAGCAGTGGACAATGGAGCTTTACTTAATAATATTCGTATGGTTATAAAACTATCCTTATATTGGTATTGCTTCTTGTGCTAAATCTTAACATATCCATGTCATTATTCGCTGGATATTACGTCAATCCTTAATATTGCAGCTATATGAATTAATTAATTAACATCACTACTTGTACTGCCACAATGACTAATAGTAATAATAATAATTATTCATATATTTCTAGCAGCAGCAACAGTAATCTTCAACTGGGACAACAAAATCTGAATAATACTACAAATAAAGTAAAAATTACTATAATAATGATAATGATGATAATAATAATAATAATAATAATAATAATAATAATAATAATAATAATAATAATAATAATAATAATAATAATAATAATAATAACTTGTATTTGTTATGTTGTATTTGTTTTTGATTACCGTACATGATGATGATGATGATTGCCTCTGTTAGAAATCTAGCTGCTAATTATCTTATGTCCTTAAAAAGTGGCGCCACTGTTTTAAGCAATCTGCTGTCTTGTTAATTCATAAATAGAACCTTTGCAAAGAAAAATATCGCCGATTCCTCTATGGAGGTATGTTTTAGCATATCTACATCCATATTACTCGAGTCGCTGTTCGATGATATCTGAACTCCTCTCATCAGGCCTGACGGAGGGGACAATATCTCGGCTGCCGATTAGCTACGTCTATTCCAATATGGCAGCGTAGTGCTCATGGAGTAACGCGGCTGTTACATGCCAACATGTCTCTTCTCCGAGCTTGCTCTCTCTCCAAATGCCTCGGTCGGCGCAGTTTAGCGGACGTTCGCAGGTGTTTTGCGGAGCGCTGCCAGCTGTGTGTCTCGGTGAGAAGCACCGCAGTCAGACGGATATCAGGTAAGTCGCAGAAGGGAACTCTGTTCCTGACTAATATCAGTTTATCCTCCATGAGAAGTTTGCTTATGTCTTCGCGTCTTACTCTTAAAATACTTTCTGCCTTTCATTCCACTAATTCTCTGGTTTTGCTCAAAACTTCAATTATTCATCCTTCATTGAGTAGCTTTGTTAGCTTCGTCGTTGGTCCACGTTCTTACCTTAATGTAGGCAAACAAAGTGATAAAATCACGTTTTCAAACGAATACACAAAGTTCATCACCAACTATTGTTCTCGAGGATGACTACTACTGCTGTATCTTGATGGTTTAAAATTTCTTGTCTCTTCGTCCTTGAGCCAGAGACTGAAGGACATGTTTACAGCACGAGGTTTTCCCTTTTATATGTCTCTGCGGGATATTTTGAATTTATATTTTATAACATACATGTAATCTTAGAGTTTCAGTGTCAGTATAACAGTTATGCAGTATTGCAACCTCAAAGTTGTGCACCGATACAGTATCAAGAGTGCTCTTTCAGTTGAATTGTCCCTATGCTTTCATATTTCATATGCATATTACTGACTAGATAAAAAGCTCAATGAGAAACTTAAGTGACATTATGAAAATGGAAAATAGCGAGAAGATTGAGAAAGAAAATTCACAAATGCATGTTTTTCGAATACCTTCTTGAGATCAAGAGTGATAGACTAAATGTTAGTTTATGAGAATTGGAATTTATGTCAGACAAATGAACTAGACTGTTTTTTTGTTTTTTTCCAGAGACACCTTTCTGTCTGCAAAAAAGAAATATTTCGTCTGTAATCCTGAAATCAGAGGATGCAAAAAAACGTGTGCATGAACAGTCTCAGTTGTTAGACGGTACGTTGACATAGATTGCAGTTATCATTTTTAATTCACACACAAAAATTGGAGAATCGGTTCTTAGAGGACTTACACACAATGCATGTTGCAAGGCAAGCTTCAATTTTGATACATGTTTTACCAGACAAGTAGCAAACCATATTTTAAGTTTCCTTCTGAAGTTGCCTTGTGTTTTGCATTATTTCATTATAATGTGATATTTCTGTTCCCTTTCCTATTCTTAGTCCTTAAAGCCAGGATCCAGCAACTCCAATCTGACGTCGTTTTAGATGTCCAACATGCAAAAGTCCAGTTTCTTAAATCTCCTTCTTTTGGGGGAGGCGTTTCATCTGGAAGGACTGTCAAAGGATCCTCTAAAGACAAAAGCGACATTCCTAAATCTGGGAAGGTGGTTACAAAAGGGGCCTCCAAGTCTCAGCCGAGCCGCTGGATGAAAAAATTATCTGAGGAGAACATAAATAAACTTAAGAAACAGCAAATCCTCCAGCAGAAAGTACAGAGAAACGCTAAAGAAAAGCTACCGGCTAGCAAAAGTAGCTTAATGCCCACGAGTGCAACACATAAAACTATGTCTTCTCCCGCAAAGAAGAGGAGAGGTGGCACAAAGCTGTCAGACGAAATCCGCTCCTCGGTTTCTTCAGCAGCCGCAGTAACAGCCGCCACCTCATCAAAAGCAGCCGAGGCACTTAAAACATCTAAACAGAAGCGGAGAGACTCAAAAAGTAAAGTTTCTGACAAGGATGCAACAAAAACAACAAAGGACGGAGAGCTGACTGAGATTGCGGAGCTTGAAAAAAGACTTAATGATCAAGTACAGCAACGCATACATTTGAGTATGACAGAGAGATTCCAGGAGAGCAGCACAGGAAGTTCATGTCGGGACATCCAGCTCAGCATCCGCTCCTACCTGGAGGCGTGCGTGTTTATTGGGGACATTGAGCGCTCGCAAAGTTTCCTGGTCAGTCAGCACAGAGTTATGAGTCGACGTAAACTTCTTACCACAGATGTTTACAACATTATGATGAGGGTGTGGGCCAAAAAGGTAAGTGTCCCACGTCCCATTTTAGAGGGTTAATATGCTGCAGTTTCCTTGACAACAGCAAAGTTCTGCAGGTTTTATTTGGATTTTATATAATGAAACTTGCACAGACTAGAGTGTAGATGTTAAGTGGAAGGAAAAAGATGACTGGTTTCGCCACTTTTCTTGACCATATCCTGTTTATATTCATATACTTTTTCCATTTCCAAATTATAGGTTGAACAGTTTTCTGAGAGATTTTCAAAGTCCATGCTGTTTTGTAGCCTGACCCTTCTTTAAGGTTACAAGGTTGCATCGTTTTTGCATCCTTGATGTGTTGCTGACTGTTCATTAAATCTCACTAGTTAAATCTCTACATTTAAAATTATTGGTTACACTGGAGTTTATTTACGACTACAGGATGATGGATCCAAACCTATGTCACATTTCTAGATTTTTACTTGGACAAAATTTCAAAAGTATTTGACCATTTTCATTAGACTTTACAGTGATTCAGTAATATGTGTTGGTCTAATAAATAAATGGTCTGATAAATTACACTACAGCTGGTGGTTGTGAAAAATGAAAAAAATTATTCATGGGGGAATTAACATCTTTGAAAGCGTATTATAGTTCTCATAAAGTCACAAGGAGATTAGCATCTTTCTTGTATTTATATTAAGGTTTCAGCCAACTGTGTTTTTACACTTTTATGTATGGCTTTCAGAATTAAGAAAAATGTTTATACTGTGTTATTTTTTTTTTAGGTTTAATTTCCTTTCTTTCTTTGTGTTATCAAGCATAAAGTGAGAAAATCCTTTTTCTCAAACACATAATTGTGGTTCTCTTCTCTTCAGGGCACATTGAGTCAGATTGGTCGTATCTTTATTCTGATGGAAGAAGCTGGTCTGAAGCCAAACGTGGGCTCCTACTCGGCTGCACTGGAGTGTATGGGCCGAAATCCAAACTGCCCCCCAAAAGTAATTTCGAGGTACGTTTGCGAATGTGCACATCACTATGCAAACCAAGATTATGAAGAAATTGGTTCATTATTAAAGTATTTTGTGTTTTTTTTTAATATATTTATTTAGAAATGTTGACATTAACTGGGTTAGAAAAATATGTCTAGGCTGTTCAATGTTTCAAAGAAGAATAGTAACAATACCAGCGTTTTGCCACCAGGGGTCATACTGTGGCTGTTTGTGTGTTTTTTTTTTTTTTTTTTTGGGAAGATACAGTTGCTGTTTGGTACACTCACCAGCTTCATTACCTTAAATGCTGACTAATTTAATTAAATTGCATCTGTTTAATATTATCTTTTGAAAAAGCGCACATGTACTATCTATTTCTTATTTTAATCTTGTTTTGTTGCAAATCTAGAAAAGCAAGTGATACAAATATCTGCCAGACTGTCTACTACAATCTACTATTAATTCTTATGCGTTGAGCTTTTTTTTATTTTTTTTTTTTACTTTGGCTTTAGTGATATATGCGAGACATGGCTCGTGGCTTCAAGAGAGAAAAGTCCATGCAGCAAAATTGCTCTTTTTGCATTTTGCATCAGCTGCCATTTATCAGCCAGTAAGCTGCCCAGTATTAGATTTTATTTGTATTTTATGCTGCACATAAGATCAGTCTGGAGTTATTGTAGCTGCGGGGTGTAGTGGATTTCCTCTTTAATTTATCTCGATGCATATTACTACTTAGACTCTGGTTATTTATTATGTCTGCACAGAAATAACAACACAAACAAAATGAGGTAAACAAACGGAACACAAAAGACATACAAAGTGGGTCATCGGTATGAGACAGCATTGGAGTTTTTTTCCTCATAGACAATTTCAACATGCCTGATAGGGATTCAGAGGGCGTCATCTCTCTGTGATTTGAACAAAGATCAGGTTTTATGGAAATGGAAATCACTTAGAAAGTGGTACAAAGGACTGAGGAGAGATGCAGGAAATCCTGGACAGGTCTTCCAAATTTCCAAAAGAAAATTAGATGTTGTTGTTGGCAAATCAGAGCCTGATTGGTTTATCTCTAGTTGTTCACAGCTTGCTAACTAAAATTAGCAATTGAAACCAATACATTATTTCAGTAAGTTTTCTTTGCCTGTTCATAAGATGGATCACATCTGTAACTCCAAGCATTTCAGTCCATGAACACATAAGTAATTTTTATGCACTTTATTTGAAGTTCAGCAAAAATCTGCTTATTGAAAGATATAATATTATAATTTCCATATTTTCGATTGAGTCAGAAATGGCTACCTCTATTAAAGATGCTGACCGCCATAAAAAAAGCAGAAATTGGTAGTAGCAGTAAATATTGCATCTGTCATCTTTTTTTCTCTGTGAATTATAAAGGGAAACTGACCGTGGTGTAGATTAGTATGGGCCACATGTATTCTTTTAGAGAATTTCTTGTTTAACTCTTGAAATGTGATTAATTAGACAAAGTAGGAGTCTGTTCCCCTTTATCAAGCCTCATTTCAATAAAACATAAAACCTGCTTTCCCTTTTTACCCAGCTTAACAATCTTTAACATATAAAACCCGATCAATGACGGATTTATGGGACATTTTGTTCCATTTGGGGTCCCATGCACTGATGCAGTTGCATTGGTAATGTAAAACTGTGTCCTATTCGCATACTCATATGTTTCCTGTCTCAGTAACTGCACACGTAGGAACCTATGAACACACACACTGGGAACATCGCCCTATGCTGTGCGGTCCAATAGCAGGCCATGTGGCAGGCCGATAAGCTTGGCAGTGAGATTGGGTTGGTCCATCGATCAGTGTAAGCTGATCCAAACATGACATTGTGGTTCTGCAGCGTTGCATTCTTTCCCCAGTCTTTCCTTTATTTTAACTTCCTCATTATCATCCTGAGTCTAGTCAATTGTTATTATTTTTTTTTGCCATCAATGTCCCCCACTCACACTCAAATTCTTCTCTCCTATTAAGTCACTTCTACCACATCCTTGCCCTGAATGTACCCTTTTATAGTTTGCGACTCTCTCACAGAGACACACGCACTCATCCCTTTAAGATTTCCTTTTGAAAGTGCCGTGTCCTCCAGAGCTCTGCGTTCCCCAGGGTGCAGCAGAGCAGTCACCAGGCTGATTATGCTCTATCTGTCAACCTCTCTGCCCTCTTTGTTCCTCTGGACCACACTGCCAGCTCCCAGACTAATCCTGCCTTTGTTCGAGGCTTTCTCATTTGCTCAGACCAAAATTGCACGTTTCAACACGAGTGTCTCCAAGGCGGGAGGGAAAATACCGTGACCCCCTTTGCATCGCTGTACGGCTATCTCGAGCTGTGGAGTGCTTTTGTTTTTGCCTGTGACAAACAGATCCCAGCTCTCTTCTGATTAGTTTTTAATAGGTGGAAGCTGCTGAGCCAGGGTTTTCTCCTGATGTTAATTAGCTCACTGTTATTTATAATTGTCTGGAGTAAAAGGTGTGTGCAGGCTGAAGCAGAGCTCTGCTGTCCTCTGTGACTGGTGATAAATGGGTTTCTTCTCGCTCCTTTCTCTCGGCTTTGTGGTGTTGTTGTTTTGGTAGCCTCTAGGGGGCACTGCAAGCAAACACACCTAAGGTATCTACGTAAGTATCTCATCTGAAAGTTTTTCAAATATTCAGTTTTAGACTGTTGGGTGAAATTCAGCCAGTTGAAAGCCTAATGAGTGAGCATGATGAATATGATGCGTTCAGGGTAAAATGTTTAAATTAAAGATGCTTACAGGGCAGTAAACCAATTTTTTTCTAAAAGAACAAAATCTTTTGAGCAGCTAAACCAATATATCTTTTAAGAACAACTATTTAATTTACAGAGCCTTGCAAGAATATTGATGATCTATGAATGTTTCTCATTCAAACTATAGAGTTCAATGTGTTTTTCTGGGATATTATGCTGTATAGCAACTCAGAATGGTGCATGATTGTGAAGTGAAATATAAAGATTTTTTTAATGTTTTCCAAATAGAGTTTTGCAGGTATTCTTATTCCTCCCCTTTACTCTGCTACTCTTACATGAAATCTAAGGGTAAAATACAAATGGATACCTTCAAAGGTCAGCTATTTAGTAAATAGAACTGCCTGTAACTTTATCTGAGTTGTATCAATACATCTCTTCTGTAAGAAAATTGGTGAACGAACAGAATCATAAAAAGCACACCGTAAGGTCCAGTTTTCAGTTCATGCTTTGGAGGATGCTTTTATTTCAGTACAAACAGACTTTTCAGTCTTTAATGTGTAGAAAGGAATATTTTCAAAACCATATGTTTTCATTGTTTGCTTTAGATGTATTCTCTACTTTGTATGGGTCTAAGACAGAAAATCCCATTTGAAGTTTGTGGTTGTAACGTGACAAAATGTGGAGAAGTTAGTGGTATAAATACTTTTGTAAGGCACTGCACTCATAGGGAAGATTGTATTAAACATTTCATCTATATTCAACAAAGCGTTTGCTCGTCGGTATAATCTGGATTCAGTAATGAAGACTTTTTCTCCCTCGGGGAAATCTCCTGGTGATTCTATTCAAATATAAATTTCACTGTTGTTGTCAGGAGCCATCTGGGCCTGGATCAAACTGATCAGCCTGACAGAAGGATCGTCAATGCAAATGCCCAAATTTATATTCTGTAGCACTTTGCCTTGTTTTTTTTTTTTTTTTTTTTTGTTCCTTTTTAAATCTGAATTAATCAGATAGTTGGCAGGTCATTATTATTCCAGCATCCACAGGCAGGTCAGATGTCGTGAACTTTCAAATTGTGATCTGACGTAACGACCATAAAGTAGCACACTTCTGAAAATCTACATCACGTGTTTTAATGGGCTGTATTCTGATGAAAATGCTCTAAAGTAGAAGTGTGTGACGTCTGCTGTACAATTAAAAATGTTTTGTTTCATGAAATGCTGTTGCAAGAAAGGAATTGGATACAAAAACTAAAACATCAGTCTGTATTCTAAGGAAAATCCATATATAACCAGCACTATTACCACTTATGATTTGTTTTGCGCAACTATATTTAGAAGCAGTTGTTTAATTTAACTGTATTTCTTGAGTTTTTACATATATAAGTTTGCCTGTGCTACAATTTAAAGCCCTTTGATAAAACTGAAAATCAGTTCGACCTCTAAAAACAGAAAAAAACACGACTGTTTATGAATCACAAATTGCAGGAAAAAAATAACCTCCCACCCTTTGGCTGTGTCTCGTTGTCCAGGTGTCTGAATCAAATGAAGAAGGATGGGCTGTCTGTGGATGATCTGTTCAGGGAGTGTGTTTTCCAACAAGATGAAAGGGACATGCTGCTGAAGGCAGTACAGACTGTAAAACCAGACTACGAGCCCAGCCTCACCCAGAACGCAAGCCAGTGTTCATCACCACTTGTACAGGACTTCTACACAAATGTAAGTCGGATGGTGTTTCAGGGGCTGATCGTTCGCTAGTAGAGGCGGCGTTAGTCTGCAGGCACATTTTCCACAAACTCCGATATTTCACTTTTAACTTTGCTGATTTGAGTGACTGTTCAATGAGCATCCAAATGGGGGAAAAAAAGAACAAACATTGATGCCTTCGTTAAAGTTAATCAGTGCATCTAGCGTTTTAAAATGTAGGTAGCTAACTGGGATGTATATTATTTTGTGGCAGTTTGTCCAATAGGCTTTGTCAGGTGAAGCAGCAGACAGTGGGGTAAGCTGTCAGAAGACTCCAGTGTGACTACGGTAGATTTGATTTTCACCGCTAAACAACCAGAAAAGCACAGGCCTATTTATAGTCACCCAGCTCTGCTGTCTAATGGCTTCTCTGCTTGTGTTGCCTCTTTTCCTCTCACCTCTCCTACATTATTCTCACCTCCCTTTCTTCTTAGGCATGTCACATGACTCATCAACAGCTTTTTGAACAATTGTTGTATTTTTAGCCTGTGTCCATGTACCATTTTTACTTTACTTGTTTTCCGACTGTCATATTTTTGGCATTTGATTGTATTAGATTGCTGCTAATAGCATGTGATGTTTTTTTTTTATTTTTTTATCCTGAGGTCATGCAGTGATGGTACAAAGAAATTAGGCCCTCTTTTATGTGTTTAATAAAACTCCTCTTGTCTTTACCTGATGCTAAAGCTCCTGCTGGTATATCCTACCACAAATAAACAGCAAGACATGATGTATTATACCCATCCATCCATCCATTTTCTGTTCACCCTTGTCCCTAATGGGGTTGGGAGGGTTGCTGGTGTCTATCTCCAGCTACGTTCCGGGCGAGAGGCGGGGTCACCCTGGACAGGTCGCCAGTCTGTCGCAGGGCAACACAGAAACAGACAGGACAAACAACCATTCACACCTAGGGAGAATTTAGAGAGGCCAATTAACCTGACAGTCATGTTTTTGGACTGTGGGAGGAAGCCGGAGAACCCGGAGAGAACCCACGCATGCACAGGGAGAACATGCAAACTCCATGCAGAAAGACCCCTGGCCGGGAATCGAACCCAGAACCTTCTTGCTGCAAGGCAACAGCTCTACCAACTGTGCCACTGTGCAGCCCATATATTATACCCAGTCATTATTTATTAAAAGAAAAATATTGCCAAAATATTGCATCAGTATGTGATTTATTAGCTTCTTAAATTTCCCCTGGGATCAATACAGGCCATCTAATCTAATCTCACTTGACCTCTATAAACAAAAACAGGATGGTAATTCACTTCTATATGACCTCTTACATTGTTGTTGTAGGGAGTTGTGTCTTAAAACGGATTCAGATCATGAAGTTCGCAGTGTCATCACTCGTATTCATTTCTATTTGTGTTTGGGTTTGATTTGAGGCTTATACTTTAAAGCAAATTTGTACTAGCTCAATCTATTTAAGATGACTGAACAAAATTTAAAACTAAAACAGAAGCTCAGACTAATTTCACAGATTGTTTACTTTTTCAAGTTTTCCAAATAAACTTTTAAGGGGTTTAAACCTGTAGCATGTAAATTTTACATACAGTATGTTTTCTCTTTTTTTACATATTTATTGAAACGTTCACTATTTCCTGATGGTCTGTGCAGGAATACACTGATTGGTCAGAAACAATCAGTCAGAGGCATGAGGAAGGTCTGGCGCTGTCAATCATACTTTGACAAAAAAACAAACAAAGAAAATCTTTGTCAACATGAAAATCTTGGCGAACAGTTTACCACCGAAGCTGGTAAATTTTTTTTTTGTCCTAAAATTATAAAATGTTAAAATTGAAAGAGAGACATCTTTTAATCTATTACCATAAAAACATGTATAGCTAAACCAAAATTATTTATTCATAAACTTAGCAGAATTTAAAAAAAATATTTTCATTCAAGCAATGATGTTTTTCTGATAACAAATGAGAGCAGTATATTCATGTTACTACCAGTCAGAAGAAACCTAATGGTCAAATTAACTCATTATTTTAAACTTGAATCTACTAAGGTTATGAATATTTTTGGGTTTTTATGCGAGACCCTGCCTTCTTCTGAAATATGAGAACATATTAAATGTGCCTGTTTCTTTAATGGTGACTTTGATAGCCTTCATGCAGGTAAATGATCCAACCACGACTCTGACTTTTTGGCAGGCCGCAAGAGCTTAAAGGCTGTCCAAATAACTAGATAAGAGAGGAGCAGCCCGGACGGCCTCTGGAGAGTTTTGATTCGCTGTTTGCAGCAGAAGCCCGGTCTAATTAGAACATTGTCTGTTGGTGTGAAAATGAATTTTGATGAAGCTGTAGATCGTACAAAATGCAGTTTGATCCAGTTTCAACGTGTCTACAGAGACTGATGTGTTTTTTCTCATTGATTTATTTTGGCCTTCATTGCTGTTAATCACACTAACCATGCAAGAACTAAATAGTGCTTACTTCCCTATTCAAACTTTATCTCACTCGGTTAAATAACTTGAGTCTGCTTTGCTGGATAAGGAAAAATTACTTTTACAGTTAAACGCCAAATTCTGTTACGTAAATATCCATTTTTTCTGCTTAGTAAGGCTCTCAAAGGTTGGTTGGTCGATGGTTTTACTAAAATAGTTGTCTGGAACAATTCGTAATATATGATACTCAGGACATTGCCTCCACAGACTTGTCTTATTTCTACTTTCCATACACTTGTCTTTCTTTCTGTCTTCTTTCTTTTCTTTCTTGATGCCTTGTGTTCCCCAGGTACACAAGGCATGTGAACACATCCATGTGAGCACATCACAGCCGCTCCATGGTTCTACAATTGCTCCATGGTAGATGGTTTTGTGACTATTGTTGTCCCATTCAGCTCTTGCAAAGGGTCAGCTTGGCCGACAAGGCTGTGATGTAAATGCAATATGTATTCTGAAGCTTTTCTCTCAAAGCCAGTAGTAACCTCTTGAGCTTCTGTTGCTCATATATTATATTGGACCACATGAGCCAGTTTTTTGTCCTTGTGTGCATCAGAGAGCATTGACCAACGATGGCCTCAGAAATCAACACATCTGAACTCTTTCAATTTCAAGAACAAGTGAGAAACCAAGATCAGAATAGGTTTCTGAAGACTTTGGACTTTAAAACTCTAGTGAACCTCATTGAGAGCCATGACCAACAAATAGAGGAAGCTTTGATTATGACTACCAAAATTACTGGTCTGAATTCACAATTTCACCATTATGGAGGAGACTGGGCTTAACATTTTTGGGACTCTCTTCCGTTTCACTAGGTCAAGTGTCCACTGTTAAACTTTTAATCTTACAAGCATGGATTGGGAAAGTCCTATTTTCAGCAACCATGAAACATTGCACAGAGAACAGCTGAGACTCAGCAGCTGTGCATCAGATATGTTGATTCTGCAATATGTACTCAAGTAATATGTACTGAAGCTGCTGTAAAGGCTCAGTTTTTATGCACCTAAGTTTAAATGAGGTAGCCTCCAATCGTCTGCTGACAAGCATTTCATCCAAGATGCTGGTTTCCCTACTCTGTTGTGTAACACTCAGCTGAGCCTCATGAACGGACCAGTTGGTTCACAAACAAGCACAGGTTATCTGGGAGTGTGTTTTCCAGTTATTTAGCAGTGAAGCTTTTACTTCAGAATCATCAAGATTCTGTTTTTGTGGAATTAGGCTTGGTAATATCCAATAAAACTTTTTTTTTTAATCATTTTGTTTGTCTGTCTGGATTTTGTTTCTGTTTTAGAGGGAGCATCACACTTATCCCAAACTTGACTTCACTCAGGAGGAGCTCCAGAAGTGTTTTCAAAGTCAGCTCAGTGTGGAGCAGGCCTGCACCATCACCATCGACTCTGTTGAGGCGATGAAGCCCGTCACTGAGAACATGGTTAAAATGGTAACTATACTCCCCAGCTGCACGTTTTCAACCTATAACAAAACCCCATATGTTGTACTGACAGCTTAAACTCCTAGGGTTAAAGTTTTCTTGGGTCATCCTTGTAATAATTTATATCCAGACTTGACGCCTTTTGGTATCTCGTGTCCTATTCTTGTGCTCAGCCTTTTCTTCAACTCTGGCATTTGCAGCCAGGCCTGGCTTGCCTGACTCTGCAGATGGGCTATGTGGGAAGCGAGCAGGCAGAGAGTCCCTGGTGGTGCGGCAGCATTTACAGGCTGCCAGCGCTGAATAATTCTGCATTGTAACGGAGCCCTCTGGAGAGAACGTGCAGTCACCTCTCGCTCCAAAATCTGAACCAGTGTTTCTGCTCCATTCAAACTTCTGACACTTAATCCTGTGCAAGAAAGAACTGCTTAAGTGGGACACTTTTATTCCCTCAATTAAAATGCTTAGATAACTTTGTTTAGGCAATTTACACAAATTCAGTTTGGTGGAAAAAAATTTTGACAAAATGTAAAATCATTCTAATGTATTAATAGTTTAGCACAGTTGTCTATATTGTGTATATATAAATTGAAAATTACATCATTTCATTTTTTTGTGTTGACTGGCTGTTAATAGTCATACTAGATATTTTATCTGACAGAAAAGTTGCTACAGGTTAATTAGCACATCCATAAATTAATCATGTTGCATTTGCATTCATCCGTTTGCCACTCCCGTACAATCGGTTTCCCTCACTTTTCATATATTTTTCATCCTTAGATGTATTCAAGACCAAATCAAATAGTTTTAGCATTTTTTTTTTTTTTTTGCATCATTTAGATGAGATATTAAGCTGCATTAGTCTAAGATTTATAAAAGCTGCTACTTAAATAAAATCAATATCTTGACTGTACCATAGCTAAATAAAATGGAAGGCTTTACTGTCTGTTCCAAACCAATGGATACAAATATGTTTGTTTGTATTATATCTCCTCTCTCCAGCGTCAGATATCCAGGAAAATGAATCTATCCTCCTTTGCATTGTCTGTTTATTCATGAGTCTGTGTGGAATAAGCCTATCCCAGTTTCTTTTTTTTTCCCCCCATATTTTGTAAAGATGCATACTGTGTTTTTCCCGCTTTCATCACTACAATTTTTATGCCAAACCACCCCCCAAAAAAATCCCACCTTCACAGTGACTCCGGTAGAGAATACCTGGTGTGTGTTTTTGTCTCTTGCGTTAGGTTCATTTTATTTTTTGCTCTCTGCAATGGATGACTTCCAGTTGTGTCATCTTTCAGAGGGAACTGCTGGCAGAACAGCGGGTACAGTGGCAGAAGGTTCTCCTCCAGGCACTGAGGGAGAACAAGATGATCCTGACCAAAACCAACACCAGGGACTACAAGCTTAACCTTTATCCATATCTCTGTCTGCTGGAGGATAAGGAGTACGTTGACATTATGATACAGGTAATACAAGCTCGTTGTAGCTGCCGCATAACAAAATGTCTCAAGCCCACAATGTCACAAAGACTTCCCTGGGTTTGAAATAGATGTCATACATGCAGAGAAAGATATGTCATTTTTGTAGTATAAACTTAATGTGAAAAAAGGCCTTTTTGTCATTGTATTGCACCAGATAATAATGAAAGTTTCCAATTTATATTTATTACTATGTGTGTTTTAAATACTCCCTCATGTTTCGGTATTTCTAACCCTTTGAACTGTGCTGTATTTTTCTGCAGAGTGTTTCTAACATGCCTCCTAGTGGGGAGTCCCTGAAGATTTTAGCTCATGATCTGGGCAACAGGATCTATACCAAGTACTGTGTGAGACAGAAGCACCAGAATCGCGTTGTAGAGAAGCTGGGAAGTATTTATGATGCCTACACAGAACTGCTGGCCAAAGATACCAAGGTAAAAAAAAAGAAACAATAATGTTATATTACAGTTGTTTTTTTTTTCATTTGTCCCAAATACATCTTAAATCCTGAGAAGACTAGTTTGTCATGTGAATGATATATAAATTAGCAATTAGATGTATTTTTATACTGTGTTAATCTTTCAGAGAAAACTGGTTATTTTCCTTTAACCCATATAATTTCCACTGCAGCAACCAGTTCTATTTGAGATTAACAGGGTAGACACATTCCAGTATGGTAGTACTTCAAGATCTATCCTGGATTATGGACAGGTTTTGTCCAGGAATGTGCAACCATTGAAGATGGTGCTAACCAGTTTCTCCTGGTGAATGTCTCCAGAATTTTCTTTTCACTTCCAGCTGTGACAGATAATATTTCCTGTTATCTTTAAATGACAGAAGTAGGTGGAGTTCCTGTTTTCAAAAACAATATTTTTAAACTAGACACTAATGTTGAATATCACCGTGCTTTACAGGGCTTAGCTTTAAATGCATAAATAAAATTGTCTAACCTATGTTGGCAAAGTTTTTCGGTTAATTAAATTATGTGTCGACTTTTCCTTTATATGAATGGTAAATTCAAAGTAAATTTGAACCAGGAACCCAACATGCTGCTGCTGAATGTTTGTTGTTAATGGTCCATTGGGACAAGGCTTAACTTTAAAAAAAATCATTTTTTGTTACGATCTTCTTACAGTGTAGACATGATTTATTTTCTTCTCTGTCAAATCTCTCTTTTCAGCTAAAGCTTTCACAGTTGTGAGTTTGAAGTGACGCTGCATATCGCATAAATATCAATTGTTCTGTTACATATTGAAGCTTATTTGACCTACTGTCTTGCTTTAATGCGAGTTTGCACTCTTTGTCCCTACCTACGTATTTTGATGGCTTCATACACCCTTGGGAAGCTGCTAAAATGATCACAATTATAACAAGCCGGATGCTTAAATAACAGTTTGTTAAGGTACTTGTTTTTCCATTTGAGGTCATTTATATGCAGACTTTGTTGTTTAAAAATTCGCCAATTATAATTTTTTTTTTTTAGGGCAGCTCCTCTAAAAGTGTTGCTTGCTTCACATGTTTACTTTTTCATGCACCAATTTTGAGGCCAGTAGATGTGTAACGAAGCTAGCAATCTTTATGCAGATTACTTAAATAAAAGTTTCACAAAGGTTCTGGTGTTTTCCTTCAGGTGTGCAATGTCCTTCCAAGGGAGCAGTGGTGTAAACTGGAGATGGAGCAGAGTTCAGGACCCATGCTCCAGGGTGCAGAGACAAGTTGGCCATATATTCTAATGCTGGAGCTGGGAACCTTCATTGTGGACATAATGGTGAAGAATCTTAAAATTAACAGTGACATCCTGAACCCCGCCTATGACAGAAAGCTCATCCCCATCCTCTACCACATGTATACCTTCCGCAGCACCAGACAGGTACAGACCCACTTTTTTATGTGCATCCTCTCTGATGTAGAATTCCCTGCAGCTGTTGGCAAAATTGTACCTTACTTGAAATTTACTTGGGGAAGCTTCACAAAGCATCGACTCCGCTCTGTTCACAAAAAAAGAGAACTGTCTTGTAGTGTCAAACATTTGAATTTATGTGCTGACAACTTTCTTGATTTATACCAGTCGTCATTAGTTGGAAATTGATTAAAAATGTATAGGTGAATTCTTAAGGGTTTGCGTCACCCTCATTTCCATGCTGCACAGAGCCATATGACCCTAGATCAATACTGTTTAGGAGCAGATGTTTGCATCTGCTGGGATTCTTTTTGTCTTACATTTTAGTGGCTCAGAGTAAAAATTAAAGAAGCTTTTGAAAATGTTCTCCAAAAGATTAAAAATAAAGGAACAAATGAACAAAACGTTTCCATTTTTAGCCCTCCCAATTTGTCAGTTTGGGTCCTAAATTAGGGATAATGTCCCTAATTTATACACAATTACCTTAAATAACTGAGAACGTTATCGGTGAACTAGCTTTATAGCTGACCTTTTCATTAACAAAGAAAAAAGGAGTAGAAACAAAATGAACAACCTTTAAGGACTTGACCTTCACTTTTGTTCACAAAGATTGTTCAGAAAGCCTGTTACCTTGAACACTTGAGCGCCCTTCTATCCAGCATGAAGCTCCTAGGAGGGTGATTTATAAAAACCACTTTCCCCTGGTGGGGAATGGTGGTGGTAGCAGTTGAGTAAGATGAATAGGGCCCAGCCTAATCCCCTTTTTTTTTCTTTTTTTTTTTTTTTTTTTTGTGTCCCCTTAATTGGCTCGCTGATTTACTGCCGTGGGAGCCTGCAGCAGGCTGAGGTGACCACGCTCGGAGAAGCGGGCAGATGTGTGGGCTGTTGAGCTTGATGCGGTGTGACAGTGAGACATACTCTAGTCAAGTTTAATTCTTGTGTAATTTTCTATTCTTGTAGTTTCAAACCCTTTTCTCCATAGTGATTAACCCATCAGGGGGGATCCTAATGATTTTACTGCACAGCATGAAAGTTTGACTCATTGGAGTGGAGCTGAGGTGTTTCTGTCAGGTTACAGTCAACAAATGGAGCTCCTTTTATTCACTGCTTCATGCATGTTAAGTAAAATTAGACACAATATGCATAATAGCAAACCAACTCGTGCTATCTGCTCTAACAATGACTTCTGACAGGTACTTTACATTAAACTTTAAGGGAATATTTATATGAGTAACATCATTTCAAAATAGATAAATTGATTGGTGGCAACAACAATTTGCTAAACTTTTGAGAAGCAATTAAGCCTCAAGCTCTTTTTTAAAATGTTTTTTTTATTTGCTTATTTTTTTTTTTCTATGAATAACTCAAATATTCCTGATCCAAACATATCACTTCAGACTTAATTTGCATTTCACCTGGTTTTCCCGTCAGGTTGGCTTCATCAAGCCACACCCCATCTTGACACAGATGCAGCAGGAAGCCATGGAGACCACGCTGACCTTTGACTCCTCAGTGATGCCGATGCTATGCCCTCCGGTGCCGTGGACATCGGAGAAGTTCGGCGCCTACCTTCTCACCCCGGCTAAGCTGATGCGCACCACGCACGGGGCCACGCAGCACGAGGAACTGCTGGAGAAGTGTCCAAATCTCCACCCAGTTTTTGACTCGCTCAACCAGTTGAGTAATTGTGCCTGGAGGATCAACAAACCGATTCTGGACATAATCATCTCGATCTTTAACGACCGGGGCAGCGATAAGCTGGACGTCCCTCCGCCTCTGTCAGAAGCCCCTAAAATACCCCACTTCAACTCTCAGGACCTCACTTACACAGCCAGCGAGAAGGCACACATGAAACGAGAGGTGATCAATGCTAAGAAGAAGTGTAGCGAGATGCACAGCCTGCGAATGGACGCTCTTTATAAACTCTCCATTGCCCACCACATGCGGGACAAGCTGTTCTGGTTTCCCCACAACATGGACTTCAGGGGGCGCACATACCCATGTCCTCCGTATTTCAATCACTTGGGAAGTGATGTGACTCGGGCGACGCTCATGTTCGCTGAGGGGAAGCCTCTTGGTCCCAAGGGTTTGGACTGGCTGAAGATTCACCTGGTCAACTTGACGGGGTTGAAGAAGAGGAGCTCACTGCATGGACGTCTGGAATACGCCGACAGCATCATGGAGGACATCCTGGACTCTGCAGACGACCCTCTGAACGTTAGTTCACCTTCATTTTTTGATCACCATTACCAGAAAGTGGGTTAAATTATAATTGGCGTGGTAGAGATTGTCTGTGCATCTTCAAAAAGTTTAATGCATCTAAAATTAAGACTTTAAAATGTCTTAGTATTAGAGACATAATACACAAGACTAAACAGTAATCCAAAGACATTTAAGAGCTGGGATTAACATATTAAAGGCCAACTTACTTTCTAAATGAATTTAAGTCTTTAAAATGCTTTATATTAATTTAAAAAAAAAAGTCAGCCTTTAATATCTTAATCATATTTCTTACATTTTGTCTTGACAGAACTATTTAGTCTCAAATATTTTATCTATTTTTTTTCTGTCAAACAAAAGCCTGAGTTACACTCAGACATCTTCATTAAGTTCTCTGAATCAAAACGGTTGAGGCTACTGCTAACTCACTGCCAACATAACCCTTGCTGGTTATGTTGGAGCAGCAAGCTGGCTAACTAGCTCTTTTTTTTTTTTTTAGACCTTTCATGGGTAACTATTATGGGATAGACCCAAAACTTGACCTTTGGGGTCTATTATGGGTCCCAACTGGCAAATTTATTTCCACTTGGCTGAACAAAGTTCATACGTTTCTTCAGAGATATAGGTCTTAAATTTCATTCATAGTGGTCTTAAATATGAGTTGGTGAAACATGCAGAAACCCTGCTGGTAGAAATTTCTTTAAAATGACTAAATACCCAAATTGTAGAACAAACAGTAACTGATATTTTCTGCATATGTTTATCTAAGAAATCTGATATGTGTGTGTCTTTTTTTTTTTTTTGTCTCTTTTTAGGGTAAAAAATGGTGGATGGAGGCCGATGAGCCATGGCAGGCACTGGCCTGCTGCATGGAGATAGCCAACGCAGTCAGATCACCCGATCCAACTAAGTTTGTCTCTCACTTTCCTGTTCACCAGGTACTGAGAAAAAAAGAAAAAAAAAACTTTTTAAAATACTTGCAGAAATTCTAACAGGTGTCTCAAAGGAGGAAATATTATCTTTACCAAATCTTCCTATTATTTTATTTTGACAGCTCTACTTAGTGTGGTCGTGTTGGTTATTGCTTGAGGCATAAATAGGTTTAAAAATGCATGTGACTGCTGACTGTGAAATTGTTTAAAACTATTCGTCTTCACTATATGTTTCCCTTTCCTGTCGGGTCATTATTGTAAATAAGAACTCATTCTTAATACTTCACCGGGTTAAGTACAAGTTGAATGAGTGAATGAATGAATACTCAGTCCTTCACTGCCTTGTTCATCAACGAGCCTTTTCTCTTTCAGGACGGCTCCTGCAACGGTCTCCAGCACTATGCTGCTCTTGGCAGAGATGTTATCGGTGCGACTTCCGTCAACCTCATGCCCTGCGAGGTGCCCCAGGATGTATACAGCGGCGTAGCACAGCAGGTGAGCAGCGGTGGGCTTTTGGTGCAATTTACCAGCATGTGGTTCCAGCCTTTACACTGCAAAAACTTGACGTTACACAACAGGAGACTGGATTTTATGAGGCATGCTGCAGTTGCTCAGTGATTATTATTCAGATGTCTCAATAAGTCCCAAAGTGAGTGACAAGCTGAGCATGGAGAATGTTTTTTTTTTAAGTTTCTAAGTTTATGTCTTGCATTTAAAAGTGCTTAGTTTCTCTTGCTCTGCATCAAAGTCGAGGGAGAGAGAAGACACTTTGTTATTCTTTTAAAGTTTATGCGTGTGTGTGTGTGTGTGTATGCATGAAAGCACCCAGGTTGCAGAAACACTTAAATTGGTCCCAGTTGTGACTTTCTGGCATTTCAGAACAACAGGATTTGAACTGAACCAAGGACAAGCCTCTGCTTCTCTAAAGGCAGTGACTGTAACTTCAGACTAAACGCTATAAATTTCAGATTGCTGCAGAACTATGTTTTTGGTTGGCTTTGTCTTCATCTGGGCTTTGCAGTTATTATTATATTATACTGTTTATGACATCAAGTGTTGAAACAATAAACGACCACACCGGAATAAAAATAAATCTTTCTTATTCACAAGGGCATGTTTGTGTCTCTCTCTGGTAATAGCCATGTAATTTGAGACATAAAGTGAGAGCTGCATGCCTCAAATGCCCTCAGTTTCTAGAATGGAATAGAATAGAAATATTCTTTAACGTGGGGAAATTCAGATGTACAAGTTAAAGGTAAGTAGAAGCATGCATATTCATACAAATTTAAAAAGTATATAAAAATAATAATTAGAAATTGTACAGTGAGGACAAATTTACAACACAGGAGAAATATACTGTACAATTATTACTAAGCATACCTAGATTTAAAAAAAATGTGAAACTGAGTTAGATAATTTGAAGAAAATTCTTACATATTTATGCATTGAAAAAGAACATACTACATACAAGAAGTGGGGAAAAAAAACAACAAGGATGTGCAAAAAAAGCAACGACAGGAATATAAGAACGTCTTGAGTTTGCAGCAGAGTTAGTTATAGTTCTGCTGACAGGAAGGATCTGCTACAGTACTACTTTGTGGACTTATGATGTGGCAGTTTTATGCATGGGGTTCTAAATCCGTTCATCAATTTTTCAGTGCTATGCATCTCAGATGGTAAGATGTGTTTGTGAAATATTTTGAATATATGAAATATTTAAGAGTTGACTAGATCCCAAACATAAACAAAACGTGAGACATTGAGCAGGATTTTAGTGTGATCTCTTTAAATATCATTACCTGGTGTTCTCTTGCAATGTAGATGTGGAAACATGTGGATTATCAGGGGATTAAGATGCATCTAATGCTTCCACTATGTCCCTTGTAAAATCCCAATTAACTCCATTGAAACTTGAGTTTGTAGTAAGACAAAAGGTTAAAATATTTCAGCGTCATCAATGCTTTAGCAATGCACTATATTCTGAAACTCCCTTTAATAGCTTGACTGACATAGAAGACATTTTTCTATCTCCAAAAAATGTGTTTCAGGTCGAAGAGCTGCGAACTCGGGATGCTGCAAAAGGCCTGAAGATCGCCCAGGTTCTGGAGGGCTTCATCAGCAGGAAGGTGGTCAAACAGACGGTGATGACTGTGGTGTACGGAGTCACTCGTTACGGAGGGCGCCTGCAGATAGAGAAGAGGCTAAAGGAGATTGATGAGTTTCCCAAGGTACAGCAGTGGTTGAGCTGGTGATGAGTGAACACCCTGTTCTCTCATATTTTTAGCCTTTAATCAGTGTGATGTGATGATGATCAGGGTCTCTTACTTCTTCCTCCCTGATTTTTTTTACTTACACAGGGAGTATTATTGCAGCTTGAATCATTTTTGTCATTGTGATCTGACCTGCCATACAATTAGCTGTGGGACTCAATTTAATTACTTTGATGCTTTGAAATGAATTAACTGAATTGTATTTAACACAACAATCAAAGTTTGTAATTTGCTATAGATCATTCAAACACACATTCATATTCACTGAGAAACAAGCAGCTTTATGCTTCATATCTTAAACTCATGTATTTATGTTGGAGAAAAAAAGTCAAATATTTTAACAAGGACAACAAATATTCACTAATTTAAACACCAGTTCAAACGGCATGTATGCTTAAGTTGCACAAGGAGATTAGAAGTGTTTGCTTGCGTTTTGTAATTAGTTTTTCTGCAATTACTTAATTAATCTAAATTAAATAGTTGAAGCACCTGCCCTAATTATAACCGAGGAACATATAAAAGACTTGGATGCATGGACCAAAAGTCTGACGTTTACTTTGATGCTGCACAATATCTTTAGCATTTTTTTAATGTCACGCTATTATGTGTACGATATCTCTATTGAATGCGAGCGGCTCTGTCTAGTTCTTTGTGTAACATGTTTTTGTATGTCAGGAACTCCAGATGGAAATCTGTTAGAATCTGTTATAAAGCACATTTTCCAATTGAGATTAATGCTCCTATATATGGTTTATGTTCAACAAATTAAACAAGGAAAACAAGCAAATGATCTTGTTTTAATCATGTCCTATAATTAGTAATATTTGTGTATATATATATATATATATATATATATATATATATATATATATATATATATATATATATATATTGATAATTGCTTTGAATTTCTGATGTTTCTGTATAGTCTGGAAAATATGGAAATGTATGAAATAAGAGTCTGTCCATCCGTTCTGACATGGAAAAAGTATATACCTGGTTGTACAGATTGACTCTCCCGTCGTAATCTGAACAGTGCAGTGAATGTCTGCTGTGTGCAAGCATCCTGCGCCAGTTGTTTACTGATCCAGAGTAGTTTTGAGGCCAGAAATGAACAAATCAAATCTTGCCAAAATGAGTCGGACGTGTTGTTTTCAACATGTATGCGCTTCGGCTGTTTAAGATTTTCATCCAACAATTCTTCTGCTTGATGTTGTGTCTATATATTTACATTAAAGTCTGTTTTTAGTTCAGCACCACTATTCTTTGGTCATATAAGGATTTAATGTGAATAATTGCTACCTGGGTAGGGGAACGGTTGTCTGTTGAACATTGTATGCTTATTATCTGTCTTACAGTTATCTTAATCTTAAAAATACTTGAAGGAAATGACACATTTCACATAGAAAGCATCAGCAGAACGCCTCTCAGTAGATGAGCCTCACAGCAGTATTCTAAATGACTTCTATTTAATATCCTGTATTGGTTCTAACAGAGAATTGGGTGGGCCTATAATTATGACTGATTACGGTGGGGATGTGCTTTGAGCAGCACCTACTGTGGAGATCATGTTCCTGTAATATGAGGATAAATGCAGTCCAATGCCCTGCAATTTATAGCCCTTATTTCCATTACACTTTGGATTTGCTACATTAAGTTCAACAATAACAGTAACTAAGAGCCAAAGAAGAAAATAATTTTAATTTCATTAATTATTTAGATATAGCGTGAATAAGAGGATATTATTTCTTTGCGTTTCAGGAGCACGTATGGGATGCGTCACATTACCTTGTGCGCCTGGTGTTCAGTGGCCTAAAGGAGATGTTTACGGGAACCAGAGAGATTCAGGTGAGCCAGTTTCAACCATGCAAACATTTTACTGGTATTTTACTCTAATAGTCTAACAGTTGTTAGACATTGTGCCTCCGTCTGTTCCTCCAGTTTTACCTCACTGAAAGAGACAAGAGAGAAACGGTTCCCAATAAATCCACCGTCCACCTTTCTAAGTCACAAAGTTGCAGCGGCTCTCGAAGGTCCTGAGGGCTACAAGTTAAAATCCCGTGTGGATGAGGCTAGATGTAGCACATCCTCCGGCTGCTCAATGAGATTGACATGAGGATTTTGTAAATGGGGGTCTTCTTGAGAAGACATAATGTCGACGCATAATGTGCTGCTAGGGGAGACGTTACAATCAGGGTCCACTGTTGATTGACCTGGTTTAAAACCTTTGTTTTTCAACTTTGTTCTTACGCATTGCTTAATTAATTCTTGAGATGATTGATTTACATAAACTGCAAAAAGTACCTAGCTGTATTATGAGGCGTTTTTTCCTAAAGTGTTAGTTACTTCATCATTTTAGGATCACTCAAAAATAGTAAAACTGCTTTATTCAATAAAGAGCTTCAATTTAGCTGAAAAGTTACACAAAATATGCATTCATCTTAAATTTATGCAGTTTGAAGGACTTAATCAGCACTTATATTGCAAACTGCTATAAATACTGCAAACATTGTTACCTCTCAGTTGGGAGTCGGTGGCTACATGTCAATTGCCTTATTTAGGCCTTGTCAGATATTACATTTGCCTTTTAATATGTCAATTTTCATTGTGAAATATGTTCAAAACTATGACAACAAACTGACTCAACATTAATTTGAAAATTCATCCTTAATTTAAATCCTAGCGTTGGTACCTTTTATATTCAAAAAGTCAATTGATTTAGGTAATGTTTCATTAAAATGAAGATGGTGAGTGAAAATAACAATTTCATGTTTTGGATTTAGTTGGTTTGCCAATCAAATTGTCTGTGTTTCATTTGGCTGTAATCAGTGGTGTGAGGGTCAAATACTGAAATGTGTTGTTTTTTTTCCCCATGTGTATTTTCATTGAAGGCATCAAACCTAGAAAAAAAAAAAAACTCCCAACATTTTTGTTGCCAACCAACAGTATGTCCTTTGTCACATACTGTACAAGATTTATGAGTTTAATATCACTCACATGAAAGTTAGGAAGAGGACATTTGTGATCTTTATATGGGCCAAAATGAAAATGAGTTTGATTCTGCTTTAAACTGTACTTTGACCATGTGTCCAGTCCTCACATTATTATCCTTGAGCCTCCATAAATTTACTGACAGATGTCCATTCTTTTACTTTAGTGTTTTTGCTTCAAATACTTTCTTTTGCAGCAACACGTGAGTTGCTTCAAGTGTAAGTTCTACTTCTTGGTTGTAGCACGAATCTTTCTGTTTGTGTGCATCTGTGTGGTGAGGCAGTAAAGCTTCCTTTTTTGGAAAATGGTTTCAGACACTTATGCAGGCAGGATTGCTGTGGGTTTTATAGCGAGCAACCGCTTTTGACCTGTTCCACAACAACGCCGCCACAGTTGTTGGCCTCTCTTTAAAGCAGAACAGCAGATTTAGGGCTGAAATCCAAAGATCGTTTCTTGACGCAGTAGCTGGCTGAAGTTTCTGTGTTCTGTGGTTGAAAATGTACCAGAGGATCTATTTATGGGTCTGATTTATTAAATTTTGATCCAGCAGACCATGAAAGCTTTATCTCAGTGAACTCAGTGATTTGAACACGTCTACATACACAAACACGCACATGCAAGCATGGATACGACCATATGCGCATAGCAAATATTTAGCGGATCCCGGGTACTGACAGTCCTCTGAGTTTACTCATCAGTATGTGTCCTCTATTTTAGTTTTTGTTGTTGTTTTTAACACTGCTGGTGTCCTTCTGTTGCAGGACTGGCTGACAGAAAGTGCCAGGCTGATCTCCAAGTGTGGCCACACTGTGGAGTGGGTGACGCCCCTGGGTTTACCGATCATTCAGCCTTATCATCGCACACGCAGTTTAGTGGTAAGTCTCACCATAGGACTGACTTTCCACTGCAGAGAATTGATTTAACACAGGGGTGGGCACTCCTGGTGGCTGGTGTCCTGCAACTCCTAGATGTCTCCCTGGTCCAACACACCTGAATCCAACAGCTGAATCACCTCCCAAGTGCAGTCATGTTCTCCAGAGTCCTGACAATGACCTCATTATTTGACTCAGGTGTGTTGAAGTAGAGATGCATCTAAAAGTTGCAGGAGACTGGCCCTGGAGGACCAGGAGTGCCCACCCCTGATTTAATAGATATTTGAAAGTAGTCAGTCAGCTTAGAAGGTGCTGCTTCTTGTAAAAGTATTTCTACACTTTCAACCTGTTCAGCTAAACCTTCATTGAAAGTCTATATTCGTACTGACTTTCTTGTCAGAGCAAAATCTTTTTGCTTTGTCCATTCCATTCCAGCTTTATTATGAAGTACTTCAAAAGCAGCACAGGTGACCAAAGTGCTGTACACCATAACCAAAACTAAATCAAGCAAAAGAAATACAATTGTTTATTTTATATCCTTTGCAGCTTTCTTTCCAGAGGAAATAAGACTCACAAAATGCGATGCAATCAATACCAGTTTTAATCTTCCCATCGCATCCGTGTCTCATCCGTCATTTTAAGCGGTGTTTTTATAGATGCCGTGTTCGTCTTGGGCTTTCCGAATCTCTCTGGGTTTGCTGCCGGAGTGCGCCACCGATGGTGTATTGCGATTATTTTAAGTGGTGCAACTTTAATAGACCTCAGCAACATAGCCTGTTTTGTTTGTCGCTATGGAGATCCTGACAGTAACACATCTTGGAGATATAACATGATGACTGTGTGCCAGCGTGTCTGCAGATAACACAGCTCCGTGTGTGTTATACAAACTGGGAAGTGTTCCTGTCTGTATGAAGAGGGAAAAACGGTAACCTCTTAACTTCTTAATTGTTAATGACGTGAAGGGCGGAGGCGGACATGTTGCCGATCAGATAAGTAACTCATGGGCTTGCTCAGCATACAAACTGCTCTTTTAGTCTGACTTCAAGCATAAGGTTGTCCTAGACAGGAAATGCCAACACGGTAGCAGGTGCAAATGACTTGGAGTGACAGATGGTAAGTCCCCTGAGACCTTCTCTCTCTCACTCTTGGTAGTGAATTTCTTTCCCTGATCTGACCTCCTTCTTTTGATTTACAAATGGACAAGAAAGATGCTTAGCTGAGCTCCTTTTCCCTTCAAGGCCTAAAAATAAGCGAAATAGTAAACAAACAAATAGGTTAAATGAGATTTTACTGATAATTTTCTTGATCTGCTTCAGTAATTCTCTAATCCAGTCGCATCACTGGGCAACAAAAATGAGACCATCTTGTAGAAAGGTCACCTTTGCAAAGTATAGCTGGATTAAATTTAATCTCTCTGTCTCCTCACCGCATCTAAAATCCTGGGCCGCTGCGTTCCTGTGGGTTATCAGTAATTACACTGTAGATAGAAGGCTAGGGTGGAGAATAATGCTTTGTGGAAAAAAAAAAATGCATAAAACAGATAATAAGGTGAAAGTAGCGGGTGTTTTGTCGCAGGAGAATTGGTTGTGTACATCTGAGGGGAAATGTAGGAAAATTAGAAAAAGATGAAAAAGGCCATGAACAGACTTTGGAGAGGGCCCCTTACTAGACTAGAGGACACTAATCCAATCAGAGGTCACTTTGGCTCATGTTTTTTTTATTTATATATATACTGTCCCCTCCACCCAGGGTAGCTGTAGTATAATCTTTCTCAGCGGATGCTAACTCGAGGGAATCGTCAGATGGATTGGCTGGATTTGACCGGATTTGTGGGTTTATAGTGTGACTAAAAACTCGTGATCTAATGTCCTCTGTGTGAGAAGAATTAGTCTCCTCTGGGTTTCACTGATCGGGCCTCTCTAGTGGAAAACTATAGCTGCTTGTGGCCTGTAACACTCTGAAACTAATGTGCTGTCAATAAATAATTCGCCTGATCGGTGTTAAAAGCCCACTGAGGTCGCGGAAATTTGACAGAAATGTAAAAGCTGCTATCGCTTACAGTTCCTTAACAAAAGTATTCAAATCCCTTAGACCTTTTCAAATTTTATTATGCTACAAGAACATTTTAGATTGTAGAGAGGACCGTTTGGATTTAGCCTCTTGACTATGGGAATGCTTCTTCTTCCATCCTTATGGCGCTTTTCCTTCGTGTGGCTTTCCATTGAAATTCATGAAATGTATCTGTAAATGTCAATGTGATTCCATTCAGTTGCCCTACTTGGTTTTTTTCTGACTTTTTCAAAATCTTGTGGCATTTTGGGCCGTACTAAATATGCGGTTTGCGTTGTAATGGTAACGCCCTAGAAAAGTTGCGTTTAGTGAGGATACGAACAGCTATAGGCCAGCGGAGGTGCGGCTAGGTGAAACAACGATGATTGAGAATAGAAAAATATTGCTGTAATATATAATTGATGTGTGATGCTCACCTTCCTCTGATGAGTGGAAATAATTCTCTTTTTCCCGTTTACCTTGTGAGCATCTGAGCCGTCCGGAGCTTATCCGTGATTTTGACTTTGGAAACCCGTATCCGACCGTAGGGCAATCCAAGGTCTCCATCCGTCTTAGCGGCATGGATTCAATCTACTCCCTACACAGATCATACGCTCTGTTCATACATTATAATACAAGGTAGGGATTTTATTTACAGTATGGCAGATAATAACGAATCACTTTTTTTTTTTTTTTTTTTTTTAACCTGTTCCATGTTTAAAGTCAAAGCTTCTCCTTAAACCTATCGCATAAGTCCATCCGGAGATTGGATGTTAAGGGGAAATAGGCAGATTGTCTCACCGTCAGTCCATCTACATCCATGGCAGCCATGTCACTAAGTGATGGGATTTATCCTTCTTCCTTTGCTTCTGTTCTTAATGCTTTCTCTGATTGTGTGAATCTGTCAATCAACACACAGCCACCTTTAACCAATTGACTAGAACCACCAAAGCGAGAAGCGTTATGACCCCCTAAAGCTAGGCTCAATGTTCTTTCATTCGTGCAGCTGCTCCCACCTCTCTTCTTCTATGTTCATCTTTCCCTCTTTAATGTATTCAGGTGGTCTTTTCTTTCTTAGAAAAAGAAAAAAAGATAAAGAAGGTTGTTAGCAGTAAACCCTGTACCTCTGTTTCAGTGGTTTCTGGTGTCAGAGGAAATGGATAATCTGGACAAGAGTGTATATGACAGCAGAGAAAAAATGAAAAATAATGAAAAGAAAAATGTAATTTAGTGTTAGACAAGCATCACTAGTGACAATGTTGTATTTTTAGCTCTCCCTTTTTAATGCTCTCTGCACACACTTTCAGCTGCATGGCTTATTATATAGTATAGTCTGCTCATGTGTATTTGTCTAAAAAAAATTTGTACTATATTATAACCATCTCTAATGTTGGACTATATGTCATGAAATAATTGTGTATACATCCCTACTTTGTCAACAACCTTCAGTCTGCTACTGAAGGAGCTCTCCAGTTCTGAAGGACAACCAGTTCAAAATCTGGACATAAATCCAGTCTCCATTCAGCCCAACTGGGATAAACATTGGAATTAATTTCATAATGAATAATGAGTACAATTATCAATCTTTACATCTACAAATGTGGTAAGAGTTATACCCCAGTTCTTTCCTTTGGTCTATCCCTTAGAAATACTTTATAGCTTAGTTGGGGTTTTTTTTCTAGGCTCTGTAAAAACAAAAGGAGCCCAAAAGCAACAAACACATATGTAGAAAAGTCTTTTCTGTCATTTGTAGCTTATGCCTAAATGTTACTTATTGTACGATTCTCTGTTAAAAATTTCCATTATGGGCCTTGAAACTGTGATTGAATGTGAAAAGTCCAAAAACAGCACGGTTCTCATTCATGGTTAATTCTCACGCCTCATACAAACTCATCTAGAAATAATTCCTCAAACAAAGCTTGTGTGAGGGTGACCAGAAGCCTCATCAGATGTTATTATAACCAGAGGTATTGATCCTGCAGTTTCAACCCTTTTCTGCAACGCTTACTTGGCTACAATAAATGTTTAGGATCACTGAGTGTACTTCTGACGGAGGGTTTAGTTCTCCCCTTAAATGTCCTCTTCAGGTGACAGGAATGCATTTAAAAAGCTTTACACCACAGAAGACAACAGGAAAATGTTTGGTCTCTTTTTTACTGGGACGTCGTTTTAGATCCAGAATAAATGTGAAAGTGGAAAGAAGATTTATCCAACAAGCAAGCAATCTGGGTCACGACTGAGTTATGTATTTAAATTACTTTTTTCTTTTCGTTAAGTCATAATGACAGTAGTTTTTTCCAATACTGCATTACAGAATTCCAAAAAAAATGTCTCTCCTCCACAACAGTCAAGATTTGTAGCCACTTAGTAAATAATTTGAGTTTATCAATCAATTTCCCCTCAGCCACACAAACAGAGGAACCCAACGCAGTAACTTACCGGGGATCCAGCATGCTGCTTAATATGGATTAATTATCATCACTTGGCTGTCTGTGATGCAGCTACTTGTACTTGACCTCAAAATCAAGGAAATGGATGCAAATTAGTCCTCATTAATCACTGGGAACAAACAAACAAACAAACACATTTTCTGTTCTTTCAATTTACTGTGGCTAATTTAGCTCTGAAGCCTGCTACGAATGTCTTAAAGCACTTTGATTGTTTACAGTGCAGATAACTGTGTTTGCGGCACCCTGAATATAGTTTAATTGGACCTTTCAGTGCTGAAGCTCCATTCCGTCAGTGAAATCACTAAAATGTGTCCAGGCGGGCTAATGGAGAGGGAAACACTGGGATCCATTACCGTTGGCTCGGCGCAGGGTAAACACAATAATAGCATGAGCGTATATCAGTGTTTCTCAATCCTCAGGCCCCCCTGCTCTGCATGTTTTAGATGTGCCTCTATTCCAGAGCAGCTGATTCAAATGATTGCATGACCATCAAGTGCTGCAGAAGCCTGTTAATCACCCACATATTCAATCCAGGTGTGTGGCAGAAGGGAAACACCTAAAACATGCAGGGCAGGGGGGGCCTGTGGACCGGAATTGAGAAACACTGGCATATATTGACAGGAGGTTTGCTATCTGCCGCCAGTTTTATCTATGGGTTGGGAGTCGCCTCTCATCACCAATCCTGCAGCGTTGCCGAGTTTAGGCTAAACTAATTCTTGGTACAGCTACGAGGGGAGCTCTCTGTCGTTTGGAAATGAAGAAAGGAAACGCGGTATAATGAAGACGAACAGCAGAATTTAAATCTTGTTTATTTGAAGCCAGCTAGGTCTGCATGTACTAGCAAATGGCCTGCTCTGGTCAATTTTTCTCTCTCTTCTACTGATGGTTTGTTACAGGGATCAAGTGGATAATAGCGCTCGCTTCGCTTCTTCCCGTACTTCTTCTCTCAGGAGTGCTACGCTAATATGGAACTGCATTGCCAATAAATGTGCTAACGTATTGCCTAGAGTAGAAAACACCACTTTTTGCGCTATTATCAGGAGTGGTATGAGAGGGTTTTGACCATATCATCATTATATTGTATACTATAAAATCTCTAACTCAAGCTGTATAAAGTGGAATACTTATTAGATTTAGGCCTGTGGAGAACAACAAGCATCAATGTGTGCAAAATTATTGGGCAGCTTGTATTCCTCCAGAAAAATAGGTTTAAAAAAAATTAAGTTCACTGACTGGGCTGTCTTTACGGCAGCAGGAATTTATTTTCGCCATGATGTCCTGAACGAAGTGCTGCCAATGCAGCACATGTTCATGTTTTATTCTTACAAAATATCAAATGGTACTTTAGTTAAGAAACATTTATTTATCACATTTTGAGCTCTACAAAAATTGCATATGGCAGTGAAAGCAAAATTGTATCTTTTTTCACTTTTTATGTTTTGTTTGGGATGTTTAAAATCTGTTTGGTTTTTTTTGTTTGTTTTTTTTGGCTTTGCTGCTATGAGCTTCTATTGTAGTTATAAATGCATTTTGACCTTATTTATCCTATCTTTTACTTATTACGTCTTTGGCCATGTTACCCAACTGTTCCACTAAATTAATTTCATTGTTTTTGTTTTCCAGCTGAAGAGTACCATGCAACATATAAACCTCCAAATCAGCCACGACATTAAAGAGTAAGTCCCTCTGTAGATTTATTGCAGTTTGTCTGATCTTATATAAACACTGACCCAGCAGATACAGTGAGACCATGTTCCTCTCTTGTAGCACTTTGTGAGATTTGTCACTAAAAGGCCACCAGTAAGTTTGATCGTAGTGACCTGGAACAGGAGCAGAGAAAGACACGGTGTTTACCGCATTCATTTCTGATTTCAGGTAGAATTTGTCGCTACAAGTTTTCAAAATGCAGCTTGAATAAGCTTCCAGGTTCCAGGACACACTTTGGATTCTGTCCCATGGAAAAGGTTTTGGCTCTCACAGATTCCATATATTTATTTATTTTATTTTTTATCTTTTGGGGACCCTGACATGTTTCTGGTCATCTAACAAGTTTTTCGGACAAAAATGCGTAAATAGAGACGGAATATTTCAAGGGAAAGACTATCCAAACCAATAGAGAACCATGTAGAAAATGTAATTGCCCCCTAAACATTAAACTACCCTTGCCAACAATAACTCCTATCAAGTGTTTATTATACCTTACAGGCAGTTAGGGGGTGTAAGCAAAAAGATGGCATGACAGCATTTGAATCAGATGTATGCCCAGTTTTTGACTTGACCACTCCAAAATAGTAAATTACGTTTTATTATTCAGACATTAACTTAACAGTATAATTTGGATCATTGTGCTGTAGAAGTCATGGTTCAGTCAGTTCAGTTCTCCAGCGCTGAAAGAATTAAATCAACCTCAGATCACCACCATGTTTGATTGTTATGATGATGTTTTGCACCATTCACAACAGAATTGTCCACCTTCCAAAAAGGTTGATTTTAGTCTCAACAGTCTACAGAGTAAGTCTTGGGGATCATCATCATCAAGATGTTTATTTCTGCTGTGTCCTGCTCTTATTCTTAAATTGTGAAGACCCACATTAACTGAGGCAAGTGAGGCCTGCAGTGTTTTTCTTGCTGTTCTGGGTTCTTGTGCAATCTGCTGGATGAGCTGACAGTTTTTTATGATTGGTAACGCATTGTTGTCTTAGACAGAAAAAAAAATTAAACCACACTTTGCAGTTTCAAACTTGACGCCCATAATGGTTTTCTTGGTGGACTAACCCCAACCAGTAGCACACTTATGTTATGTTGGGATCAATATTACTTTTTTTGTGGAAAAAAGAGCCTCACTTTATGTACAAATCAGAATAAACTTGTCTCGGGGGGGAAAAAAAGACTCCAGTGACCTGAAAAAAATAAACCAGGCTATATAATCTCCAACTTGTCTTCCAGATAGCATTGACATGGTACAAGCATTTGCATTTTGCATTATTGATTGCTACGCACAGTTTTAGTAAATAATTGGGTTAAAAGCAAAAGATCTGTAGTGGCAACACAAATTAATTCATGTTAATGTTAAAAGAAACCTGTTCTAGTAATCACAAGGGAATGTTAATGTGTCGCCTGCTCTGTTAAACTTCCAATCTTTGTTGGCTAAAAGCTGCTAAAGCTACCAGCCGCTCAGTTAAACAAAACAATTATATGAATTAAACCGCATTGATTCAGATAAATTTTAAAGGCGAAGCTTCAAAATAAAGTCTACTTCCTCTTTGATGAGCATTAAACGTCTTAAGCGCTGAGGGGAAAGTTTGAAACAAGCTGGAGTCATAAGAGGTGAGAGGAGCAAAACACAACAAAGAGAGACAGACTGAGAGACAGGAATGGTAAATGAAGTAATGACAGAGGCAGAGCAATGGAGACATGGCCCAGAAAGACTGACAGCTGTCCTCTTCAGTCTGACATCCACCACTCTGCAGATCCTGCTTTGTGAATATGAAACAACAGGCAGAGTGGAGGGAAAGCAGGAGGGCGGTGGGAGTCAAGAGTTGAGAGGAAGGAGACAACTCTGCCTTTTTTAACTAAAATTGAAGGTCTGCTGTCAGCAAAACCATCTCTGTCTGAGTGGAACTTGACAACGTCATTACAACTTGCTTTGGTCTCGCATTAAAAACGTACCTTCTGGTCTTTACAAACCACCCTAATATTATGAGAGCTTACTAAAGCTCAGCGTATCAAGTTATCTATTTAGCTGCCGAGTTAAGACTGCATGGTGTGCAGGGTTCCTATGTATTATTGAAAAGTCTGGGGATTGATTTTTATCAATTTCCATGTCTGCAGTTTGGAAACCAAAGTCTTATGAATGTACCTCTTCCATGCATTTAGAAATAAAAATGTGAGTTTTAAATTTTATTCATATTTGCCTCATGATTGTTCTTGTGCAGCTGCAGTTTTTCCTTGTACTTCTGGGTTTAAACCTGGATCAAGCTTGGCTCTTGAATTGGGTTTCCCTTAAATGCCAAACAATGCATTGAAATTTCATTTTTGTGGCCACTTAGTGAAATGAAGGTATCATCAAGACGATCCAGATTCGAACTTGGCTTGGCAAGATTTCAAAACAACAGCACAAACACTGAGTCAGGAGCAACCTTCAGGCCTGTTTTATGGTTTGTGGGGCGGGAGGTGCGACTTGTGGAATGTCTGTACTTAAATTCCCATGATGTCCCACAAATTGATGGAAATATCAAGAAAATTAAGTTGGCAAAAAATATTTTGAAATGGAAAATTGTCTGCCATAAGGAGTGTTTTATCAGCAAAATTAAAAGTTATTAATCTGTTGGTTCAACTCGTTGGCAGTTATTATAATAGATGGTAGAAAGCAGTCCTGTCATGTAGGAGACTTTTGAATGCAGCGTGTGGCTGTTGTAATTTCTCTGGAAAATATTAGCCTCATAAATTCTTTGCTTCATGAGTCAATTTCATTCGACTTTCCATAACCGACGTACATAAAGACTCTTTTCATTGGTTTTCTTCTTCTTGTAATGACTTTTGCTGATGGTACATTCAGTAACAATGGGAAAATTGCATACATTTAAAAGGTAAAAGATGAGAACAATACAATATAATATCACACATTTGTCCCTGCTGTGTGCACAACATCAGATTAAGTACTGACGGAGCAACATGCGGTAAATTTTGCCTGAAGTAAATGCATTGTGTTGTTTATTTACAGTTAACAGCGAAGCAAAGTGTTATTGGGTATTTCTACTGTTGGATCTTTGGTGCAGCATGTTTGGAAGAGAAAATCCTGTAATAGATAAAGATCAAAACTTTGATAAAAGCTTGATTTGACAATCATTCATGGCTTTAAGTCTAAAGTTTAAACCTCTACACCATGTTGTTTGTATGTATTCGTAAGCCCAACTCGGGGCTTTGATCACAAATTAGCTTAGGCTAAAATGCTGTATAGTTTGGCATCACATTATTGTAAATGGAATAATGGAGTTTTACATTATTTTAGCCCCAGTAGAAATAAAATTAGCTTCTCATTTGATGCATTTTTGTTCCACATATTTGTGTTAATATACGCCGACACTGATAAGGCCATCAAGCAGTGGGAATCTCTTAACCGTCCATGATTACGCTTGTGTCTTTGCACTGTGTGTGTGTCTCAAACCAAGGATCAGGAAAAAAACAAGACAAAGCTTCTCATGTTTTCACAGCAGAGCGTGCTCCTAAATGAATATCCAGGTGTCTTGTTTTTTCGCACAACTCGATCCCTGAACAGCGGGACTAAAAGCACTCTGACAGAAGGCTAACATTTCCAGGCCAGAAAAAAAAACAAAAAAAAAAAAAAACCTGCTCAGACGAAAAACGAGAGTGACAGACTGCCGTGGTGTGTTTCTGCCTGTGTGTTTGTGTTTCAGCTTTGGGTTTTGGCTCTCTCTGCCCTCTTTGCATTTCCATTAGAGGAATGTTCTGGTCTGTGGCAGCCCAGAGGATTTGAATGGCTCAGGCTCGGCTAATGGGAATACAGGAAGGAAAAGATTGACACGTTGCTGTTTTTACTGCCGGTTTCATCACCAGAAGCAGCGATATGACATTTTTTATTTAGAAGAAATAAATAAATTAAAAAAACAAAACAACGTGAGAACACTAGAATCTACTCAAATGAAGTAGATGAGTTCAGATTTGCAAGAGGACCTGAACTCGTCTCTTGGAGGACAGGATTTAAAAACTTTTCAATAAAGTCTTCAGAAAAGTTTTTTTTTTTTTTTCAAAAATAACAGAGGGCACATTTTACAGTAAATATCAGTAAATATTTGCCCGTGAAGGTGTCCTTACTATAAAAGCAGTGAGAGACGTCTCCAAAGGTGGACGCACACTCAAACAAAACAAACGGAGGAACCAGAGAGACATTCGGTCTGACCTGAAACAAGCACCATACACTGTAGCAGACGCTGCACACTGAAGCGAGTAGGACTCCATCAGAAAATGTCAAGGGGAGAAACGGTATGGTAAAAAAGAGAGACAGGCAAAGACTGAATCACTATTTGCTGAGACACAAGGGATGTAGCAGAGGGTGTTGGTTTAGATTGCTAACACATTTTGGAGGTAAATGTGTTCTCCATTGCTAGAGAGCTGGATTTGAAGAGAAGGGTTTAGCTCTTTGAATAAGGAAGCTAATCGAAATACCAAGTTGGTAACAACAGATGGGGAGACGTTTTATACGTTATTGGTGATAGAAATGAGTCCTGACTTTTAATGCGTCACCAAACCAAAGACACTCTTAAACCCACCTTTTATTTTCTAATGTCTTTCTAACTGTGGATGAAATACTAATAAGGAAAAAAGGAAAAATCCATAAAATATCCATCTTTTAATACGATTACATACTTTCACATTGAAAAGGTGCAGCCATTCATTTAATCACATTTACTTTTTTAAAAAATTCTGTGTTAAGAAAAATATCTTCTCACAAAATCCCAATTATTTGTACCAAAATCCCCAATAAAATAATTGCAACCAAATCATTTTTCGCCTTTATGCTTTTCTTCTTATTTCTGTCATCAGCCTACGACGTTTTGTTTGCCCGGGCCGTGAATAGAACATCATGGGGGGAAATGATGGGTGGAATCATTTATCTTTCCACCTCCCGGCGTGACCGGGACGAAAAAAGCTCGTGTGACCGTAAGAAGTGTAGCAAATAGTGTGGTCACCATGGAAACGATAACATTGCACGTTGTTTAGGGGTGATTCCTGAGAAAAAGCCTTTTCTGTCCTGTCATCATAATTGTAAACACCGGAATCGGCTTCGTTCGCTAACTTCGTGCGCACAAACAAGCAATTTGACTTTGGTTCTGCTTAAAAATATAAACATATTAAAAGTAGGCATGTGGAGTTTGTCAAACTAGACTGAAACTGAGAATGAGGAATGCTCTCCCTGTATGCCTCAGCCTTGTAAAATGTTATGGGGTAAGACTGAGCGCTGTTCTTGAATGACCTCGTAAAACAAAACAACGACAAAAAAAAAGGAATTGCTGACATATGTTTATGAATACGAAGCTCAGATATCCTTAGGCGTCGTGAGAACTGCAGGATTTGAACTGCAACGTAGTTTTTCATGTTCTCTTGGTTGTCTGTGGCTTTTCAGGAGGCCCGACACGGTAAAACAGAAGAATGCATTCCCGCCCAACTTCATCCACTCTCTGGACTCCACACACATGATGCTGACTTCACTCCACTGCTACAGGTATTTTTTTGTTCCCAACATAACATGGAAAAGCAAAGATCTGGTCCTGGCATTACTCACAGAATTCATTTTTCACATACGCAGCTTTGCTGCACATAAAACAGGCCTTGTTAACGTTAGAGATTTGTGAGAGATGAGATCTTTCTGGTCGCAACTGTAAAACAAATGTTGGCTTTTGTTTTGACGTTTACGGCTTTCCTTCCAAAGCCTGGCTGGTTTTTAGACGTTTTCTAACTCCTCACTGCCTCTGCTCTCGTCGTCTCTCAGTGCCGGCCTGACATTCGTCTCGGTTCACGACTGTTTCTGGACCCACGCCCTCACCGTGGACACCATGAACAAGGTATTACGTCACAGTCGCCTCCTGTTTCCGCAACCTCTTCATCCGTTCACAGCTGCTCCCCCTCCTGTCCGATCTCGATTCGTCAGTGTTGATGATTTATTTGCGAATGTTTTTCGGGGGCTTTATTGGAGCTGAAGATGGCGAAAAGTGACTCAACAGTCAGAGCTTTGTCTTTGATGTTAGAGGAAAGATGAGAGCTTTTTTCAAAATGTTTTTTTAAAGCACCAAGACACTGAGGTTGCAGGCAATCGGATCAATTTGTGCCATATCCGCGACTGGCACTTTTGCTATTGTAGACACTTCAGCTAAGTGATGCCACTGATACAAACTTCCAGTTGTCGCCGGCTCATCCATTTTCAGGCTGCAGGGAGCAAACCGAGCCTGTCGAGCTGAATAAACACCTGCCTGCCTCTGCATGTCGAAAATAGATCCGGACTGAGACACGGTGCGGAATAAAACGGATCAAATTATCACAAAGCCCCAATTGTCTGTAGCGACGCCTTCAGAGCAAAGTCGCAGTTTAATGTCTTTTTTTTTTTTTTTCCCCTGATCTCTGAGGAGTTAAAGGCATTCCTCTCACTGCATTTGTTCTCCATGTTTTGATTGGAGGGGCGAATGCCTTCCTCGTTACACAGGTAATTGAACGCAGCCGGAGAGCAGACTGGCACCAAATGTCTTCATCATCTAAAGCAATTGTTTAAATGATAACCAGTCTGTTCTCCATCCTCTTTTACTCACTTTGGGGCTGTGAGCAGCCTGCCCAGGGATGTAATCAAGAGCGGGATTTACTGCATGATAGATCGACCAATCGGGAAAAAATTCAGAATTCATGAGGAAATTGACTTTTGCTGCATAAATCATGCAAGTAATGCATAGAATCTTTTTTTTTTTTCCTGAGACCTCCCTGATGGCTCCAGAGATGTGGGCACAGCTGTGGATTTTAATTGGGTGGCGGGCGGCTTTGCATGGTTAGGAGACGACTCGTGCTGTGTTTTTATTCTTTGAGGAGTGACGTAAATGTTTTTCTTGGCCTCATATTGCTGTTTGCTTATTAATCTGACCTGAGTGCAGAGATTCTGACTTATGAATCATTCAGGTACAATGAGAGTTTCTCAAATGTCTGTTTTTCTTTGGGGGTAGTCTGGATATAAACAGGGATTAAATTGGAATTGCAGGTTGGGGGGCTGATAGGGATCTGAGACATCCACAGTAATGGGAATGTTTACACCTCCTCCTCTCTGCTGCACAGATTGTCAATGTCCCTTTAAATGCACTTTATTATATATGTATATTTTTAAACTAAGATAGCATCTCATTTGAAGCTTGAGTAAAGGGCTATTTCACTCCTTTTAATAAATATGAACTAAATATTTCTTAACTGTCAATTCAAGTCTTTATTCTGTGTATAAATGTTGATTTCATGAACTTGGAACAAAAGTTTCACACGTCAGACAGAGTGTTTGATGTTCTGTCCATAGTTTTATCCATGATCCAGGTGATTTTGACAAATTCAGATGCATTTTAGATTTTGTTATCATTAAAGGCCTGCATGATTGGTGGTAACTGTTTCCTAGCAGCTCGAAGGTCGTGGGTTCAAATCCCAGCCTGGGTCTTTCTGCATGGTGTCTGCATGTCCTCCTTGTCCGGCTTCCTCCCACATGACTGTTAGGTTAATTGGTGTCTCTAAATTGTCATTATGTGTCTCTGTGTGTGTGTGTGTGTGTGTGTGTGTGTGTGGGCGTGTATATTGTGTGTTTCTCTGCTTCTTTGTTGACCTGTCCAGGTTGCACCCCGTCTCTCCCAGTGACTGTTTCTCTCAAGATTTAAAACTTTTGGGAAAGTGTTAAATTTCAAAACATAGAATCCGTCAGCACCCTGCTAAAAATGCTGTATTTTTGTTCCAGGCGTGACCATGTAGTGTCTGCAGTACAAAAACTGAAACAAACAAACAAAAAAAAAACATTTAAGGAATAGATCATGGAGACAGCACAGAGTAAAAGTATGTTATTTTTGTTGACAGAGAAGTACTTTTTCTGTTGTCACTTCCACTCTGCTCTGTCTCACCTCTGCCCACCTGTTATCTGCTCAGCTGCTCTGTGTTTCTTTCCGATGAAGTCCTTAGATGAAACTAACATCTCCTCGCTTCGCTCCCCCACTCTCCCTTTCCTTCCTGTCAGATCTGCCGGGAGCAGTTTGTCGCCCTGCACAGCCAGCCGATTCTGCAAGAGCTGTCCTCCTTCCTGCTGCTCAAATACTGCTCCACAATCCAGTAAGTTTGCACAGGAGCGCATTTGATTTCTAAGCTTAGGGGATGCGAGTCTCCTGGGGATCAATGTGGCCATGGATTGGCATAGGGAAATAACATTCAGGCAGAAAACCAAAATATATTTACAGGTTTTTCTGTCGTTTCCTCCTATTCTGGATTGTTCCCACACAAGAGACCATCAATGCCATTGATCTTTTTATTCTTTCATGATTGGCTGTCGCGAACCGCAAACAAAACAGAACATGTAAGGCGGCGAGAGCGAGTTTTATTTTTTCCCTCCAGTCGTCTGTGACATTGGATCCAAAATGATTTCCACTCTTGTTGCCAGCCTTACTGGCCTCGGGCCGGGTTACAGTCATCGACTGTCTGTGTTTTCTCTCTTTGGGGAAATTGGGCCCTTCTCCACATCAGCAACAACAAATCTCACCTTCTTTTAAACTCTGTCAGGACCAATGTTTCCAAACTACAAGGACAGATTTTGAAAGACGTCAGAGGAAAGGGACACAAAGCTTCTGTGTCTTTCTCAACATAAAATTGATGTTTTTCAGACACCAGATGAATGCATCTGGTTTTTTGGGTTTTTTGTACACCTTTAGCAGAAGACAAAATCCTTCCAGCATTCTTTTTGACATTACATTAGAGTGTTTTAGAGATCTCAATAGAATCAAAAAATATTTCTTTTTTTTCTCTTGTTATTCAGTTTAGAAAGTGGAACTAGCATATTTTCAGTCTTCATTTCTGTTCATTTTGATGTTTAAGACTTACAGCTAATAAAAAACCCAATTTCTGATTTTTGAAAGTCACATAAGACCTCAGAAAATGTTTTAACGAAGAAATTTTATTTTATGGTCTGACAACCTTCACAAGGAGCATGAGACATGAAATGTCATTCCTGTAGAAGCTGGCTTATTAATAGATGGTTGAGTGGAAGGAAAAACTGTTGCAAGAAAAATCAATACAGGAAATTACAGAGGATTGTGAAGCAAAGCCCATTTAGGAGATTTGTTGGTGAATGGAAAGGTGTGGGCTGCAGCTGGAGTCTGGGAGTTTTTTCGCTACCTTAAATTTACTACACGTTTCCCTTTTTGAATGGAATTATTTAAATAAATCTGCTTTTTGATGGTACTGCAAGTTACAGAGATGCACTTGTACGCTTAAAGGTTGTAGCAGTATGTAAGCAGTATAACTTTAGAAAAATAATGTTTTGTTTTTAATAGAAAATGCATACGGCTTGTATTTTGCTGGCAGCTGTAAATGTTTCACCCAGACGTGGAGTTTCTCACTATCAAACAGCAGCACTGATAACATCTGAAATGGGTCTCAAACTTCCTTTAATACACAAACCCATTTGTCTGTTTGTTTTCAAGTCTAATTTTTTCTCTTCGTCGTCGTCTTCTTCTCCTCCTTCTTTCCTGACAGGAGTGAAGCCAAGAACAAGAAGTACCAGGAGTACAGGAGGTTGATGTTGCTGCTGGCCAAAGTGCCCCAGACAGGTCAGTGTCGGAGAAACAACTGGCTCCTCAAAGGATCAGGTTGTCTTTTAAAGCGGATCCGAAACAAACAGGATCCTATCTTTTACTCTTTTTTTTTCTCTTACTTATATGGTAAAAAAAAATGGCTGCATATTTATCCCCTGCAGATGTTTGTGAGTTGAACTGCAATTCAATCTGGAGCGATTTCTCTAAGCAGTTTTTTCTTATCATTGTTCTCAATGAGATTTTTCTTCCTCTTTATTGCAAACACAGCCTAATTTGGTTTGAGGGCAGACACATCCATATTTTTTTTTTCTCCTTTGATGCCACTGGGTTTTGTCTAGGGCATCACCTTCCTGTCATTGAGGTGGATTCAGGCTTTTCCTGTTACACAACCCCCCAGCTCTCTGTCTCCATCTGTACCTTCACTGTTTGCTTGGCACTGACAGCGAGGTTGTATAAATCGATTATTGTTAATTGTGTCCCTCTCTTGCATAATCAGCTTATGTTGCCGAGACGGGTCAGGTGTTTACCTCACCGCGCGCGTGTGTCTCTTCCACAACAGAGTCAATGAATACAGACTGAAATTTATTATCATATTTAGGCATCTGAATTTGTTAGAACGAAGGAGCAACTCGGTTTCTGTGAGGAATCTAGAAGATCGAATTGGTGGGTGGATTGACCGTTCCTGAAAAACTATTTAAATCCTTTCAGCTTCCCCGTGTTTTGTCACGTTGCAACCGCAAACTAATATGAATTTTATTGGGATTTTATGTGATCCACCAACACAAAGTGGAGCATAAATATAGAAGGACCTATTTTCCCCTGAATCTCTACCAAACCAACTTAACTGTCTCTGCTGAAGAATGCATCCCACAGCATTATGCTGCCACCACCATAACACTTTTCAGATTTTTATTTGTAAAGTGTTTAGAGTCGAGGTCCCTTTGTCTTTTGTTTAATTGTTGCCTTTTATCAGCATATTTCCCGAATAACTAATACGATACATTAACGCTTGTTGTAGTAATGTGATGGAAAAAAAAAAGAAAAAAGTTTTTGGTTTTTTTGTGAATACCATTAGCGGGAGGCTGATGACCTAATATGTTTTTTTCATAATTAACTCAGTTTGCTTTAAACTTTCTCCTCTCAGTCTAAACACAACAGTGTTGTTTGATTTAATCGCCGGCCATTATACGGTGATGGCGAGTCCTCAACGATGGCGCAACATAAGATCGAAAGCAATTACAAAAACACTTCGTGTGGTCGACCGTTGTTTGGATTTCCCTGTTGGGAAGGTAAATTATGCGGCAGCCTCGTGTTACTAAACAGAAGCGGTTTTCTGGTTTATAGAATATCAATACAGCGTACCTCGGCTGCAGCAGCACACACAGGTCATAGGTGAGTTTATGCTTTAAAGCACCCATGTCATTATTGTGTTTAGTCATTTCAGTCTTCACTTTTTAATGTTCGTTCCTCAATAATTCACGCTGCGGCCTCCGGTGGTGAACACCGCTGTCAAGAGAGCAAACCAGGCAAAGCACACAGAGCGGGACAGGCGCTCATGTGGAGCTAAAATTAGCATTTGGATGCTTTATCAGCGTTCATAGGAAAAGTTCAGCTTTTCACTTAGACCTGAAACTAATGTTTTAGTTAAAATTGTTTCACATGTGACAAAACAGCCACAACGTTTTTGACAGATGTTTTGTTTCTCTAATCGGTGTCAGTCATGTTGCGTCGTGTAAATAACGGATTGATGGTTGGTCATATTATTTAATATCATTACTAAAGGCTCCACAGCATAGCAATATACACAATGCAGGGATTCGGTATTTAATTGCCAATTGTATTTTTAGTTCCTTGCATTTCAAACTTTACTGTCTGATAATCTGTTTGGAGAGTTGAATGGATTCTAACCGCCTTTGATTCCTGCAACTGATGTATATTTTATTGGCTAAAGTTCAGTAAAATGATGGAAAAGAAATGATGTTGAAATATGGGTTAGTATAATTGCAATATTTAACAACAAACACTTTTTTTTCAAAGTGCTTTAAGCCAGCTGTTAGTTTGATAAATGTTGGTTCTGAAGAGCTTGGCAGGTTCTTTAAGTGAACTTGATCAAGTGTTTTCTTTGACCTTGGATTCTTTTGCACAGATTTTCAGTCTATTCCTTATGGAATGGACTGAATGGACTGCACACACCCTGTCCCTTGATGGGCAGGGTGTGTGTTGAATTATAAGCAATGTTGAAGATAAATCAAGAGTTATAAGGCCTGCGATCTGAGCGTCTTCCTTCAGGTGATTATCTTAAGCTACTAGCTCAGTGGGCGTCCCTTTGATAGAACAATACTTAGTTTTTTGTTGTCTGACCTTTGGTACATTTTACGGATTCAACAAGAAAATTGGAACATATTTTGTTTTTATTTTAGACCGCTTTAGAACGTAGCCAAGATCCAAATTTATGATTGGTTCTGTAGACAGAAACGTACTGGTGCGTTCCTTGACTTTTAGACACTTTCCATGTCCGAATGAGTCACGGGACAAATTCACAGTAAAACACGACGATATTCATGCCGTCAGGTTTCTAGTCGTAACCTGAGCGATTATTTGTTAGTAGGGAGAAATATGGCACTGCGCACATAATTTATGGTCTGCAACATCCGCCCGCCGACTCGAACCTGCTCTGACTCGGCCTCTTGTCTCTCCAGGTGACTTTGATCTGCAGCGGGTGAAAGAGTCCACTTACTTCTTCAGCTGAGAGGCCCGCGAGGGCGAAGCAGGCTTAAAGAGATGAGTGGAATTGACAGAGTGCAGCAGGGAGGCTGCTGCTGGCCCGGGAGTCTCAACAGGCTGTGTCTCTCTCGCAGACATGAGGACATTGATCTAGCCGCGCCCTGCCTGCCTTCCTGGCCCACAAACTGCCACTGGAGCCGATCACAGACACACACACGCACACACACACAGTGAACTCATCTGATTAACTGGCTTTCAGACCGCTGGAGAAGGTGGGCGGGATGCTCGTCAAGGTGAAAAAAAATGAGGGGGTCGGCATCGGTAGTGTCCGTTAAGCAACGAAAGGAAAATACCTCGTTTGTCAGATGTATATTTAGGTACATATTTGTGTTTATTTGCAAAACTTGAATCGAATGTGAGCTGTGTCTTTTCGTGCGCAAGTCAGAAACACTTCTGTTGCTCAATCACACCGACAAGAAACGTTCTCACTGACTGCAATGGGAGCTGATTAGTGGTCTAAGAGTTTGTATGTGTGCGAGATGCTGTAAAGGCCACCAGTGAGCTCTAACCAGCAGAAAAAAATGAAGATCTTTTTTTAATGGTTAAAGTGTTCTGGGTTTTTACCCTGAAGAAATGAGCTTTTAAATAAATGTTTTCTAAGATCTCCTGTCATTTATTCAACTCAAAAGAAGGCTGATGTTTACACTGTCCTTAAGCAGGATGAATGAGAGATATTTAGTGATATATTTAAATGTCACTGTGAGAGATGAAGGCCTCCCCTTTTTGATGTGCCACAAAGGCTTCCAAGGCATCACTAATCATATATCGGATGTTATTTCTCTGGGCCAGAACCATATCTGGATGTAAAAATAGCAAGAGTGCTTATCTGATTATTACTGCAAACGTTGCAACACTTTCAGACAAAAGGTGCTGCCGGCGTTCAAAGGCGAAGGCAGCCGCGCCACCAGAGAAAGACGGTTTCTGTGACAATGTAATGAAATGGAAATGATCTTGGAGTGTGTTGATTACACCACTGTGTAGGGTTTTTGTTTTTTTTGGTGGGGGGGGTTGTCAAATTTGCATGGCGGCATGCTTGCAGAGAGGCTCTTCATATTTTATGATGCACTTGGGATATTTGACTTTGATTAGTTTTTTAAATTTTTTTTATTCTGGTACAAATTATCTGTCACCTCACCTGATGGGTTGAGACAACAGTGATATATGCCCTGAGCTGCCTTTTCTTTTGGCTGATGCTGGTGTTTGACAGGTCTTAGTAACTTCAAGCACTGTACCATTTTTGGTTCCTCTGGAATAAATAAGACTGGAAATAAAAGTAGCGGCGATCGCCAATCTTTAAAAAGGCTACCACACAGGTTCCAAAGTATTTATAAATAAAAATCTAGAAAAGTGTGCATTTCATTTTGATTCGGCCGACCCCAGTAAACGCCAATATAATCATACGCAACGAGTTGCAACATGCTGTGTGGCAGAAAACAATCACCATCACTTTAGGCAAACGTGGTGGTAGTAGCACCACTAAGAGTTAATTACAATTTTGTTGTAGCGTGACGAAGTGGGGAAAAGTTCAAAATGAGGGAATACTGTTACAACGTACTGCATTAATTTACATGTCATGTCACAGTATTAATCTGAAAAGTTTAGATTTTAATTGCATAAACAATAACCTCACAAAAAAGACTGCAGTTACCTCGATATATCTTAAAAGGAGAATCAATGCTTTTGTATCCTCTGTTTTTTTAGTTTTTTTTTTACTTCTTTTTTGCCTTAATGAACAAATTATTTTTATGCTCTAATAAACCAAGGTCTCCTTCTGCTATGCACGCCTCTTTTCTCAGCTAGCTTTCAAGGTGTGACCTCTCTCTTGTGCCACACGCGCTCAACATGCATCACATCTCACGCCGCGACATGACCTCAACACTCTAACCTCGCTCCTGGACAGAGGCAGAGATGCCGGGGGTCTTATTGTGGCTCACACACGTGACGGAAAGTTGACTGGGGACTGTCGATCAGCGGAACAACCTGCTGCGGTACTTAAAATAGCCGAACCAGGAGCAGGTTGGTGTGAAAGAAGAGCTCAGGTGTGAAAGCAGCACGTCTGGTTTTTGTTGGGAGTCGATGGCGTTTGGTTCAGCCTGCAGCTGGTCGGCTGAGGGAATCTCTGGAGCAAAGTGCAGCTACGGTTCAGCTTGACGGGTCATGAGACTTCAGGAGAATGCGGCCTAATGATCTTTCCTCGCGTAACGGTATTTAGAAAAAATATGTCAATTTCTATGACTCAAATGTGAGCTTTTCGTTTCAATTATAACTGATTTACAGTTTAGGGCTTCTAATAACAAACTGAAAGCATTACGATGCTTGCACACAACAGCTCCATCAATAACTTATTCAATGCATACTTTACTTTTGTTTTAGTGTAGTGGCAATTTTATTCTGGAAATCTAACACAAATTCCATCCTTTAATTTGAATACTCTTATTTGGTGACAAATTAATTCCACATTTAGACATGTATAACTACTATCAATACACATAGCAAAACTATTAAGAATAAATGTGCCTTGTTTTGCTATTTATACTGTAAATGCTGGACTTTCTGGCCAGTATGTTGGTTTGTCTTTAGGTAATTGTATAAAAAAATATCTCCAGTTATGGAGATAGACCTCAAAGATGTCAGATTATTATTATTTTTATTTATTTTTTTTGTACTTTAAAAAGAAAAAAAAGGAAGCTATTTTAATTACTTAAGATTGAATGGTTATTTTATACCATTGTTTGACTCAGATACCATGTAACAACTTATTTCTGGTGCTCCTACACTCTTCAAAATAGTGGATGCTTTTTTTTTTTTTTTTGCCTGTAGCTTGTCTTTCTATAGGAAGAGAGCTGCCAGGCTGTTTTGTGTCTGTTTGAAGTTACTATGCTTGAGTGCTTGACTTTCTGCTGGCATGAAGCTGGATGTGAGTCAAGTTTAGGACTCACAATTGGTCAGGAGAGTGAGAGTCTGCGTTGGTGATGAAGTAAGAACCTGATGATGGTTTTTCGCTGTCTCGCACTAAAAGCATGCTGCAACAATCTCCAGTCAAATACGACCACAAAAAGAAATGAGTGAAATAACTACAAATCACAAAAACAAAGTAAAGGAAAAACACCTTTACCCGAAGTCCCATCATCCATCTCAACCTCTGAAAAAAATAAAAATCTTCATGACTCTCAAGACTTTAGGTAAAATATTCTGTGGACAGATGAGATAAAAGAGAACCCTTTTTGGAAGGTGTGATGCTGGTCACATTTGGTGACAAACACACCAACATACTGACTGTCAGGAAAGATGGCGTGATGGTCTGACGTGCTTTACTGGACCGAGACGACCTGATGGAACGACAAATTCTCCTCTTTGCGAGAAAATTCTGACGTTGACTCACTTGCAGTCACTTCATGGCCGCATTCTCAAGAACACTTGGGTTTTGCAGCAATACTGTGCTCAAAACCACACCAGCAAGTCCACATCTGAATAACTCAGAAAAATCTAAATGAGGATTTTGAAGTGCCTTAGCTCATGTGGCATGACCTTAAAAAGGTCGTTCAGGCATGGAAGCCCTTTAATGTGACTGACTTAAAACGATTCTGCAAAAAAATTTGGTCAAAATTGCTTAACTGTGATCTAAAAGTCATTCGTAGTTATTTCAAATTAATGCTCGATGGCATTTACCGATGCCATGCACATCCAGTTTAGATTTAGGAGAAAATATTTATATCTTTTTTTCCACAATGGGCCTGGTTTGTTGGGACAGGCTTTCCCCTCAATATATGAAGTGATCATTTCAAAACAGTATTTCATATTCACCCAAGTTGTCTGTGTCGTATAGAAGCATATGTGTGATAGAAACAACAACAGAACAAATCCCTAATCAGGTTTTATAGTGGACGCATAGAGGCAGGCGCGAGGGGGCGCGCGCCAAACGCGTTGGCCTCGCGCGGTCACGGCGCCTAATTGTGCGAATCCGATTCTTTATAATTCAGCTAAGATTGTGCGACTCTACCTTTCACTCAGACTTCATATGATCCCTCTATGGAGGCTCATTTTAAGAGAACACTGCACCAAAGTTCGCGTCAACTAGAAACACCACGCCTCTTGCTGGCTCACGCGCGCTCAACACAAACTTTCGAAAGCGCGACAGCAACTCACCCTTAAGAGGCCAAATACTTTTTACCAGCACTCTTTGCGAAGGCTTCTTGTGTCACTCACTCAGCGCTGCCTGCCTCCACTGCAGAGGCATTGTCTCGCAGCAGAAAGCACCGTGTGCGGGGCTTTCGGGAAGCTCTTTATTCCAGCGGCAGCACCATCAGAAAGAGAACACTATGCAAGTGTTAGCTGCTATCTGACAGACATGCCAGAGATGGAAGCCACTCTACGATAGCTGCACCACTCACTCTCACCGAGGGGACTTTGATTCTCCTGCCAGGCTCCTGGGCTCTCCCGGCCTATCTGCTGCCCCGGTGGTGTCGAGAGAGCCCTGCACTCAGCAGCACTTGCAGGGGTGGGGGGAGCAGAGTGTACAGACAGACCTGAAGGGGGGAGAACTGGGCCAGAGCTCTCCGACGGCAGGGGAGAGGAAGCAGGAGGCAGCGCAGTGGGGAAACAGAGACAGGTGATGCAGTGTTGGCAGGTGTGTGCGTGTGCACATCAGTGTGAGCTGCTCTGACCTTTATTCTGACTGACAGGTAGTGATGCCTTGATTAACAACCATCCAACTCACAGCTGGTAGAGGGACGCTTCAGTGACTTAAACCGACACCACGTTACCCTTTTCTCACATTATCGACTAAACAAATAAAAGGCGAGACCTTGATAGTGTGCACAAAAGTGGAGAGTAATGCTGATTCTGATACCTTACAAATACCTGCAGGTGTTGAACGCATTCATTGCATTATTCTTCCACAGGAAGAGGATTCAGAGAGAATTTATCTACTCCTAAAAATCTCTGAACTGCATACCATCCACCAAAATATTGAACATCCCTTTAACGTCCCCGTGCATTTCGTTGTTTTTGCGATGACTCCGCTTAACCTGCTATGCCCAAACATAGATTCAAGCATAGTTGCATATTAAGACTAATGTGTAACCAGAGAGGCAGAAGAGAGTGTAGTCGATACAACCGTCGCTGTCAGGAAGGCAGAATAGGTTCCTCGTAAATTATTGATATTTCCAAGTAGCAGGATGGGGCCAAGACTGATGATGTAAAAATGGCCTAAATGGATGGACAAACATATCATTATTCTTTTTTGCATGACATTTAAAACTTAAAATGTAATAAAGGCTGTATTTCACCATAACAGATGCTATTCTAACACGACGAAGTGCTGATTTCAAAGATTGAAGAAGCAGATATTAAATTCTGGCTGTGAAAGTAAAGCAATAACATCATGACTGTCACACAGCAGAGGCATTCACCATGAAATGCTCTCACTGGAAATTTTGCTTCCATTAGAAAAGCCAAATTAAGCTTCAGTGCTTTTATTTAATACATGATAGTCAAAAAGTAATAACTGAAAAGGAAAGTAAAATATTCAAATGTAACTCATTGGTTTGCACATTTTAACAAAATATGGAAAAAAAGAAAAGCTGGGGTTAAAGTCAAAAATGTTCCCTGCGAATGATTTATTTCACCAAGGCTTTTGTTTGTATGTAACAATGCAATATAGATTGGTTTTATTATTGGATTTATAATAGATGGATCAATATTTTGCTGAGATGTATTGCAATTTCATTTGAGGAGAGTTACAACTCTGCCCTGCAAATGCATAAAGAAAGCAGGGATGTCACAGAGGAGATATAGGTACGTAAAGTTTGATTTTGAATAAGTACAAAATTGCAGACGTTATTGGTCAATATGAGTAATTCAGTGTCCACTGATCATGAAAAAATCAAAATAGATGAAAAAGTTTATATTAATATTTTAAAGGCGAAAATGGGAATTTAGAATTTAAAAAATAAATAAAAATACTCAGAATCATGCAACAAAGTCCACAGCTTTGCAAATGCAGATGTCAAAATGCTACAGCAGCCATGTGTGAAAGTGTGCATAACACAGATGTTATCTTTACTGATGCCTTGTGGGTCGAACAGCTGGGTTTCTGTAACATTTATATAACACTAAATATGTCTGCAAAGTTGCCAAAAGAGAAAAAGGAAACTGAACAAAACATTTCCGAAATTTTGGGGGAAATCCGAGTCAGTGTGCCAACCAAGTTCCTAAACTGAACTGAGGTACGGTAACCAGACAGATAAATAACTTTTACACAAACTCCTGGTGAGAATGCAAACAAGTATAGAAAACAAAGCCATACATCTTTTGTCATGTCAACTCATTTCCTTTTCCTTTAATTTTTAAGATTGGTCAGTTCAGTCCAGATCATAATATGCTTTCTGTCAGAGTAAAACAATAATTATTTCAACATGTCCTTTTTTAATAGGTCTACAGTAATAGTGAACCAGGTTACATAAATAAATAGTCTCGTTTACATGATGCAAGCTATGTTTACACATAGAAATAACCATGTTAGTCAAGTTATTCATAGTAAGGATGGTGATTTAAACTGAGCTATCTGCTTACAAAAAGAAACAACGAACACAAAATGTTCAGTAAAGTTTCAAAAACCAGTGTAAGGTTTAAAATGTTACATCTCCACAGACAAATCAAGAGTATAATTGAGTATCATCTGCATAAGGTTACCACTCAGTCTTCTGTTATTGCTTGTTGTCACAAATGTCACATTCAGAGGAACTGACTGGATTCATTTAATGTTCTGATATCTGATCTGTGTCAGGCGAGTTTTGTGCACAAAAGCTGCATCATTTGTAGCTTTGGTTTAATTCTAAACTGATGGGTTTCATGAAAATTATTGTGTTTTCATTGGTCAAAAAATACATACAATATCTGGAGCTCTGTGATGGTTCTCTGAATTTACATTCACTGGCCACTTTACTAGGTACACCAGGCTAGTTCTAGTTCCATCCCTGTTTTGCCTTCGGATCTGTCTTAATTATTTAGTAGCATAGTTTCAACCAGTTGTAAGGAATATCTCTCCAAGGTTTTGGTACATTTTGGAATGACATATCAAAAGTTACTGCAGATTTGCTGGCTGAACATCCTTTGTTAAAATGTCCCAATCCACCATATCTCAAATGTGTTCACCACAGCGAACAGTGTCTAAGAAATGAGTTTGAGATTGAGCTTTTTGACATGGTACAGAAGATGGCTACACTGCGACCATAAGGGAAAGAAGTTAGTGACACGACTCAGGGAGATTGTGGTGTTCTACAATGCTCCATTGGCACCAAGTTGTCCAAAATGTGCCAAGAAAACATACGCACCAGTTACTACCTTAAAAGTTGAGTTTCTTCTACACAACTAGACTATGCACTGGAAATCCCAAAGATAGTTGTGAGTGAAAGTCCCTGTAGATCATCAGTGTCTGGCCCATCTGGCACCAACAGCTATGGTAAATCCAAAATTATTTAAACCGTCTTCCCTCCCCTTTGCAGGTTATTGGTTTGTACTCATGTCGTGTTCAAGTCAACTAGATTCCTAATTCCTAACAAATGTGCCCCAAAACGTGCTCAGTGAATGTATACATTAACTAGTATTGTTATATGGTAAGTCCTGTTTTATTTATTTTTATTTTTTTATTATTTTTTTTTTCCCTGCACCATTGCTCTTTTCTCGGTTATGGGTCCAAAACTAATTTGGTCACTAACTGCACATTCTATCCCAGGACCATGTATAAAATAAGCACAATTCTCATAACAAGCCTGTATTAATTACTTTGGAGTACCAAAAATGATTCCTGTGGGCATAATTAAAATCACAAGACAAAGAAAACACAATAGATCTTTTAAAAACAAACAAACTTTAAAACCATCTACTTTTTTTTGCCCAATTTGAAACTCCCAAGGTGGATGACTGTGCAAGAACGCAGACTAAACAGGAAGCAAATGCAAAATGATCATAGGAGAAGAACTCATTATTGGCACAGTATAATGAAATCCAGCTGAAGGATGATAATAACGGACCCAAACAGGCCTGAGGGATTCCATTTTCCACTCTCATTACCCTGTAATGATTCAGCCAATCGTGAGCTGAGGTGAATAGAATGTCAGGTCCAGGAGAAAAGGGTCTTCTTCCTAATGCTTTTGGACACAAATCAGTGGCATTCGATGATTTCTTACCGAGGCATCAATGACAGAGGCACACTGCAATCTACGTCCTGCGAAGGATCGGCGCTGTCCTTGGCTGTTTATCTAAATTGTGGCGGTAACAGGAGGTTCATTATTTGTCAGAATTGACTTTGGCATAGCAATGCATCGCCTAAACGGCCACTAAAGGCAAGTGAAAACTCAGCATTAGAAAAGAATGAATTTACATTGCAATGATAGGGGCCCGAGTTTACAATTGAACTTGTAATAAGTTTCTAGTTTGTAACTGGCAGTGAATCACAGTTCAAGTCTGGGCAATAAGAACTGCTTCCTGGGATGCATTTGAGTCTGATTAGTCGGTGCAGAGGCCCAAAGCAAACTTTGTTTCTTTAACTTTTTGGCTACATCCAGCACATATAAGCATGTTTCTTTGTTGTCAATAACCTTTTTCTCACTATAGCTAGTTAGTAAGTTACAGTTATATATATATATATATATATATATATATATATATATATATATATATATATTGAGGGCTTAAAAAGATCAGCCAGTTATTGAGCTTTGCAGAATTTACTGTAACATTTTTGGCTGCTAGGAGGAATTTCCATGTGGTGTAAAAGGTGTTGTTATTAAATGTTTCTTTAAAAACAAAACAGAAAGGTGCATAGTGATGTAGGGTTGAAAACTCACCCTCTTCAGATTTATGAACTATAAAGTAAACAAACATGGGGATAACTAGAGCACAAATCAATTATTTAGATAAAAAAAAAAAAAAAAAACACATTCATCCCACCACTGTAGTTTCAGCATGGATTATAACATCCCCCGTGATCTTAACCGAGTAGTTTGGTTCTTTCATAGTGGGGTTACATGAAGAGTTTAAGAGTAGTCTTTACCTTATCAAAACAATTATACAGAACAATTATGCATGGGCCCTGTTCCCACTGTCATCATATCAATTATGTGATAATTGATATGATGACATCATATCACTCCAGACTAAGCCCACACCATAACATTAAAGAGACTTACCAGTATGTACAGCGTTGCACCCAGTTAGTATTATTACTCGCGATGCCAGCAATACAAAAGATTCAGAAAACCATAGTAAGATTGAAACTGATGGTGTCCAATATTTATGCACTGATTTTATAGACTGATAAGAAACTCCATAGAGAAGATGTGACACTTGTGGCTGTAGGTTTGCAAGAAAGCAAAAATCATATTTGACGAGAATTATTGATGAGTACTAAAAGCACACCAGGATTATCACTGCCTAATGAAATTGAGATTTTACCCAACTCAGCAACCTTCTAACAGTCATGGAGGGTCTGGAGGCCATAAGCCAGTCTCATTCTGGTGTGAATGGAGCCTAAGGAACAGTTCTTCCTGCGTATGGTTACTTCTTCAATCTAAATTTTCTCTGATAGCCATCTACTGAAAACCAAACTATCCTTTTAAGAATCTTGGGGGGTTTGTGTATTATATTTTCACTCCTAGTACAAATGCCGGTGAAATTCTAATTTTCTTAATACTGTCAGCAGTCCAATCATAATATTTTATCTGAAATATGGCTTTTATCATTGTCGTAAGGTAGTCAAAAACTGTCTCCTTTTTTGCTATTTTTGCTTCCCAATAAGTCAATAAGATATCTTGAAAGGGACAATGAAGCAAAAAACGTTTAACAGTTTAAAAGGAGCTCTGGCACATTATGTAGTTACAGTAAATAATCACAAATTAAGTTCCAACGTCAGATATCTAAAGCAGTTCCCTGAATAACAGTTTTAAACCATCTGACCTCAGGTTTATATTGTATGAGGAGAATGGGAGGACACTGAAGAATATATTGTTAGCTATGTTGTGAAATATGCTACTTTACTTTTACTTATCTGTGCAACTACAGCTGTGAGTAGAAACATCTCAGTGTTGTAGACTCAAATGTCATTAGACTCATATATTTTGGATGCTGCCTGCTCGCTCAACATTCATACATTCAGATAGTCAAACTTGGAAAAAGAAGAGGAACATGTTCCTTTGATTGTGTTCCTCGTTCAGTCACTCCCCCCAGAACAGTTTGATTAAGATCACAAGTTTGAGGACAGCCTAGATCTCACCTTCATGTGGTCTGTCTCTGGAAGGCTCGTTATTGAGTTCTTTTTAGGTGGTAGCGTGTCCCCCTGACTTGTTCCCACTGCCAGCCCTGCTGCAAAACCATGCACAGAACCAGGCAAAGATGCTACAGGGAAGGCCCCCACTGACATTTGGTGGGGGAGTACCACCCTATGAGGTACTGCACTTCGAATGCTCGAGGGGCCCATTGGCGTCTGAGGGGGTCCAATAGAAGTGGAAGAAACTTGTATTGACTGGGGTGGACTGGGGACAGCTGGTTGCACTCCCTCATGAGGCAGTGAGGGCTGAGATGCTGACAGGGCCCTGACATCTTGGCTCAGGCTGCCCAGGTGCAAAGAATGGGTGCTCTTATGCATGCTGGGCCGGTGTGCAGGACTGGATATGTGCTGCTGAACTAGAGATAGCTGGGAGCCTGATATCGGACCAGTCAGCGCACTGGATCCATACTGGAATGATCGTCCTCCAGCAGCCAGTGGACTCTGAACAGGGGGACTGGCCAAGACTGGAGCAAAGGCACCGGTGGCAAGGAGTTGCGACTGGAGTGGAGAAGCAGAGACCGGGCTGGATACACTCTGCATCACCTGGAATCTCCTCACCATCCTAGGAGACTGCATGGGCCCTGTTCCCACTGAGTTTCCTTGCATGGGGTTACAAAAATTCATCGCCACAGCTTGCTGCAGGGTGGCGATTGCCGAGTCTCGAGGCTGAGTGGAGGAACCAGGAGGAGAAAAGATCCCGCCGGGGAGCGGAGGGGTCATGGACATTGCCCGTGGCCGTGGTACATCCACTTGCTGAACCATCTCCCGATCATATTTGACAATCTCCTGAATCATCTCATTCTCATGGTTGTTGAAAACACCAGAGTTGAGATCATGCTGAACTTTGTGCATCAGGATTGAGTTCTTCTTGCCTACAAGACATGAACACAGAATTTGTATGTGTAGTTTAAATTTATTCTGTGTTGCAACAGAAGAAAACATTAACCTACATCATTGTAGCATGGAAATACATTGTAGGAGTGTCATAAAGGTGCAACACCAAAGTAAAGTCCATGATACAAAGAGCTTTCCAGTAGTTGTCATTCTAAAAGTATTTTTATAGGGCCAGGATGTGAAGGTATGTGAATTTAACCTTGAAACCTTCATATCTAAAGCCTGTTTTCACATTTCTATGCAAACTGGGGCCGACTGAAATGGAAACTAAGTGCAACCCTTTGGACATGGTGTTGATCAGCTCCTAGATTCCTGAGGTAGATGTACAGCGTTGCACCCAGTTAGTATTAACAACCTGGGTGTTAGTTAATGCTAACTAACACATTTAAAGGACTAAGATAACTATGCACAGGGCAACAGATACAAAGTTAGTCATACAAAGTACAGTTGTGTGCAAAGGCATGAATTTTGAGGCAGATGTACAGCAGATTTCATTCCTGAAGTCAACCTTTGGCAACTGTTATAGTAGATGGCCTAACAGCAGATATTTATAACATCACTATAAAATTCAAGACATGTGATGCTCTGTAACAGATAGGTACAGTAGCATTGCCAACAGGGGGATGTTAAAAATGTCCTCTGAAGCAGTAATAAATAAACAAAGCAGGAAGTATTCATAAAGGAGGTGGAGAAAACTCAAAACAAAAGACAGCAAGAAGTCGTTTATCTTGAAGCAACCTAGGCATGCAAAGCTTGGGGTCACAAATTAATAAGAATGGTATCTAGAGATCCTATTCAGAAATTACAATAAATTACATAAAAAAAATAGTCATTGGTAAATTGTTAACTTGTCTGCAGATTATATTTTGAACTAAAATGGTTACTGTTAATGCTTTTTTATATGGAAATTGTACCATTTACCTACTAATTACAAAGTCAACAAAGAGTGGGGGTAACTAGTATTTTCTACTGACATTTGTGGAACAGGTGCTTAGTGAAAATGATGCTTTTAGAACTGAGGAAACATGGTGAAACAAAGCAGCCAAACTAAATGCTGGCTGCTTATGAAGGAGAATCAGGCTCAGATGAAAAGAAGATTTTCTATGCATCCATTTATTATGTTTCACTTAATCCAGGATTGGGTCCGAGGGGCAGCAGCCCAAGCAGGGAAGTCCAAACTTCACTGTTCCCAGTAATTTGGGGCAGCTCCTCCAGGAAAACCCAAAGGCCTTCCCAGGTCAGTCGAGAAACATAGTCCCTCCAGAGTACCCTAGGTCTTCCTGTGGATGTCCTTCTGGTGGGAGGTGGCTGGAGCCCCTCACCAGGGGGGCGTCCAGGATGCATTCTGACCAGATACCTGAGCTGCCTCTACTGGCTCTTCTTGGTGACTCTACCCTGAGTCCCCTTCGAATATCCAAGGTCCCCACCCTGTCTTTAAGGGAGAGCCTGGACACCATGCGGAGTACACCGCTTGTATCCACGGTCTCGCTCTTTCCGTCACTACCCAGAACTTGTGACCATAGATGAAGGTGGGGATGTAGATTGGCCTGTGAATTGAGTGCTTCACCTTTTGGCTTAGCTCTCTCTTTACCACAGCAGGACTGTACAGTGCTTGCATAACTGCAGACACCACACTAATCCATCTAACAATTCCCATCCCCGTCTTTTCCTCATCCGTTTCTTTCTTGTAAAATGTGGGAAGAAGCAGGGAGGGATGAATGGCTGGGACAAAAGGTGGAATTTGTACATTTTGACTTGTTAGCCTTCTTAGCTGCATCCCAGTGATTTAAAATTTGTCATATTTTTGGTACTATAAGAACATACATCAGCTAGACTTACTGTCTCCTATAGAAAATTGGCTACAGTGGGAATCCTGCTGTCAGACTAATACGTTTTTAATCTTACACCATACCGTCATGTAAATGTTCAGGTGCTACTGCATGAGGACATAGTGAGGTACTTTTGTGGTAATATCCCTGTTTAATTGTGTAAGCTCATCATTAGGCCATCACTGTGACAATTCTGTTGAACTTGAGTAAAATATGCAAATCATATGTGAAATATATATGTTGCATCTGAGTAACAACACTCATGCCACATTTTTTATATATATTTTAAAAGGTTTCTGGCAGCTGGAGGTCAAATTATGTGAGCTATAGTAAAAGATGAAGAGGTTATGCTGAAGTATTACTTGTGTATCACTATATGCCATTGAAATGCAAGGTTGATGTGCAAAGGTGTGATGAACTTTTCTCCAGGCTATTGTGATAGTATGTCTTTTCATACACCCTAGAAAACTAAAATTAAAAAGAAAATGTAGTCCTTTGCCTGCAAAGGCCCTCTGGTGAGGACTGATGAAATAGTTAGATACACAGTGCTTTGTGAGTGTGACTGTGAAAAGTGCTCTATAAATAAAGCACTCTTTCATGCCACAATTGATTAAAACCAGGATTATGACTCTTTTGAATGAGTTGGTTCGACAAAGCTGCCTCATTTCTAGAATTTAATGGAAACCTACAGTAAAACGCATTCTTTGAATCACTGCTTTCACAACAACACTTTCTCCTCACGTTTTCCTCCACTGTAAAATAGTTTCTTTGGCTCAGCCTGCAGCTTATGAGTGAGCGTTTCTGGTACACATCTGGTAACCGTTAAAATAGAAGGACACATATTGCATCACCAATATATCAGACAGTCACCCCTTTAGACAAACCCTTAATTTGTCTTTATTTAAAGATACTGTTGATGAAACAGAAAAAGAAATGCATGTGTGACTACTGACTAACTCGCAAAATGCATGTGTGGAGCCTAGAAGAGCTGTTTGGCTGCTGGTTATGCCTTGAAAAAGTCTTTCCCCAAATAAGTGAGCTGTCAAACTGATGGGGTACTCATGCACAAAATTTGGCTGCTATGGCAACACCTGACAGGTGGTGGCTGCGGAGCTTTTGGTACACATGTCAAATGTGGTCATGCAACAAACAGCAGCACAGCTGACCTCCAGAAGGCAGTGAGCAGACGTTGTTCACTTTGAGAGGAAAAATAACAACAGAGAGTGCATGTGTGTGTGGGCGTGTGTGTGTTTTAACTTTTGAGGGCAATGTTCCCTGAAAGAGACATGACAACATAAACAAAGAATGTTTAAGTGTCACTTCTCGCAACGCTGTCACAGTTGTTTTGAAACAGACATCTCATAAATATCTTTTTTATTTATGAGATAAGACATCTCATAAATAAAAAAAGTACCTTTTTTTCCATCACTGCATTTTATGAATGAAAAATAGCTGGTGTTAAGGACCCAGATCTAAATATTAATGTAAACTCACCAAATCAGCCTGGTATAATTTTAAAATTGCTTCCAAAGTAAAATATTTCTTGTCAAAGGAAGAGACAGAAAAACTGCTACTCGCTTTTATTTTCCCATTAGACTATTGTAGAGTTGTTTTTTCCTTACATACGTTTTAGCATTGTCACTATGAGGTACATAATCATTTTTTTAAAAATAGTTTTAAAGCCTTGAACTCACACTTCTTTACTAAACAACCTTACGCATTGTAATTACTGCTGACAAAAATGAATGCTAAAGTCTTTCACTGCTTCTGTTCGTCCATCACCATGATGGTCTTACCTATCCTGTCCAGTCGGTCGATGGCAACTGTCTCAAAGGCCCTCCTCATCATGGGATACTCTTCCAGCACTTCATTGAAATTGTCCACCGAGAGAGAGTACAGGCGGCAGTAGGTGTCAGCTCGAACACTGGCTGTCCTCCTGCCTCGGGTCAGCAGACAGATCTCTGGAGGGGAGAAAAAGGGAATATAAAGGCATGACTAGAAACCAGAAAATTGCAGACTGACAGATTTTAGGCCGTCAGGAAGTGAGAAGGGCTCCGAAAGTGAAGCACCACATTGAAACAAATCCTAACCTTTTTTTCCCTGCTGAAGAAGAATGAAGGGAGTGAGCAAATATGTGATCCAAATTGCAGTGATTTTCCGTTGCAGGAATTGTGCATAATTAGTTTGACCAACTAACAAAAACGTGTGTTTGCACTGCACTGACAGCTGTGTTAAGGATGCACTATATTTAGACATGTGCAGCTAAGCTTCATTACTTCACTTGTTCCTCCTCCTTTCCTTCAGTATTTTTTTTTTTTTTTTACCCGTAGCTCTACTTTTTTTGAGGGCTGGGGCTGACTGTTGTCTTGACAACCACATGCCCTCCTTTTCCCTCGCCTTTAAAGGTCGACCTCCTCTGACTCTCAGTGGAAAAGGGAGAGAATAACAAATCAGAAGAATACTCCATTAAGAAACTAAATAAAGGTTCTGCACTAAAATTAACAGTGAGTGCCTGAGGTTTTTTGACATCATTTTATAAACACAACCCTACTCACCATTAGCAATCGGAAGATTATTCAAACAGCAATCTGTCTCTTAGAGGTTTGTTTGTTCTTTTGGAAAACGTATGTTGTCTCTCAACAGATGAGGAGTTTGAGAAAGTGTCATATTACAGTAAAGTGTTTTAGTAAAACATTTATCAATAACTATGTTTGAAAAAAAACAGCACCAAATTCATACCAACATGGCCGCCGCTCTGAGACGCTGAGAGGTTGACTGACAAATGTCGGCCACGTTTAAAAATGTCTCTCACTGATCCAGCTTTTAACTAAATTAATCACACTTACAAACATGCCTGCATATTTATGAACCAATACACAGGCCATTAGGAAACTTGAGGTTCAGTACTTTGCCTAGTGGGACACGTTGACATGTGGCAGGACTCAGGAGCAAGCTGGAATCAAACCCACAGCTTTCAAACACTAATATAATAATCTAATATTATTTATTTGTGCGTAATTCTTCCATCTTCTGCTCAGAGAACTACATTTTAGATCCACTTATTGCTGAATAAATAAGATAAATTCTCTGCAGACCGACCAACTGATCAAACTTTACAAATCATTGCACACAAGGTGACGCATTTCTCTGATGGGAGAAAATGAGTCAGATCAATCAATCCATCAATTAAATTTTATTTGCATAGCACATTTCAGCAGCAAGGCATTTCAAAGTGCTTTACATCAAATCAAACACAGGAACACAATGCAACATAGAATCAACAATAAAAACACGACATCAAGTCAAGTTCCATCAATAAATTTGTAATTGATTACCTATTAAATACAATCATAAACAGGTTGGTTTTAAGTCGAGTTTGCATCCATAAAAGGTTTACCTGTTACACTCCTACTGTGTTATATGGAACAAAATACCTATTGCTATTTTTATTCCCACAGTTAGCTCATGTGTTTGGTTGGTTAAATCAAAGTTAAATTAAAATTTGAGAACATTTGCTTGCTATAAGCGTTCAGTCCTTTGCTTCAAGGAGCTCAAACCTTTTGATCTACCAGAAAAAACTGGACTGATAACCTTGGAAAAAATATCAGCCCAATTCAACCTGACAACAATTAGTAAGTTCACAGTCATTTAATCTTAGGTTGTTATGCGAAATGTAAAAAAATAAATTTAATTCAGTTTGTTTATATAGTACCAATCCACCACGAATATCGCCTCGAGACACTTTACAAGAAATGATTTCAGTGCAGTCATACATAAATTCCAACTTATCTTAGTTATCAATCAGTACAGAAAGCTCAGTTAACTATTCAAAATAGTTTCGAATTTTTCTATCCACAGAAAGCACCTGTAATTAAAAACACAATCGTTATGGCTCATTTCATTCAACTGATAAAATGATAAAAAAGTTAATTTAACATTGCAATCAAAAATGGTTCATCTTAGATTGTCTTAAAAGAGTGAATTTTCACACAAATTACATTTTTAATGCAAATAAATACACTTTTTATTATGTGATAGAGTTTACACAAGTGTCGGTTCTCATTTACTATCATTAAAACAAACAAAACAAAAAAAAACAGGACACCTTATTTAAATATTTTGTATTTTTAAGAAATGGTCAGGTACCTAATCTCCTTTTTTGTCTTTTGAAACAAAAGTGAATTTTCTGCACTTAAATACCAAAATTTAACAGTGTTTTGATGTGAAACAAAATGGACTTATACAAGTTTGTCAAATGAGAAAAAATAGGGCACCCTGCCCCTTACTTGATAATGTGCTAGAGCTTTGGTTGAAATTACTTTAGTGATACGCTTCCTGTGACAATCTACCTGCCTCTGAACTTGCTTGGACGGCCACATCCAGGTGTGTTGGCAATTGATTTGAATGCCATCCATTTGTGGAACATTTTTTTTCCCAAATACTCTCTTGAGAGCTCTTTAAAATCTATCCCACTCTCACAAGCTGCTGAAATCTGCTGCCCAAGGGCCACAGAGAGCTTTTTCAATCTCACCATAGCAAACCAAACTGAATGTCTGAAGATTGAGCTAGGCAAACCACCTCCAAAATGCAGAGTAACAATGTTCTAAACATGTGATTTAAATTGAGCCATATTTAGTGGGAATAAATGTGTACAATTTACTCAATAAAGATGCAGAACGATCACTTTGCATGTTACTCAGGTTATATTGTAGCCCAATAGCTACAGATGAATCTCAGCATATTTTCATTTAGTTTGCTGATTTACCGCATTTACTATATTTTGCATGACATGCGCTAATAAGAACCTTTTGAAGATTTCAGGGACACAATAGTGAGAATATTTTGGCGCTCCACTTTCTGTGCGAGCCACTGTTCGCAAACTGGCCAAGACATCATTTTATAAACCCTCACCTGGGATCTTTGTGGTTTCTCATAACGCACACATTTGCATATTACCAGCATCATTAGTGGCCAGTGGGCTGGGCATTGAAAGCATAATAACGCTAATGAAACCACGAGGGCTGAATAAATTGTTCATGCCACCAGGTGTCCAGTTGTAGTTCATGGTGCCATCCTTAAAGATGATACTGGAAATTCAGAGTGGACGTTAGCAGGAACATGAATTTTCATGAGCACATCTTGGACCCATTACCTTTACCAGAGGCTCTATGTTTTGTTTTGTTTTCTTGTGCAAGACCAAAGCATATATATATATATATATATATATATATATATATATATATATATACATTAAAGCCTAACCCCAATGCATTATCTTTATGTAGTCATCACAGGTAAACATAATATATAGCATACTAGGAACTAAGAAAGCAAAGGTTCTATTAAAAATACTTGAACCCAGAGTTAATGGGTAGTTCTGATATTTTGCAGAACAATTGCAGCAGGTGTTCTCTGACCTTTTGGTGTAAAGGGTTTATAGGTGAAGTTATTTGTAGCATAGGGAGATGTCCAATTAGTGGTTGCAGATTTTGATATGGCCCATATGGGCCGTTGAACAGGGAGGCATTAGAAACAAAGGGTGATGGTGGGATGGGTGGTACAAACTAATACAACTTCACCTGCACAAATTTTCTATTGCTTTTTGGTATGTATAGAGTTTGAAGAGTTGTTAATACGAAGGTATTGTTTGTTGTGGCTCGTTCTGTCCAGAACAGAGAAACTTCCTTGATCCAATCTTATTGTTAGGATGACCAAGACAAGTGGCCTGTCTGTCGCAGGGCAACACAGAGACAGACAGGACAAACAACCACGCATACACACTCACACCTAGGGAAAATTTAGAGAGACCAATTAACCTGACAGTCATGTTTTTGGACTTTGGGAGGAAGCCAGAGTACCTGGAGAGAACCCATGCATGCCAGAAAGACCCCAGGCCGGGAATCGAACCCATGACCTTCTTGCTGCAAGGCAGCAGTGCTACCTACTGCTCCACTGTGCACTATGCCCAAGTCAAAGTCAAAATCTAGAATCTGCTAAGATTTAAAGATGGAGCTGTACAGATACTCTACATCCAATCTGGTTGAGCTTCAGTCATTTTGCTAAGGTGTTTCTGCAAAAAATTCAGTACTTGGCAAAAGACTTGGATTAAAAGGCGGCAACTCTAAAACATCAATATTAGTAAGTAATATTTTGTCATAAGAAACTTCTTAGTAAGCTTATAAAATTACTTAAATCTAAATCTGGAGATTTGACTGAATTTAACTCTGACTAGGTGGGAATCTAATTCTCCCACCTACTTTCCATAATCTACTGGTATCTACTGGTAATAGAGGTTACATTGTAGCATTAAACTAATTTATTAAACTATTAAACCATTTCTGCACACTTCCACAAAGTGATTTAGTGATTTTACCCTACATAGTACATGGTGATCCTGCTGTCCCTCCAATCCAAGGATAACTGTGACATCTTCTTTGTTGACTGGCACAACTTAAACTCCTTTAATCAGACATTATTCATGGCTCCATAGACACAGTTCCTCTAAGCTAATTAGTTATTATTAATTAGATATGCGTGCACAAGAGCATGCTGTGCACTTGGGTTAATGCAACAGTGCTAAGGGCATCTTTCACATCAGTGACCTCTGATCTGCAGCAGTAAGGACACAATGTTAACAATTCAGCACACAGAGTTTAACTACAGGGTGTTAAAAGAAGGACATGTGACTATCGGTTTAGAGCATGTGCATGTTGGGTAATGTTAGGGAAAAATTATTTAGTGAGAAATCAGCTGGAGAAGGCTAATGTATCAGCATTTCAAAATTACAGGGTATTGTTTTGTTTCCTAACAAAGTATGGAAGTATCAATTTTGCATGCAGTGAATTCAGAAAGCATGTCACAGCAATAACGATGCAATAAAGTGACGTACCGCCAAAGTAGGAGCCGTCCATGAGCTTCATGCCGATGCTTCCTTTGGTCAGGACGCTCACCACCCCGTGCTGAATGAAGTACATCTTCTTGCCAATGGTGCCTTCTCTGATGATGTAGTCTCCTGGCTGGAAGACTTCAAACCTCAGCTTGGTCAGCATGGCTGTCACAAAGTTCGGGTCGGCGTTGGCAAACAGCGGCATGGAGGCCACCAGCTTACGGCAATTGAAGTTGACAATTTCCTAAAAGGTGAAGACGGAGAAACGGAGACCACAAGGCATGTGTAAAAATGCAATGAAACTTAAACGGTGCCTTTATGGAATAACAATTAATTCTCTAATACGTTAAACCACAATTGATCCAAACTAGATCTACCTGGTACATTTCAGCTGCCTCCAACATTCATTTCAGCTAAGCAGAAAAAAACCGCAACATATTTTTTAAAATGAAAATTCAAGTCACACATGCCTTCTGCATGCCTTAGTATACACAAAAAGAGGAATATTTGCAGAATTACACAAACAGAAAAAATATATCTTGGCTTAGAGTCTTTTTAATGAAGATGCCAGAGAAGTGAGCAGCTTTCTTTAGCTGCATGGTGCTCTACCTGTTGCTGTGCACTGCTTACCAGACCCAGAAGCTGGCTTAAAAGACCCAGAAGCTGCTTACAAGCTTTTATTTTGAAATGAAAGAAATCACGTCCTATTCTGCATTTTTATTTTGTTTCAGATCAACTTGATCTTTGAATGAGGTTTTGAAAAAAAAAAAAAAAAAAAAAAGAGAGAGATTGTTTCCCAGCTAAAAACAACCTGTATTAGGTCCACATTTATCAAAGTTTATACCAGGAATCATAATTAGGCCATTTCTGGTTGACTAGGGTTGACGTCGGGCATTTTTCCAACTCCTTCTGTAAACCTTAAATATTTCATGCTAAACATTATGCCAGTGTGAGGCAAGTTATACAAACTTCTCCTGGGGTGAAAAAAGTTAATCTGATTTTGATTTGATTAAATGCCTGGAAACTGCAGCCAAATAGCAGCTGAAATCCAAACACTTTTGGTTTCATTACCTTCTACGACAATATTCAGCTTATTATCTTTCATTAATAGCAATTTGAAGTTTGTTTGTTTGAGCTATTCTGGTCTTGTGGCTGAGGAACTTTTTAATTTTTTTGGGGATATCTGGGAACAGACATCTAAACAGCCATCAACCTATCCAGAGAAATATGTATGCATGATTAAGTTACTGACAGGTATTCATTTAAAGATTAGTAACTGTGGAAATTCATTCACATGTGACAGAAGGCTACAAATAAAACAATCCCAGTAGTCCAGTGATCAGAAAGGAGGAAGGTGTGTAATAATTGTAGAGTGTTCTCATACTTCTCTCAGAGGCTCATTTAGCTCCTCCAGGATGCTCTCCTCATCGAACATCTTCCCTTGGTATCTGTGCTCGTAGTAATCATGGATTTTCTGTCGGAAGTCAGCCGGCAGTTTGTGGAATGACATGTACTGCTCCACTTGCTTGTACTAGAAGATGGTGAGAGTCGGGGGAGATTGAAAAGAGGAAAAGCAGATGGTTGGATCAATGTGAACAGGAATTAGAGACACAACAGTTTGAGAGGTTTATCTGGCATTACGGACATCTTGCCTCAATAAGTCTGAGGACTCATTACCTTCATTTGCTTAAAGATTACTTATTATTGTTTGTGGTGTTTGGAAGAATAAATATGGGTTCTGTTGACTACCAACCAATTAAACTAAATAAAAAGGAGTATTTTTTTTTTCCAAACTACTTATTTTAATACAGTACTTTTGTTTATGTTAATATGATCACTTTAAGCTGAAAATGAATGATGTAAACAAATGCATGAAAATAAATAAGTAAATAAACCTTGGCCATTCATGGTCGAGTTGGTTAATTAGCTAATTAGCCTTTATGCAATTATCTCTTCACAACTTCAGCTTCAAACCTTGCAGCCTGCGCTGAAACACAACATTATACATCTACACTCATCAGCTCTTGCTCTGTGTTTACCAATGTCAGCATCAGAAATGACATAATGTTTTGAGCACAAAATAGAAATGTCCTAATGTTATGTTTTATTTTCTGATTCCAATGGATTGAACCATCATCACCGTATGATCAGTTTGGGGCATTTTACCAAAAGTATGTCACAGACATTTACTGAAAATTGAGTAGATCATGAAATAGATTCTTCTCCCCTTAAAAAAAAAAAAAAAAAAAAAACTGTAAATACTTTTCCCTTATTAATGAGTACAATTCCCTGCTCACATGAGGACTGCATGACCCAGATGTGTTATGGAGAGAAGCTATAATAAAAGTGTTAAGGAATCACGACAGCGATGTGAGGCCCGTGAGAATTTATTCTGCTTGCTTGTGTTTAGAGCAATCAACTGTGAGCTGTGACTGTACATGGTAATCACAGACAACCTCACAATTTCTCTGGATGGCAGTGAGATGCACGAGTTCTTCTTCTTTTTTACAGAACAAATGCACATAAGAATATAATGACAATCCTTCTTTTCATACATGCAAACAATCTATGATGGGATTTATTTAAATCGTTATTTGATAAGGTTGTTTTTCCTGTGTGTGTCACAAGGGTGGCCCCCGCCCTCGCCCAATGGCTGCTATATATATATATATATATATATATATATATATATATATATATATATATATATATATATATATATATATATATATATATATATATATATATATATATATATATATATATATATGCAGTCTTGCAAAAGTATTAATTTCACTTGAACTCAGCAGCTGGCTCCAGGACCCTCCAGTGAACAAATCTCAGTGGAGGGTCAAATTAAACCCAATGGATCACACACTGACCACAGTTACTCTCATCCGCATCAAACGGTACCTTAATGTCTAGCTCTCCTAACTGACCATATCACATTTCAAGGCTGAATACTTTCTGGAAACGGCGTGCTGCTTAATCTACTCTGAGGCTTCCTACATCAGGGGAAAACTGCTTGGTGTCATTTGGGGGGAGGAATTGTGCCATTCCTGCTTGTTCTTGGCACACAAATGGCTCCAAGATGTGCTTTATTTATAGCAGGTGTGTGTGTGTGGGTGTGTGTGTGTGTATTGTCCTTGTGGTTTTATGTGTTCCACCTTCTAGTAAATGCAAGAAAGCATGAAAGATTATGGTGGTTGACATATCACAAAAATGTGTGTTTATGAAATGTGCCTGCATGATATACAACAGCAACAACTGAAGCTAGCTGGAACATATTGTTCAGCTGTGCTGCACTGTAAAGAAAAAAATAAACATCTCTAATTTATGGTAGAATATCAGCAGAAATGTTACCATATAAATACAGTAAAATCCACATTTATATGGTAAAAATCTGCTGCAGGTATTTTACCATAAGTTAGAGACTTTTTTTTTTTTTACAGTGCTCTACACAAAACTCACTAGCTGAATATAAAAAAATGGCTCACACACAGAAGCAAAAGTCAAGATTTACAGTACATTCCTCTTGCCAGAAACTCTCTTCGAGAATATTAAAGAAACTATTAGCTGAAATGAGATGACAATCTGTACAACAGATTCATATGACCCTAAAGTGTGAGTTGTTTCAAATGTTACATAAAGTTGATCTCTCTCTGTGTGTCTGGTGTGTGAAGCAATATGAGTCCACCAGATTTGCCAAAAAAAAAACAAGATTTTTTTTTTTTTAAATCTTAGCTTTTTTAATTTTTATTTTTTTTTATTTTTAGTAAAGATAACATTATAAAAACAGAGGAGAATTACAGCAGTCTCAGTGTGTGAGTGTGTGTTTGTGTATGAGGTGGTGGTGGGGTCCTTTCCCCTTAAATGCAACAGTCATCAACACATGCACTCAGTCTTGAACCTTCCCTGTCTAGAAAATTTAATTTATCCACACTACAAGGTGACATACGATTTAGAGAATCAAATGGAGACTTGATGCCTGTGTTCAAATCACAATATCCTTATTATAGCACCGACTCAGAAAGACATTGATTTTCTTTCTCTGTAGGACCAGCTCCACTTACCATGGAATATTTTTTGCAATTTAAAAATGAAAAGAATATATATATATATATATATATATATATATATATATATATATATATATATATATATATATATATATATATATATATATATATATATATATATATATATATATATATATATATATATATATATATATATATATATATATATATATATGTATATATATATATAATTTCTCTGGAATTATATATATATAATTGTATATATATTGTATATATATATATACACAATATATATAAAATATATATATTTTATATATAGAATAAAGTATGATTTACTTTGCCAAATTTTGGTCTGTTACTCTAATTGTTGTCTCTTTATGTTTGACAGAGGAGACATACAAAAGATGTCTTGTGTAACAGAAAAATGTGAAATATCTTGTTTAATAGAAATATATGTTAATATTTCTATTACACAACTTGTGCAAAATTTGGTTGATCATTCAGTGGCTTTTTTTTTTTTTTACTTCATATAGAGTCTGAAGTTAAAAAAAAAAAATCAAATTTGATTTGAGTATCTAGTTCTGGGTCACATATATTTAACTCTGAAGCCTTGGATAATGGATAATATTACATTTTATCCACCAATAGCTAAAGCCATGTAACTTTAGACAATGCAATTATTTTGCAAGGGCAATTAAATACTTTAATTACTCTTGTTACCCAAAATGTCCAAAACATACCTGATTAGATATGGGTTTGAATTATTTATATCATTTACAGTATTTTCAGGCAAAAACTGTAGACAAGGCAGAAGGAAGTTTTCATAACCGCCATTTTTCACATGCATTAACTGCAAGATTTGATCATAATTTGAGTTTTACTTATCGTGCACAAAAATGACTTGCACATTCAAAGTGCAGATGTAAAAATAAAGTTAATGAAGTGTTTTGAACCGCTTAAAAAATATTTCCTATAATTTTCCTTTTACTTCAAAGACTTTTTTTAACCACATGCTGAAAATGTAACTGGGTCTGCCATGAACTTTTAAAAGCTTTGCAGATTTTCCGTTTATTATGATTTTCAAATGGGCTTCATTTATTTGGCTTTGCTGGTACATTTGATAAACTCAACTGTGTCACATTTGAAAGCACACCTGACATTTTGCTACACTGAGAGCTGGATCTTGTTTAGCTGCACCTCTGTCAGTCTGCTATGTTTGGGGACACTGAATTTACAAGGACCTTAAAAGTCCAGTTATTGAACAAAGTCCGCCTACTTGATATGTGTCAGTAACAATAATGATGTGGCCAAGTTTGCAGAGCATCCACCTCATTTAGCTAAAAATGGGGATAAGCTGGAAGACTTCTATTAAGTGTTTCCGGCCACAGGATTCAGAGTGTGACAGTCTCAATTAAACTGGACTGACATCTCAGTGGCTGGTGGAGAAGAGGCAATCCGCTGGGTTTCTCAGCGTGAGGCTCAGATTAGTGACCATGTCACTCAAAGCAAAGGGGATGAGGCTGAGACTCATATGACCTCACATTTTAAGCATTTTTATAAATATAGTAAATGCCAGAGTTCAAATCATCCAGGAGATTATTATGATCAACACAGTTTACGTCTTATGAAATATAACTTTGAGGCCCAAAATGAACATGAAGTGAACTCGAAGCTTTCCGCAGTCGCTGTATGAAACCAAACAATTTAATATATTTGGGAAATTAAATCAGATCCTCTCAGCCTGTGGGCTTAGCAGGAGGCAGATGCAGCAAAGAGGGTTTTTTATGGGACATACACCCCTGAGTCGGTGGATTGTAAGTATGATGCATGGCTGTCAGTGTGAGCTGCGACAGAGGGGAGAAGTATAAATTGAATTGGGAATTTTATTAATGGTCCATGCTTCTGAGCATCATGACTCAGGATGTGATATATATATATATATATATATATATATGTTTGTTTGTGAGAAAATTTCCTGGAATTTTAACTGAATTGTCTGACTGAATAATTTAGGATGAACCATATTGATAAATGCACACAAAACAGAGTTTCTTTCAAAGAAATCTACACAAACACTGCTGTGGGAGGATCCACTTCCCTGGACGAGCTGCAACTGCCTGATTTATTTTTTACTGAGGCCAGCGAAGACACAGTTACATTAAGCCAACCTATTGAAAACGAAAGCATGCACCAGTTTTCTCTTCTTCAGCTTTGACAGGAAATTCCTATTCATATTATGTTTTCAAGGTAATATTATGATGATTTAGTAACAGACTTTATGGGGTTGAGGTTTATGTGATTGGAAAAATACTACCCCTACCGAAGCATGACGGTAGAAGTGTGATCCCGTGGGAATTGTTTTCCCATGAAAATAACTCTGGGAAGAAAACATGATCAAATACGTGATAAAAAGGTGTAACTGTCAGAAAGATTTGGAGATTTTATACAGAGTATGGTGTAATAAATGCTGCAAGAGAGAAACATTTGCTTTAAGTGCGTTTTTCTAGACGGAGTGTAACAGCCGTAATTGTGTAGTGCCTCATTAATACACTAGTATCACTAATGATGTCACAAGTATGCGCCACTGCTTCTCTGTAGAGAGCGTGGGAGAAACGTGCTACAGATGGACACATGGACTGAGATGGACACGTCAGCTCCCTAACTTTTTAGTAACGTTACGGGTCGTTTGGACTCTGCTCATTTTCATGTTTGATAATATAGCAGCCATTCAACCGGGCTTTGTAAGGTTGTTGTGTTTATTAAAGGACAACACTGTGGAATTCCCAGTACCAGTGTGGTTGTGAGTTTTTGACCGTCCTGATGAGTCTGACGCCTCCTCTCCTCCCTTAAGCACAACCCAAGCGTTATTAGCCGATTATTAGTGTCAAGGTAAGTCACAGTTTTAAAACCTTCATATATAAAGTGATCTTATTTTTATTTCTCCAATACAATTCTGACATATTTTAAAATAGTTTTGCACAAATTAATTTTAAGGTTCTTGAGACAATAATACATTTTGCTTAAGTATAAGTTGGGATTGGTGAAGACTAAAAATAGTAAAAACATTTTTTTTTCTGAACTGAAGTAGAACTTATTTTTCAAAATCACTGCTTCTGTCACAAGAAAATGCTATTTTTGTAAATGTTATGCGATTCAGTTTTTAAAATTGTACTCTTATTGACTATTTAGAACATCCTTCACTTAAACTCAGCGGAAAGTAAACATTTGAACGACTTCCAAATAATTGTTTTGGAGCTGTTTTCAGTGAAGAGTTCAGTTGCAAGCTAAAATCAGTGAACCTTTGATCAAAAGGGGAGATGACAAAGCAATCAATAAAACCTAACCCAGGTCCCTTTGAGGTTTTGGCCTTCTGGAAAAAAGAAAGATACCATTTCTAAATTAAAATTTTAAGCGTCCAGGAAAAGTGAAACAGTGTTCATCTTCATCAAGGAAGGCCCCGGGGGACCCGAGTCTCCCGTCTCTCAACTATGAAGGGGAGAGAGTGTGATGGAGGAGTGGAAGCAGGAGTGCAGTTATGTAATGGCTAATGCCCCATGTACACATGTGGTGTCCCTGGCAGCTGGTGTACTGCCCAACAGCGCAAAGGGCAAAGTGACAGATGAAATGGGAAAGGGCTGGTGGCTTGGAGATGGAACAAGGGTTGTGCAGAAATTTATCAGAGAGGAAACTGGTCTCCAGTACAAGAAGGAGGGGATGACAGAGGCACAATAAGGTGTGCTAATTGTAGCACCATTCTTCCTGTAGCACTACTTCAGAATGTTACTTTAACATAAACAAATACAAGGGGGTAAAAAAAAAGTACTATTAGCTGCAAACTTTATAACAACCCTTGCAGCATGTGTCCCATAATTGTCACTGAACAAAAATAAATCTTTACTTTGTCAAAAAAAAAAAAAATTATAAAAAAAGAAATAATCAATCCCATATTGTCAGCTCAACAAAAAACACCAGGACAATATACAAATCCAAAAAGGTCTTTATATAAGACAGCGGACAAGAATCAACAGAACCTGTTATTAAGTAGAATTTTTATAAATAATTTTCCCAGTCAAGGTTTTATTGTGAAAATTGTTAAAAGGTAAAGCTCTGAGACAAAAAAAAAAAAAAAATAATAATAATAATAATCAAATTCACAAAATAACATATTTACAGAACTCAAGGAAGATCCTGACCATCTGGAGTTGTGCTTTCAGTTCACATCATATGCAGCAAAATGAACTAATTAGTGCTTCATGGGTGAAATCCAGCTGGGAAACCATCACTGAAGGAAAGGCAGTGAACAAAGGCCATAAGATAAATTATGAAAAGTTAAGAGTCATTTTTACTACTAGACCTGATATTTAGTGGTTATTTAATAGGGCTATCTTTTCTGTTAAACAAAATTTGAGCAAAAACTAAATAATTGAAAACTTTGATAATATGGTTATGGAAACTAGCTCATACCTAAACCGAGCACAGAACCCAAAACTTAAACCTCAATATCAAGGAAAAAGTAAAAGTGAAAAGAGTGACAGAAAACCAGTGCTCTAAATTATGTAATAAACTTAAGAGATTAGTTTTTGATTCAGACCAAAATCTTAAGGAATCAGAGGAAGTTACTGAAATGAGTTGTTAATAGTTTTAACAGTTACAAAAGTTAGGAAGAGAAGCATTAAAGCTAGGTTTCATAAAATAAATAAACAAATAAAGACATTTAGTTTAAAACTAATGAAATGTCTCCATCACATCAGAAACCCAAGGAATCCAATATGGCAGCTACTGATAAAAAAAGTTGTGGAAGTCTTCAAAGAACAAAAAAATGAATACATATTGGTTGGAAATCTTCGACCTTGTTAGTAATACTCTCCCTGTCACTGTTCCTCTTTCTGTTCACAAACTAAGCATGTAAATCGGGCGTCTGACTCTGAAAAAGCAGGAAACTTATGAGCTTGTTTGTCTAAAGCAGCTCTGCAGGAAACCTCAGAAATTCTCTCATTCTTTCATCCGGAGGCTCTGAGCCCGAGATGATGGTAACTATCACAGCTATTACATTTCTGTCTTAACATGGCTCACAATGCCGACTGTTTACTGTATGTTGGGTCAACACACGGCCGCACTAGCATTTACACTACATTATATAGTTAATCTGTTTCCCCACAAAGGAAACAGAAAGGAAACGGTTCCAATCCAGATCCGTTCGGCGTGCTGTTCCTCGTCGGTTAACGACGGACGAAAGCAGCCGTGGGGCATCGGGGATCATTGGGTTCGAGATGACTTGTGCCGGTTCATCCTTGCAGGGTGTTGCATCTCTGTTCATTATTTTTCTGCGGCCCATCACAAGAGAACAGGAAACAGGATGGACGGCAGGAACCGACGGCTGTGTATGTCACAGCGCTGACAGAGGAGAGCCTCGAGAAACTGACAGAAAACAGACACCAGCTCGGAGTCAGCAGCTCTCTCGCCTTTCCTTTCCATTTTCTCTTGAGTCTTTATTAAACACAGAACTCTGCCTACAGCAGGAGGACCTCCTATTAGGCTCTCAGCCCTAATGTCAAAGTGTTCAAGTGGAAAGCAATTATACTGCTATTGTACAGTAAGATTGTTTTTTTTTTTTTTTTTTTGTCCTCGCTCACACAATAAAGCCAAGGATAGGTTTCAAAAATGGATTAACTGGCATAGTGACAGAAAAGCTATAAAATTAAAGAAACAGTAAGCATTCATCAAGAGCAGTTTTCGGTACTGTGATGCTAAATCTAAAACAAATCTGCCGTTTAGAAATACTGTGTGCGATGTACAAAGAGAATATGAAAAATAAAGTGAGGAACTTTTAAAATAACCCTTGACCACACAAAGTTTATAGAGCTAATTAGTTCTAATAAATATGTAATATATACAATCCTATATTACAAGTGGGTAAGATGTAAAAACAAAGGGCAAGATGAAAGGGAAAGTTAGACTGGAGAGAAAAATGTGGTTAAAAAATTGCGCAATCAAGCATAGTAAGGTAAAAAGCAGGGACTGAGACTGTTTCGAGAAGTCATGATGAATCTGTGGCTCGTATTTCTTTCCTGAATGTCGCAGTCGAGAAGCTGGCGGTAAACAAACCAAAAACTGCCTCCAGGTTTGCAGGTGGCATCTTTTTTTTTAATGATTTTATTTTATGCTTTTCTGTGAATTGGACTGTGGGAATTTAATGTTTGTCTTTGACTCAGACTGAAAGGAGGATTGGGGACAATTAGTGATAATTGTTAATTAAGTTTTTATAAATGTGCTTTGCTTTTGACCTGCGTCATCTAGAGTTCTGCTCAGAAGTTTACATACACTCATCCTGGGAACGGTTCTCTTATTCATTTTTTTTAATTATTATTCTTAATGTAGAAACATGGAGAAGAATTCAGTGAATCAGTTGAAATTTATTTGACATAAAATGGTATTTCACCTCTCTTATACATGAACAGGATCTGTTAAATAGGTTGATTCCCATGTTTACTCAGCTTTTAATCATACGTAGTCCTTACATTTTCAACAGGGTTAAAGTAGGAAGAGGGTTGGAGAAGTGCTTAGTTTGTCTATTTTTCATTCCAAAACCAGTTGATTTTTTTATTTTTTTTTATGTCCTCTTAGACTGTATAAAATTTATTAACGTCCCCTACCCCTTCCCTATTCCTGCCACAGATGAAAGGAAACAAGGTACGGTATTCAGGAATTGCGAGTGAAAAAGACAAGTTACTTCTGGAGTGGTCAGAAGAAAAAAAGAGTGAGGTATGTTGAGGTTTATTATCTCAAAACAAGACTTGGGAAGACATTTTTAAAGATGAGGCTACACTGTATCAGCTGTCAAGCACGGTGGTGGAAGTGGCATGCTGCGGGATTATTTGGTGGAGGTGCTGTTGATGGAATGATGACAGTGGATGGCTACATTCACAGTATTAGACTTCACTTCAAATCAGTAAGTAGATAATTGTAACTTGGACGCAGTCGGAAAAATAAACATCAAAAATACCTTTGAAACTGAAAATCAGGCTAACATTAACCTTTCGGAAAAGCCTTGGCCTCAGTCCTGTTGAAATATGGTGAGTTGTGTTTAAAAGATGGATCCACGCCAGGAAAACAGCTAATTAAGATCAACTGTGTCGTTTATTTTTTGCCAGGACTTCAAACGTTCGTCCAGAATTGTAACATTCATAGCTACAAAAAGAGCCAGTTTTACACAGCTGACTTCAGCAATTTAACCAGAAAAAACTGGAGCTGTATATAAATATTTGAATAAATATATGATTCTTGATTTTAAGAGTTGATGAGCATAAATTTCATGCCATCCCTCCTTATGGTGAGTATTGTAAGAACTCGGATCACAACTATATTATGCTTGTAAATGTTATATAATGTAAGCATTGGTTATCTGTTTCATTTTGAAAGCCGGTCCAGCCACTAGAGTCAGCACTGTATTTAAACGCTGCTGCGGATGCGGGGTGATATCATAACCTTAAAAAGCAAAACGGGATCGCCGCAAACCATCTTGAACATGATGCACCATCATTCAAGAACAACAAAATGAGGAGAATAAATCTACAACATGATTGCAATTCAGAGAGAAAAGATATAATTGAGTTTTTTAGGGTTCAGAGGAAAGGACCTGTTGTTCTGATGTGTTTACTTGGGACCCTACAGTGACGTGCAGGAGGGACGGACTGAACGATGTCCGCATCACCCAGGATCTGAGGGAGCTAACAAGTCACAGGACACCCCAGACACAGCGGGGTTATAAAGCAAAAGCACGGCAAAAGCTTTGATCTTCTGTTGTACAAAGAGCCCAGATGTGCGCCGGTCCAGCACGATACAGCCATGAATATTGGACTAATAGAGCAGATGCTGTTTCCATCTAAGTCCATTGGTATCATATAAACGATTCTTTCTATTCATATCAAATGCCATAACTTTATTTAGACTGTTGGGCAAATAAACAGAAAGTAATGTTTTTATAGAGGCAAACGGGGGCAGTACTGGGGGCTTTCAGCCTGATCTGCAACCTAAGTCATTTACACACAGACTGCAGTAAAAAGTTGTTTTTATTTCTCACAAAGAAAACAATATTAGCTCCGACATTGGCCGGTTTTGAGAAATATGTTCACCATGAGTGAATGAATAATTTGAAAAAACAATCCCAACAGCAAATGGCTGGAGAATAACATTCTTAATTTCTTGGTATACGAGTCCCTTTTTCAATTTTTTGTTCACACTAATCCCTGTTTGGGTCAAAATGCTCTTATAAGACAGATCATGATGTCTGACCAAGCCAAAAGACCTTCCTTGATGGAGTTATTTAGTCACATTTCTTACAGAAAACTATGAGAAAACAGAAAAATTGCTTTAAATTGTCCAAGCAGGAACAAAATGTTCCACCGAGTTGATATACAATGTCAAAGACAGCTAGAGACGACAAATGGTACATATATGTGAAATGCAGAAGGGGAAAAAATTAACAGACCCTGATATTAAGAATGTTTTAGTTGTTATTGATCAGTCAGAGAACAACAGGCAGCGATAATGCCATGATACACAAAGGGAGTTTTCACCTTTGATAGTTCGATAGACTCGGTTCGATTGGGGAACAAAATTGCAACATTTTCTATCACGGTGCACTGTGTCAGACTCTTTGAAATACCTGCCTACTTCAGTGCTCGTGGTGAGATGAGACCAAGAACTACAGAAGGAAGCAACACAAAAACCTCCGAAGAAGACACGAGCACAACCCCCTTCTTTGGTAAATGTAAAAAAAAAAATAAAAATTGGAGTGTTGTCAGATTTTACTGGTTGTAGAATTTCTCTTTAGTCTTTAGTAGAAAAGCTATGTTTACCCAGAATACCCTGATATAGTTGGCTTCCTGCTTTCTTGATTTGACAGACAAATGGGAAACTAGACGACAAAGTTACATCTGCTTTACTTACCAATATCAAAGCAACCTAGGCAAGAGCTGGTGTTTTTTTTAATATATATATATAGTAATATCTCTTTCACTTTCAAATAGTGAGGCTCTGTGCTGAATCTTTGCTCCTAAGTGTTAACCTAAACACAAACACATGGGTTGTTTGAGATGCTAGTTAACTGATGTGCAACAGCATCCCTACCTTTTCCTGGTACTGCCGCCTCGATGAATCTAGAGACTGGATGAGGGCGGTTGCATGGCCAATAAACATGGCATAGCAGGTCGCTCCCACGATCATACTGAGCATGGTCAGCCAGATGTCCGACATGCTCTCTGGGGCTTGCCTGCCGTATCCAATGCACAGCATGTGGCTCATGGCCTTGAAGAGGGCGAAGGAGTAGAGCTCGCTCCATGAGTCGTTCTGTTGGAGAGCGGAAGAAGCTGGTTAGAGGTAAGTAGGTGCGTTTTTTTGGTTTTATGTCAAGAGAGCCAACCTGGTGAAGCATCATACTTTTAATTCTCTAGCGAGGAAGCAGCAGCAGCAGCAGCATGTACAAGTGTGACTGAAGTGGTTGAAAGAGGCTGTATTAGGAAATGAGAGGTTTTATGGGTGAGAAATTCCTGGCGAAGTCTGCAGCTCTGTGTCTGCCGAGTGGTTCTGGTTCCGTAGAGGGTCTAATCATCGTCACTAAGCAGAATTGCCTCGTCCCAGCCGAGAAAGAGGACGTAAAAAGAGAGTTGTTAATGAGGAGTCTGCGCTGCCTTCTCCGTTTCTCCTTTGATTGGTGCTCAGACACTCAGCTGGCCCTAATTCTCTCATGTTGGACTCATTAGACAGCCCTTCACTGGCACCCCACTTTCCCTCCTTAAACAGCTGCTGTGGGCAAACCGCCTGAAGGTTACCTATGTGCATGAAGGGTGCTTCCTCAAAAACTCACAAGCCCTGAAGCCACTATCTGATCGGGTAGATTCTTATCTGATTTGTGTTTCTCCAGCCTAATTTGCATTGAATTTGAAATTCAAATAGGCTCGGTTTTGAAGAGGGAGGGGGAAAATATGTTTGCAGAAGTGCAAATGGTTGAAAATTACCATTTAGTAAAGTGAGCTCGGATGAAGTGAGGAAATAAAAGAAGCAATTTAGATTTCTGTAAAACAAAACAAAAAAATACAGTGGTATGTTTTGTGCCTTGAAGCTGAGCCAGAGAGGGGCTCATCCTGTTATTGGAAAATAGAAAGTTAGAATTAAAAGCATAATAAAACACATTTGGGCACCCTGCACCAGACTGAGGCTCACTTAGATTAACACAGGTTGGGAAAAAATGTAAAACTGCTATCAGCATGCTGTAACACTGCAGGTGGATAAATGTCAGGATTGGGAACCTTTCACACATAGAGAAGTCATAGAAATTTGCTTCCTGATTCAATCGGCCAAATCTGTTTGTCTCTGTTTCTGACTTTGTGATTTTACTGTCCAGCACTGGATTTAAGAGCAAAATTTCAGGCACAAATAAGTGCACAATAATTTAATGAACGTTTATGTTCCACTGGGATCTGATTTAAGTTTACCAAACATGACACGCAACATAAGTGAAAGAGAGTGTTGCAGAATGATGCAACTTTTAGCAAAACATTCTTCTCCTCTTGGAGCTTTTTCATACCGTGTCTCGTGTCAACCACAAACTTAAAGTGGCAAACCAACACAAAGTAGCAGGAATGCCATATGTGGATAAAATCCAACACTTTAAAACACCATCTTCAAAGTGACCCATGTTGGAGGCAGCATCAACTTGTAGGAATTTTCTTGTGTTGTTGTTTTGAAAGTAATTAAAAGTTTGTCAGAGTTGGAGGCCGAGGATCAGGTTCCAGAGCAATCTTAGACACACAGCCAGAGTTACAGTGGAATAATGTAAAGCAAAGTTTATTCATTTGTTACACCTGGCTCAGACAAAGTCGAGACGCCGAAAAAAAAATAAATGTTGTAAAATGGATACAAAGCTGGTAGAGAGATACGTCCAGAGTAGAGTTCTACAAGGTATTGGCCCTGGAACTGAATAAAATTGCACAACTTTTCAGAGATTTGGTTGAAAAAAAATTTCAGAGCCACAAAATGTGCTTCCAATTTACAATTATGAGCTACTTCACTTTTCTAAAAAAAAACAAATAAATAAATAAATTAAAAAAAAAAACAATTGCTTATTAAATACTTGCTAAATGCAACCTGAATGACACTGAGGCCCATTTTTCTGAGTTATTGTTCAAAATTGGAAAGGCTGAGAACCTGTAAACAAAGTAAATGATCTTCAACACTGGGAAAATAGCTCCTTGAAAATAACTTCTGGGCTAAATTTGGTATGCCTAAAGTCAAAGAAGCTTAAAACATCTAGAGGAGGAACTGAGTTTATTTTTGCATAGAGCTTACTAGGGAGGCAAAAATATCCACAAAGCTCACCATTGCAGAGTGAAAGATTACAATTAAATGTTCCACTGTGTGATTATGCTGCTGTGATAATAAATACACTTTTGCACATTTTTGGAAGCAGTACTGCTAATTGGGGAGGATGGTGAACGACTACCGTAAATCTTTACACCCCAGCAGGGATTTTTTTAAAAACTTTTTCTCCTATAAATTAATGCAGTTAATGAACACATGAACACAAAAATGCACTCCGATGTGGCCTTACTTCCAAGGTTACCTCGTTGAAAACACAGCAAGGATTAGATCGTTTGAAATTTTTTTCACTGCCAGGCACTAGAGTCGCAATTGTGAACAATTTAATTGATGTCTGATGATTTGCCTTCTGGAAAGCAGTACCTTATTAATTCTCAGCAGCACAACAAATATGCATATGTAGATTTTACTGAAGTCTTCATTTACCTGTAACAGTTTGATTATAAAACTCTATACAGGAGAAACTCTCCTAGCAGAAAAAAAACAGCTGAAGAGTCCCTTAGTGTCTAGGTTTGAGTTAACAGCTGATTAAAACCGACAGATTGCACAGCTGTCTCTTACTGTAGGAAATTACAATCTTCAGAGTAACACAATAAACTAATTCTGCAGAGATTCTACCTTGTGTGAAGGCGGGGGGGTGGAGGGGGAGTGAGGAGGCAGAAAAAAACAAATGAAATTAGTTCTTGTGTTCCATTTTATTTGCTATCAGTCTTCACTGAGCTGCACAGATGATAGCTAATTGTACATAATACATTTAGGGAGGAACACAAAGGGACTTTGGGACATGGATAATGCATGGTGCAGTCGGGTAGTGACTGTACGTGCACGCCAGCACACTCGTCTGGGTGGCAGCTCTCCGACTCTCTGGATCCATCTGCTTATGTCGGTAGGCGACTGTGTGCTTGCTCCGAGTTAGGGTGGGCAGTTTTTCACCCTAAAACCGACACGGGGAGTTTGTTTTACTTCAAAGGACACACATTTAGCATTTTAATATGCAAACATCCATAAAAATAACTTGTTTAGATTCATAATTTAGAGCCACTTGGTCCATGTTTGAGTTTATTATTCAGAACTAAATGGGAACAGCATCTTTGGATAGCTTGCTGTCGGCTGGAGTGTGTTGGAAATTAACAAGGTTGCACAAAACAAAAAAAAAGACTTTGATTTAAGCATCACAGTAATAACTTGGTGTCACTTTCAGTGTCAAACCCAAATATTAAATTAATGAGAAAAACACAATGATATTGTAATATAGTGCATTTTAAAAGTATTTATAAGCCTTGACTTTTAATACATTTTGTATATGCATGCATATTTTGTAAATAAACCAACACAATGTTGTGCTTAATTGTGGCGTGGAAGGAATGGTATACATAATTTTCATTACCAATTTTGTGAATATGAAAGCTGAAATCCACTGCATACACCTGTTCTAACTTGTGTCATTACTTTGTATAAGCGGTTGAAGGGCATGTGGATTATTGGTGTGCTGTCCAATCAGATTTCAGTATCAACATGTCGCCAGGGTGCAACATGCCTACATGCAGTAAACAATATGGCAGCAGAATAGTTCTTTTAATCAAGGATCCACTCAGGACGCATTTAATGATGTCTGAATGATGCATTTAGAGCAGGAGGCTTGAAATCCAGTGTTATGTGAGATGCATATTGTTTTACAACTTAACCGTGATTATAACGTCACCATTGTCTGCCTTTCTGCTGTTTTCCTGGTTCCTCATAATACTGATTGTTCACTAATGTTCTTTAACAAACCGTGAGAAAAGTATTTTCTGTTGGAAATGTGGTAATACGTGTAACAAGTAATACAAACAAACAACAACAAAAAAATTCAACCTAAAAGATTCTAAATGTTGTGAAGCATTAAATTCTTATTGTATAGACACCAAAATGGTAACAGCCTAAATTGAAATGATCTGATATACCTACTCACATTTATTGTGCTTGGTGAGGTTTGATCACAGTTAAAAAACAGACTTTTTATATTGCTGCATTTTATAGCTTCACATCTGTTTAAGCCCTAAAGGGTTCAAGACCGGGAAATAACCCAACAGGGCACATCACAGCTGTCATTTTGTGAACTTTCAGCAAAATGTAGTTCCACTCATGCAAGTAGGACTATTTGTAGTCCAGATAAATAAATAAAAAAAAACTGCTTCAAAGATTTAATCTTGCACAAAGAGACGTTTTTCTATAAAGTAAACTGGTTAATATGGGTCCTCAGGTTCTATTGGCCGTAACTTCTGCCTTATAAAGGGTTAAATACCAAACACAGAAGTGGAAAATAAATAGCGGAAGTGCAACCATGTCCATTTTTTTTGTTTGTTTTTTTGATGACGTAAGCTGCAACCATATGGTATAAGCTCAAAGCGTCTTTTCAAATCTGGTTGTGCCAAGAATGAAGAAGACCTTTCATTTTCAACTATGGAAAGTCTCTCCAGAGATTAAAAGGTCGATAAACTGAGAGACAAATTTCACAGTGGGACAATAAAGTATCTGATCCGAAAAAATAATAACCTTTTTTCTTTTTTTACCATTGCAGTCAAACATAATCTGTTATACCATGTGGCATGCAGGATGTTGACCAGATGGAAAAACGTTTCATTGAATCGTCAGTTCTGCTGAACAGATCATTGCCTTCTCCTGTGTTCTCTGTAGATTCAGAATATCTTAAAGGACATGTCACAGCCTGAACATAAAATTTAGTTTCTATAGGCAACAACAGGCATTTCAGTTTCTAGAGCACAACAAACTTGGAGTGGTGTCCTTAGTGATAAATAAATAAATAGATACAGTCTCAATCAGTCCCTACAGAACAGCAGATAAGCTCCTAATTAATTATCATTTATATAATTCATGACTTATCTAAACACATTTACTAGAGTGTCATTGTTATCTGGTGGATCCTTGCCAGATAACTACGGTGGTCATCTGCACAGCAACACCTTCACAAACGGATCTTACACTTTCTACTTGTTCACACAAACCCTGACAGGCCTCCCAGGCCGTCAGATCACCTCAGTAACTGGATGAAACGAGGACATTCTTGCTAACTTTGAAAGCCTGACAGTGTTTTTAAAGTGCATCTCTGGGTGACTGAATAAAACATTAATGCATAAACAAATTAGCTGTTAGAACAACTTTTCTTCCAACGCAGTGAAATAAGTTGAATTCTAAGTGGAGCGTACAGATAGGGGGAGGAGGGAGACAGCAGCTTTATTCTAATGTCACTGACTGAGCAGCCAATAAGCCTGAGGTAATGTTGGGAGGGGGAAAAAATCCCACCTGTCATCATGCACATAATACAGAGTCACTTACGTAACAGACCATGGAGATCTGCTTTGTGGTGATGACTGAGCTGTTGAATCCTGCATGTTCATATACTGTTTACAAGTCAACAGTTGCTTCCTAAAGTGTGAAGAGGCCGATGTTCACACTTTACACACATTGCACGTAGCAGAAAAGACATGCCAAGCAAGCCACCATGGCACTGCGGAGAGAGCTTAACACAGGAGACACAGGTTTAAGTCCAGCAAATGTCCAGCAGACGCAGACAGACGATCGGCTTGAGTTGAACCATGAGGACCACAGGGAGACAGGAAAAAGAGGTAGAAAACCGTTGGCGATTTTTTTTCCTACACTGAATTCTGTGGGTCTGTTACATAAAATCCCAATACAAACCTTGATGTTTGAAATCATAAAATGTAGAAAAAAATTTCAATGGTTATAAGTATTTTTGTAAGGATCTACAGTACAGACCAAAAGTTTGGACACACCTTCTAATTGCACTCAATTAGAAGGTGTGGTCGGTACTGTATATGCGCTGTTGCAGATAAAGTGTTTGCACCATTTAGTGACATTTGGCACGCAAATGTCACCCAGCCACGTGGAAGCTGACCCTTCTCTGATCCTGGGAAACCGCCACATCAGCAAAACATAATACTGAAAGTGGAGTTGAATACCAATCGAAATCAAATACGAACACAGCCACATGAACAGAGACAACATCGTCAGATTCTAAAGCACGAGGCTTGTGAAAGGACAACACAGGGTCAAAGAAAGTGGCATGGAATCTATTCTAAATTCGGTTTTCCAGACAAACCAAGAGCCAAAGTCTATAATCTGACAAAGGTATTGTACAGAGTTGGAAGCGATGTACTCTGTTTTGCCACACATATGGAGGAGAGAAAAAAACAGATGGGTCGACAGAAATACAATGATGATATTCTTCAAGGTCAGCGAGGGTGCAGACATGTGGTTCGTCACAAGAAGTCTCTCATTTTCTTTTGCACAAACTGTGGCAACACATCTATCCATTTAAGCATTTTTATGTCAGGATTAAGCAACCTAATTGTGTTGATTCGGTGTGCCAAAATAAAGAGGCTGTGCCTTAGCAAATAGGCTGTTGGTATAACAGTCAGGCAGCTGTGAAAAGAGCCTGGATTTGACAAACGCTACAGAGGAGGGATTATCCTGTCTGATTCACTTCAATTATAGGAGGATTCTAGTTGCAGAAATGAACAGAGAAGAGCCATTATTGTATTCTAGATGATGCTCAAAGTAACCATTCCCAATTAAAGCCCTGAGATTTCTCTATTGATAATTTATTTCCAGCTCTCTGTCGTTAATATTATCTTAACTAAAGTTTTTCCAAGGTTTTCCCTGTGTCAAGTCATCACTCCTGACCGATTCCCTGTCCCTTGTAGAAACAAAAAAAATAATTCCCACAGCATAATGCTGGCATTGCCAGTATTCATGGTGATAATGAAACAATTGAATCCAGTTATTAATTAGGGAGGTGGACTGGATTTTACCAAGAAATATTCGGTTTGTACTCTCTCGGCTCTAAAGGTATAATGATTTCTATTTTCTGCCCGCGTAGCTTTTTTGTTCCATAATAAACTCTTAATGCTTCAAACCCATCGGCACGCCTTGCAGGTGTGTGCGGTTCACACGTCCCGATGTGAAGCTGGCCGGCTGACGTGGCCTCCAGCTGACGTCAGCTTCCAATCTGTTACCTCCAAGGCAGGATGTCAAATCTGATTGAGTTCTGTTTAAGTCACAAATGTTAAAGTCAAAAAACAAACTCCGGAGGCTTTGTAGTTTTTGCACTCTCATTTGCATTTGTGTCAACCTTTGCAATTTGTGTGTTTTTATGTGTCCAGTGGCTTGTAAGGTGAAGTAGGACATGTTGGGAGTCTATGGTGACATTCTACTGGTTAACTGAAGCTTAACTACATTAGTTAAGCTTCAGTTAATTCTGCATCATAGTTAATTTCTGCAAAGCAGAAATGTTAACTGAGAAAATGCCTGTTTAAGAGATCAATTAGTGCCACTAACTCTCACATTAATGTTTTTAATAAGGTTTTTCATCAGTTACAGCTTTAGCTAATAGCTTTTCAAGTAACTAAAAGGTTTATCTATCTATCTCTGTGTAATACTTCTGAAGAAAAGCCTTGTGGGGACATGGCCAAACAGACAGTTTCACGAAAAGCTCTTCCTCAGCATCTCCTTTTCTCCACGTTTTCAGCGAGAGCCGTCCTGCACACACATGTGTGCGAAAGCTCCTCTTTGGGTGAAGCTCATTTCCCTAATTTGACTGCCTTTAACTCTCCACTTTGTTCCAGGAGGAGAATGTCTTCCATGTTTTGATTGTCGCTGATTTGTTGCCCAACGTTTGTCGTCTGCAATTTCCGGCACGAGCTCATTAAGAAGCACCATAGAAACAAGGCGCACTGCTCACCACCATCTTGTTAAGTGACACCCAGCAGTCAGACGGGAAGTCCTGCAGCATGGGAACGAGAAACTGCAGACAGCCGTCCCAGTGGCACAGCAGCAGCATCATCCCGATCAGGTTGAATATTCTCATCACAGCACTGGCCAGGTCATAGGTCATGTGGAAGATCTGTCAGTAGGAGCAGAGATGGGAAGAGAGGTTACACAACCGGAGAGTTGGGAGGGATAAAGCGGCGCTATACGTGTGATTTGAATTAACAATCATTGTTTAAACAAGCACAGTCACAGCTCGGCGAATGGCAAACACAGTCAGATCTGTTTTCACTGCCCATCCAGAAGGGTGTAACACATTCATCGGCAACAGATTTTCAAGCTTTGTTTTGGAAGATGTGGCTTTTTTTTTTTTTGACCAATCTACTCTACAGACTAGGTCTTCATTAACCGGAAAGCTTTTCACGACAGCAGCTTATTACGAAGCCATAAGGTGGATTTTTTTTTTTTTTTGTGGGGGTGAGGGGGGACAAATGAAATATAAGGTGAGGTACATTATCATTATTGTCTTTGACTCAGAAAAGTTTTCAATACTCTTCATGTCAAACAAATCACATTCAAAAATCTGTAGCTGATGACTTAGACCACCGGAGTTCAACTAATATGGGCTACTGATACAAAAATAAGATGCAAAATCTATTAATTCTGTCTTGTTTGTAGATTTAGTCAACCAAAGGTACAATTATAAATAACAGTGGACTTTCTAACAGAGTACCAACAATGTCTGGAAAAGTTTGATTGAGGTATCTTGTCTGAATAAACATGTCTGAATAAACAAGATGAAATATCTGTATTTATTCTTTCTTTCACTCTTTCTCCCATTTTTTACTTTCTTCCTTCCATCCATCCATCCATCCATCCCTCATCAGTGGAGGACTATCCATTCAAAGATGTGTAATAACAGAGAAAAATAAAAGCAAACAATTATTTGTCGGAAACCAGATAAAAATATTGGGCTCCAATACAGTTGCATCAATTCCGAGTTGATTTTACACATTACCAGACATTCACACCTTCTAAAAATCAATCAGGATTGGTGCAGGAAATTAGATCCAGGCTTATAAAAATGTGCTTTAAACAAACAAATTTGTATCTAGTACTTTTTTCTACATGTCACTTTTAACATGGCACACTCATCTGCGAGTAGGGAGAGTAGCTTCAGTACATTCAAAGGTCTAATACGACAGGTTTAGAGTAAAGTCGCAGGTGAAATGTTATGAACGCTGAAATAAGAAATTCTGATAAAATGAACATCTGGGCGATTTGCTGGTGTTGTTTCTCTGCTTAAGGTAAGAGTCTGGTCTCAGCCTGGTAAACACTAATCACTGCAGTCTCCTTGGCAGTCAGCCAGGTTGGGTTGCCACTGTGTGTGTGCGTGTGTGTGTGCAAGGAGAGGTGTGGTGGGGGGTAATATTACATGGTGTGAAATCCTTATTTAACTGGGTCAACTGGAGGCTTCACTAAATCATAAGTAAAAGTGTATTTCCTCAAAAGGGACAGGAGAAGTGTCCAACAGGCAGGCGAAGTAGGCCAGACAGTGCATGTCTGCTTTATAAGTTTATATATTTATGTGTGGCTGAGAGCCCAGCTGATGGCTTCTTATTCCAGAGCGTGCTAATTTTTTTTGCACGATACACGTGAACTAGGCCGAAAGTGTCTGGACATGTAAAGGATCAGGCACTGTCAAGAATTTTACAGCTTGGGAGCAGCGAGGTTGGGATATTCTGTGATTCCTCCAGACACATCAGAAACCCTGCCGACAGCAAGTGGGAAGTCGCTGGAACATTAAAACCGAAAATCATATTATACTCCACTCACGATGTGCATGATGTGATGGTCAGAGGTTTACACAGACCTATCTTGGGAATGATCTTAGCTGCTAATGATGCACTGGAGTCATTTTTTATTTTTTTTTCCAGGAAGGAACAATAATGTAAAACACATTCTCTGTAACAACTAAAAATAAGTGCACAAGTTAGATTTTATTGTGAATTTACTCCTATCCACAAAGGCTGGAAATTATACTCACAGGCTCATATATATACATAAAATCCGCTGGTTTTTTAATAAATGGCCCTCAGGAACCTGCACTAAAACCACATGCTTTGTGTCTCCATCAACAGCCAACAGGAATAATTCTGGTTTCCTTATTCATAAATACGTAGAAATGGTTAAGTTGATTTACAGCTGGTTGGTTTGCTGAAAGAGAGGCAACTTTTAAACATAGTTCATAAAATTTCAGTAGAGTTCAATTTAGGACATACCAGAAATTTTATGCAAGCCTACTTTATCAAAACTGAGACCAGTTTTTGATGCGTGTTTGGGTTCAGCTAACAACCTAAACTGTCAGCCCCAGAAGGATTTTTTTAAGATGTTCAAAAGCAAACTGGACACTTCCTATATCTTAGCCATTAACTTTAAGATAATTCTTAAAGTGCCACTGGGCCTAATTTACATGTTAGGGATTAGCTAACATCCCTAATGTTAGCTAATTCCAATTTTAATCAGAAAAACTAAAATTGGCAAATACTGAGGCTATTTCTTGTGAAGACTTTGTTTGTAGGGATCAATATGGCACTTTTAACTTTTATGACACTCAGCAGAATAAATGATTTAAAAAAGAAACGCTGTTAGATTCTGCAAAGATCTCCAATGAACAAATACTGCATGATTCACCACCAAACCACCACAGCCGGTGCTTTTTCTCCCTTTTGTTTTGTTGTTTAGCATCTGTGATGGAAAAATGCGCAATGACTTGATGACTTGGGTTGGTTAAGGAAAAGCAAGATGGACCAGATGTGGAGCTCAACCTTTGATTAGGTGCCATTCACATTGTGATTAATGAGTCTCCAGGACTAATACTCCTCCTGACATCATAACAGCGCCTGGGTATGTGTCACTGTCACACCACAATCTGGGTCATAGCACTTCTCCATGACCACAACTGGAAGGAGGTCTATAAAAAATAATCCATTCCTTCATGCTGTGTGAATGCTGGCCGTAGACTCAGACTGTCATTAACCTGAAAGCAAAACAGGTTAATGACATCATGTGGTTCCTGCGTCAGGAAATTACCCCCTACGCAATTTACTTCCTTGATGCTCATGATGGTCATGACTTCCTTAGTGCTGGTTCAAATTTCTGACCATGTAAAAAAAAAAAAAGCCATCTGTTTGAGTCCTCACCTGGAAAAGGTTATTAAAATCATTACAACGCCCAGGTGATCTTCTAGAGAACCCACCTGCAGAGAAGTAAGCTGAGCACTGGGGGTGGGTCCAAGTCTGGATGGAGCTGAGCAGAGCAGAGCTCGGCTGAACTAAGCAGTTCAGGCCAGAGCCATTATTTTTTGCTGGTGCGTTTGAATCGGTAATTGTGCCTCTCACTGAACTTAAATTACCACTCTCTAACCAGAGGAGCAGCGGCTTCTTCAGAGCGAGAGCACACACACACGTCGGATGGTAGATGTTTGGTTTGTCAGGCTGGTCTGTTTGTGACTTAATAAAAGCACATGTGGCCGGTAAACCAGGCAGTAACTGTTGTTTGTGCAGCCAGGATGGGGCATATTACGGATGATAATGCATGAAGCTTATTTTCTCTGCAAAATGATGAGTCATCCGTAAGTTGTTTTTATTTTTGCTTTCTCGTATTATTTTAAGATTTCCTGTGACTTTTCAGATGTCTTATTCATTTTTCTTTTCTTTTCTTTTTTTTCTTGGTCATTTTTAAGCTGAATGTAAAAATCTCAAAGGTTAAACCAGTGTTAAATCGAAATAAAATAACGTCTCAAAAAAAAATGTTAGCATAGACGGGGCAACTGAAGGTTAATGGATCTTGTAGGTCTTGTGTTAGATGCTGTTAATCTGCTTGAACTTTGATTACAGGCCTGACTCATTTCTATTTGTCCTCCCCTTATCCAACTTAACTGATTACTAAGGACAAGTTTCACAAGAAATAGAAATATGCTAAGTGTTTAATAAATAAGAACAAATGAAAGAACTGAAGAGAAACTTAAGCAACTTGATTTAACAGGGAACAAATGAAGAGAAGCAGTATGGTATGATTTTTTTTATTATTTATTTATTTTCAGCAGAACTCTTGCTGCAAGGTTTTGGGTCAGCTGGAGGATGTTCACTAATACTTTTTGGATTTTCTGATTGTTATTTTAAGAGCTTACCCTTAAAATAACAATAGTTCTAATTTTGGCAATATTCCTGAGATGAAACATGAAAGTCCTGGAAACCTGTTTAATGTAGGACTTAATAGACACGTCCTAGTCAAAAATAACACTGATCTTCTTTACCTTTTACCAGAGCCCCATTTAATGCTGTAAAGAGTAAGTGACTGACTAATATTATATATACATTTAAATGGAAAAATCTAACCCTTTCTTACAAACAGTAACCAGCTTTTTGCATGTTTCCTTGGTGATAAATCATTGTTCTATTCTTTAGCCATCATGCTAATCTTTAGCTCTTTTCACACATTCCAATAGGATTGAACTTTAGGCCATTTCAAAACATTAACATCACTTCCACTCAGACCCAACATGTTGGTAAAATCTGTTTTAAACCAAGCTAATACAGGGGAACGAATAATTCTGGGCATTATTAGATGCATCTAGGCTGCTTGCTTGCTTGTTTAGTTAGTCGTTCAGTTAGTCTTTCAGCTCCTCTTCGTGCCCTGTTTGTCTGTCCTGTCTCATAAAACTGTAAAGATAAAATCTGTCTTAAGAGAGAAAAAAAAAATGCAGTTAATTTCACTGAAATGTTTGTTCACATTCCCATGACACAGCCTTTTCACTTTCTTACCGACAAGCACACACTACGCTTTAATTAACTGCATCAGTAAACTGGGTTACAGTGACCTATAATCCAGCCACCGGGTTTATTGCGATACCGCATTGTAAAACCTCATTTATCCACCTGTTGGAGAGCCATTATGAACGGATGCACGGTTGAGATATGCAAAACACAATTACGTGTTTATAATCGCATGAGCTACTACAGAGAAATCCAATTTTTCATCATTAGCTAAAGCACGGTCAGAATGCATTCGATGTTGGGAGAGGCCGATACCTCTTTATTATGATTATGTTGATTAAACTGAACATTTCTCGCGGCTTCCGATGTAAGAGCGATGAGCACCTGTACTGTAAAGCGTAGGTGGTGGAGGAATGGGGGTTGAAAAATGTCTGATTATGTGAAAACTTTGCTACATCCTGCACATTTTGACGTTGTCTGCACAAGCGGCACGTGGGATCAAAAAAGCAGAAGTCAAGTCACTCGTTCTGTTTGGATTTTGGTGTGAAAACCTTTTGTTCCTGTGAGTTATTTAATTGAACTATTCATTTGTTAAAAAGCTTACAAGAAAAAATTTGTTGAATTTTGATATATTTCTGAAATCAGAACTTGTTTGCTTATTCCCAGTGTTTTTTGGGGAAAAAAGTTTCAATTTCAAAGTTGTTTACTCCTACAACTGAAAAACTATACTTGCTTTATCATTTTAATTATAACACTTAAACAAATAAAGCACTTTTCTAGCTGAAATCTGCGTGCTGCTGCAGTTAGATACAAAAGTGAAACAAAACCTCGATGCTTTCATCAGTGACTGTTTCCTCACTGGTGATTAGTACCAAACTATCTTCCTTTTCCTGTAGTTAAGGACAAAACATGAATATTAGCGTACCTCCTCCCACTGGTGGATGTAACGGATGAGTCTGGACAGCCTGAGGAGGCGCAGCAGGCTGAGGATCTTCGTGAACCGAACGATGCGCAACGCCCGGGCCGTTTTGTACACCTCCGAGTCGATGCCCTTCTCCACAATGAGGAAGATATAATCCACGGGTATGGAGGAAACAAAGTCCACGATAAACCAGCTCTTCAGGTACGTCTTCTTGATCTTCTTGGGATCCAGGATGATCTCGGTGTTGTCTTCGAACACGATGCCCGTCCTGAAGTTGAGCACCAGGTCCATGAGGAAGAAGGTGTCCGAGACCACGTTGAAGATGATCCAGGGCGTTGTTGTCTCGTCTTTGAAGAAGGTGATGCCAACCGGGATGATGATCAGGTTGCCGACCATGAACATCAGCATGGTAAAGTCCCAATAGAACCTGAGCAGAAGATGATTAAAGCAAAGATTTGCTGAAGCTTTCAACAGGATACGTTATAAAAATGTATTTCTGTGTTTGCTCTGATTGGGGCCATCTAGAGCAGCTACCAGAATTAGTGGTAAAAATCCTTCTAATATATTCATCCTTAATTGCAGTAGCTTAAACATCTGTTAGATGTTTCTTTGATTTCAGTATATTTATTCTGTGGGGAAAATAAAATCAATATTTAGAAATAACTGTCTTTGTTTGGCCTCCCAATAAAATATATGCAACTGAAGAATATGTTTGAGGAGGTTTTTTTGTTTTTTTTTTTGCTCCAATAAGACACTTGACTTATTACAGCATGAGACACAGAGGCCTGTTTCTGCAAGATCCCTTAAAAAGGGAAGAGATAAAATTTATATGACAATTTAAGTTGGTGATATTGATTCCGATTAACTCAGCTTTTTTAAAAAAAGTCTTGTTACTTTGCCATTACATCAGGTGTGAGAAATAAGGGTAGTTGGGAGCAAAAACAATAGTGAACAGTGAGCAGGAAGGTAACGGAAGTGAAAGAAACCTTCAAAGTTCATTGTTACTGCTGCAAAAAAGTGGCATCTTGGGAACACAAAATGGCCATAAAAACTGGTAGATGTAACACGGCAGACCTTTTTTGAGAAACATGAAATTGAAAAGCTTTTTCTGTCAAGGCATTGCGATAAATAATTGGAAGTTGCCAAAAAACCTCTGGGACTGTAACTGGCATAGTGTGCTTCCATCAGATAGAACTATGGATAATCTTAGGATTATTTCTCAAAGTCCCAGCGAATGCTGGGGATTGCATCATGAACTCATCGGAAAACGGGGACTTTTTCTTTGAAAATCTCATTCAGTGTTAATATAGTTACAGCTGCAGATAAAGTTTTGTATAATACACACTGCTGTGCCACTTGGCCAGGTATCCCCAAAAATACTGGGGATATCTCATGGAACTTCCTGGTAAAATAATGGATAAATAAATGATATAAAACATGCAGTGACAGAGATTTTGTAAAACAAAACAAACAAAAAAAACTCATAAAGTGGACTTTCTTATATGTTCGGAAGGTATTCAAATGACAAGTCCGCCATTTCTAAAAGCTTCAGTGTTTTTTTTCAAGGATATTTACACATGTTTATCATGGCAGTCAAAAAGAATTAAGAATTAATCTGAACTGTCTCAACACAGAGCTGCTATTAGCTGCAGATATCACACGCCTGCAAAGATGCTGTTCAGGCTCCAGCTGCATTCATAACTTTTACTGGAACAGCATGATGCACATCACCCTTGATAGGGACATACCTAGGAAAAAAAAGTGCTGACATTTACAACAGAGATATAAACTGGTAGAGATTACTTTAATTTTCTCACTTTGTTCATTTTTCAGCACTTTCACCACCAACTTTTGAATCAGAACTCATTGAAAAGTTAGTTTTATTTTACTAGATAAATTCAAAAAGTGGAACTTATTTATTTTGTGGTTTCCTTACATGCAGAGTGACAACCTTTACGCATGTATTTCTATCAGTTTCGATGGATAGCTATAGCTTATTGCTGGTGAAAACTCAATATTTCAGATCGCAGAGCATTTTAATGTTGCATAAAATTATTTTTTAACACAGGCCTACTGAAGAGTATGTCAATTAAACTATCAACTCAATACTCAACTGTGGCTCTTTTTGTATTACTGTATTGTGCTTGCTTATGTCGTCTTCAACATGGTAAATACCTGTTACTAAGCTAACAGATAGCTTAGTATTTAAGCTACCTACCTGTTAGCAGTTAGCTTAATTAGGAGGTAGCTTTTATGGCTAAAGCTGTCAATGACTGTTTCCTGGACAAGTGAGAAGTCTTTATTCTCCACCCTGATGGTGACACATAACCGGACTATAACAAAACTTCTTTATATTAAGCAAAAATCACTTAATCAATGCCAAGAACTATGCCTACGTTCTAACAATTAAATAAATACAAATAATATCTTGGGACATCCCTGTGTGCAGGTTTTTTTTCTGAATTACTGAAATAAATGAACTTTTTAGTGGTATTCTAGTTTATTGATGCATTCCTGTATGAGAAAAGGGCGTTTAGAAAAAGGAAATGGACGATAGCTTGAACTATCCATGGTGCTGAAATCTACTTTTTCCGCACATTCCGAAGAAACTTGTGCAAAACTGACATGTCTTGCCTGAGCCCAGACGATTAAAAAGTACTGCTGTGAACGCAGCCTTTTATCAAATGGACAATGAAAAACATTGACCAGCGGCCTCAATAAATCTCAAGATTAGGTTCTCATTAAAATGAGAAAGATAAAAAGAACTAAGTTGAAACAGCTGAAACACTGGCTTCCTTTAAATCTCAACTAAAAACCCACTTGTTTAGAGTTGTATTCGAAACGTAATCAATTGCAAATTTATTGACGGAATCTGACTTGATATTGTGTTTATTGTTGATTCTATGTTGCATTGTATTTTTGTGTTTGATTTGATGTAAAGCACTTTGAAATGCCTTGCTGCTGAAATGTGCTATACAAATAAAGTTTGATTTGATTTGATTTGATTTAAGTATGCTTAATGATAAATATTTATTTTTGAGGGTACTGTTATTTTGTTTTTTCTTTTCTTTTACTTCCATTCACACAAAACTTTAACAGCATGAACTATTCGTGAACCCCTTGCAGACCGTCTCGTACCTGAAGTCGCTGTAAGGGTGGATAATCCAGTTCCCCGCAGACTTTACGCGCTCCTGCTCCTTCTCCACCGCCTTCTGGCTCCCGAACATGCGCAGGGAGAATTTGTTAACTCCAGGCTGGAGCATGGAGCTGAACTGCCGCTGCATGTACGTCTGGTTCCCCCTTGAGTCCCCATCGTCCGGAACTATCTGAGAACTGTCCTCCGCTTTAGTGAAAGTGACAGAGTTTCTTGGCTGAACGCCCGGCGGCATCTGACCTTTACTAGTAGGGGCGTTGGAGAAGGAAACTCTGGAGTCCTTCTTCTCCGTCGCTGCGCTGGTCTTGACCTCAGTCCCGACGGGCCCCTGAATTAAAGACCCCGCGGAAGTGACAGAGGCGTCCATCCCCCCGGCCTGCCCCTTTCCGTCCTCACTCCCTACGGCTCCATCCGCCTGCTTCTCTTGTCTGGAGATGAGAGAAGACAGGCTCCCTGAACTGGTCGGGTCCCTTCTACAGTCTCCGTTCTTGTTGCATATCATTCCGACGGGCCCCACTCCTCTCACGCTTGCCTCCGAAACTGTGTCCCCTCTGTGGTGCTCTGACGCTGAGCCGCCCCGGCCACCAGCAGCCTCCCCGGGGCATAACAAAGCAGAGTCGGCGCTGTCAGCGGTGCCCAGAGGTTCCTTAAAGGAGTCCTCGTCCTGCAGGAGCCACAGCTCGTTGTAGTTGCTGGAGCTTTTGCGCGCAGCCCCGCCTCCAAGCGTGAATCTCTTCATCTCGGTCCCCCAGCCGCTCCCATCATCCGCGCATCCGCTCAATCTGGCAGATACCGGAGGCGCCAGAGGCTGCTGGAATCTGGGCTCCTCCTCGTCCATCACACCGGCAGGAGGAGACTCCCTTTATACCTTGAACCTGGAGAGAGGAGGAGGAGGAGGAGCAGCAGCTCTCCACTTTCCATTCACATCACTTCAGGGAGAGGAGCGGCGTGGCGTTACTATGGCTGCACACTGTCAGCTGTTTTATTGTATGGCTGCAATAAAGACCGAAAGATGATGACATGACGGTCAGCCTTGGGAAGCAAACACACGCAGGTAGCTTCTGCTACTACAAAAAAAAAACAAAAAAAACAAAAAAAAAAAAAACTAATCACACACAGGCGCCATCACACCGAAAGAAGAGAGAGCAACTCCAAAAATAATAAAGAAAAATCAGTAGTAACTTAGCATGATTAAATGCCAAGTTATCTTCTATGTTAGTTTTGGTAAAGCAGGATAAAGGTGACAAAAAATGGGCTCAAAAACAAAGTTCTGCTTATTTTACTGTTAATTTGAGAAACTACGACATTCGATCAATAGATCATGTAACCACAGATAACAATGCCAGTCATTCTCATCCAGGCTGTCTAAACTACACAGTTAACCAGAAGGAGAGCAACAACCACGTCTGCCTGTTGCGGTTTCCAGGCTGACCAAAGACTTCGCCAAGCAGAGATGCTGCAGCGGTTCAATGGCTCCACCGTGTGGTTAAACCTGGAAATTGCACAATTGAAACCCCAGTGAATTTCAGGTGGGGCGAAACTTCACTGCCTTTCTTTCTTGGACAGTAAAAAGCTATTTTAAACATTACCTTAGAAATTTTATGCATAAACATATTTTTACCCCCAATTTTCAGCTATCCATGCTATCCATAAAGCTTAAATCTATTTCTTACAAAACTGATATTTGTGACGTATTTGAATATTTAACCCCTTCAATGTTAAAGTCTGCGCGTGACAAAACCTGGGAGAAACATTAATGTTGAACAAAAACAACATTAGCTGAACGTCAATAGATATAAACTACAGGAAAAACCATCTCCACTGGGTTGGAAACAATTTAAAATTATTTTACCAACAAGAAAATACAGAGATCCAATAGCAACAGTAGTGTGATAGGAAACGCATTTGCATAAATGGTGATTAGTGAAAGTCGTGAAGATCAAAGTCTATTTTATTAGTTAATCTTTATCATGTTTTGGCATTTTATTTAGATTGTATTTCTACTCTTTTTGAAAGAGAAAGTAAAATTGGTAAAATAATTCTAATAAGAGCGACACAAGCTTCCATACATCTATATGGCCAACATATATAAGGAGACTTTGATAAATTACTTTGACAAAAAAGAAAAGTGAAAAGAAAAAAAAGATCAAACCTACAGATTATCAGACATTTAGCTGCTTCAAGGAGCATAAGGAAGTCAAGAAAGAACCTGTATAATAAAATGGATTCAGCAATGTGCAACAATTAATGTTTTTGTCTGTACAGTGAGATGGAGACCTTCGGGTGGTCAGCATCCAACGGGCAAGGTCCTTAAAAAAGGAGGTGCTGATGCGCAGCAAATGCCAAGACGAGAATGCAGAAATCCAAAGGTTGATTTTAATATTTAATTTCTGAAAGTGAACGCCACCAGAAGCTGGGGGTTATGCCGACAAGAGCGTCCCGAGAACTATTACTGTAAAGCTCCATTGAAAATAAAAAACATTCAGCAGCATAAATTTCTTCTGTCTTCTTCTCAAACAACAGATCTTTATGTATTTCATCAGATTTGAAATTTACCTCTAAAATGTCCCACCACAGACAGCAGCCAAACAAAGAGCTCCCTGAAGCACGACAAGGTGCATGAGATCAAAGAAGGTTCCTGCCATGCTTTCTTGGCTGCCATTCATTCAACAACCTACCTTTGATGAATTAGGGCTAAATCAAGGTGGACATGAGAGAGACAACTGCTGTGTTGATGCACAAGAGACTTCAGAGGTCTGTTTGCAAAACAGACGTGAGACTTCTCGTAAGCTACGGTGGTTAATAGAGTTCAAGCTCACAATGAATAGTCAGCTGTGAAGCTGTTGAGCTCATCATGCAAAGTACTTCTCAGTTCAATGCTCCGGAAAAACTCTAAGCAGAATAACGAAGGAGCATTGTTGGGATGACGTACAGGAGGATGACTGTAGAAAAGACTAAGAGCTTCTTAATGGGGACCTATTTTGCAAAGTTCACTTTTTGCAAATTTTTGTACTTCCACTTAGATGTCTCCCACCTCTAACAGTTCAAGCGCTTAAAAAAAGCAAAAAGTTGTATTTTTGCTATCAATAATGTTTTTCAGTATCTATAAAAGCAGACATTTCAAAAACCTCCTGATTATTAAAGGGGCAGCATTATGTATTTTCTGGTCTGAGGCAGTGTGCTACCTTCAGTTATAAAAATGAATTGCATATCAAGCGTAACTTAAAATTGACTTTTTATTTTGACTCTTTGAAACTGGCCTGTGTCTTTAAGAAGCTCCTGCTCTTAGTGAGACTCCACCTTCTGCACATCATCACAACAATGCTTCTCATTATGCCGTTTACAGACGTTCTGAGTACTTTGTATGATGAGCCCAAGAGACTTGCGGTTCCACCAGGTATTTGCTAATATCTGGATAATTTATTAAGATGACTGAATCTGTAATTATAATCTGCAGGTGGCCTATATAGGAATACAATTTCCCCTTTAATAGTTAACACAAACATGCCATTATACTCAGCCATGTCAATATGTCAGGTTTGAGGTATATGCATCTTTACAGAAGTATATAATTTTGAGTTATCTTTTCAGGTGTCTGAATGGACAGTTTAGTTGGTATGCTACAACTGCACCTCTGATCACAGATTGCTCAGTGAGAGAGCTGAGCCATTTGCACAATGTTTGTGAAGCTGTGCTTGTGGGGGAACTAAACTGTATTTGAAAGAAAGCAGAAGTTCAGTGCAAACTTTACCAAATGTAGAAAATCCTGCTCTCAAATTCAAAATGTAAGCTTCTGATATTGAATGTTTTCCTGCATACTTGCTGGCATGAAATTCAAGTAGACATTATGTAGAGAAACTGCAAACAGAAGTACTGATCTCATCATGCAAGTATTGATCATATATACACCTTGGCATCAATAGTGTATATTGATGCCAATATCAATATACATAGTTATGTATTGGCACAGATATGAGCCAATACATAACTATGTTTTGATTCACATAACTACGTGCAGCACAAGCTGTACAATGGCATCTGGAAATAGCAAGTGTTTTATTCTTGACTTAATATTCAGAAATCACTGGCTGTGTTCTTAAATTGTGTGGGAGGGTCCACTTCTGGGTCTGACTCAGGACCAAAGATGGACTGTTGAACATTAATGCGTCTGTTTGCACCCTTTTCAGGTGCAAACAGACAGGTACGCGAGATTGTAAAACTTGGGCCACACCCCAAGTTTATTTGGATTTAAGGCCACGAAAGATCCTCATTCTGAAAGGAACTCAAAATAGGCAGGTCTGATCAGGTGGAAGCTCCAAAGATCCCAAAATATATAGAGCACCTAGTCTCTAATTTTTTTAAATATATGCAGCATTTGGTAGACGGTAGGCAACAATTATTTGATTGCCATCAAATGGCTCTACAGGCCTGGAAAAATGTTTATACCCCTCCCTCAGAGTTAATCATTTTAGCCATGCAATCATTTTAACATGCACATCACACTTTTTTTCCCCCCCCAAGGGCTTACTTTACAAGTGGATTGGACAACTCTTCAATTTCATCAGAATTGGTCAACTTTGCATTTTGATTCACATCATAATTTAGTCTCCATGCCACTGACTCAATCAAGCTTGACCTTTGTCTGCCAACACAGAGTCTCCCTTCGACCTACCTTTGCTTTAGCCCCTCTCAGAAGGCAGAGCGGCTCCAGGCTTCCCATGAATCTTATCCAGTCCGTCTAGAGGTGTGGACAGAGCTGGTCTTCTGAGCCTCGGTCGTCATGACAGCAGCTGACCATTCAGTAAAGACTGGAATGTGTAAAATGCGCATGCTTGTGGCAAGTCTTGAGGGAAGCGCCAGTCAACAGTGCAGAAATCGACAACTTACTGTCCAGCATTAACATAAAAGCAGCACTTTAAAATTTACCAGTAATGGCAAATTGTGAGATGTCAAAAATATACCTTTTGAACTAAAATAGCAACGACAGATCTAAAGGAAGCGGCTTATAATAGGAGCTCAATTAAACCTTTCAGAGTAACAGACAGTTTTAAATTTCAATATCTTTATTTCAGTTTGTGCAAGTTGTACAAAGGATGGTATTCCATGTTGATGGAAGGTACAGCACTATACACAATTCTGGCTAAATCTTGAAACTCTAGTGTAACATTCAATCACCACGTTGTTCAGGTTAAATGGAATATATGGCTTCTGAATTATCTACACAGTGAAGAGGACAGAAAACCATTCAACAATCAGATAACTGTTTCAGATCACAAGAAGCAAAGAGGAAAAGAAATTCAGTAGTATTTCTTCTTTTTTTTTTTTTTTAAAAAAGAAAAATGCGTGCACATTACTGATGTTGCCTTGCACTGGTGCAACACTTAAAATATTTTGCACTTGGTCCAAAATAATCCTCTTATACTGGGGTGGTTAACTGAGCAACAACATGTGCCCCAATTTTAATCTGAGGGAAAAACAAAACAACATTACTAAATGCTGTTCTTTTTTTTTTTTTAAAAAAAACATACAAATAAAAAAAAAAAATGTCACACATTGAATGATAAATTTAAAGCCTCAAATCTAACCCAATGTTTTCAGGTTTTAAAAGAATGAAGGGAAGAAAAAAAAATAAAATAAATAAAACCCACATGAAAAGAAGTTTAAGGCAAAGTAATAAACTTTGCAAAGCAACGTTAGAAGGGTTGCAACAAATCAAACATGAATTCCAGTAAACTTGTATGTTTTAAACCATGGATGGCAAGGATCTGGATCAAAAGTACAAGAGAAACATTGTGCTTCTTCACAAGCGAGTGTTCCAAATCAGAGAATGAAATGTGGCTTTATGATAGGCCCATGCAGGAAGCTTGAGCATAAAAAAAAAACAAAAAAAAAACTTGAAGATCACAAAACTATGCATTCTCATGTAATTCTTTACACCACACGCTTGGCTAGAACAGCTTTAAAACTCATGCAATATTTGTCATATGGCCTCAAGCAGAAAGGGCTGTTTCACACTACATCCTGGCTGCACAATGTTAAAAATTAAGCATAAAAAAGGAAAGAAAAAAAAAAACAAAAAAAAAAAACAAAAAAAAAAACCTGAAAATTATTCTTCTAAAACATTAACACTCAAGCACAAAAAGGTACTTTAAAAATTGTATTGCACAATATAATGTGCCACACAACAGTTGAATCCTGGAGTGCCAACTTGACATCCATCTAGAAATAAGAGGGGACAAAAAAATAAATAAATAAATAAATAAACATTTTATTGAAATTTCCACTTAATGCTTTTGCAAACCTAGTAAACTTTTGTACGACTTCTGATGTCAGCACTGCAACCTTCCATCGAGTTAATGCAAATTAACTCAACAGAAAACAGCACATAACCATGAAGCAGGCCAACAGTGACTCTGATACCCCAAAATAAAATTCTGTGCAACTTAATAAGGCACCATGATTAGTGCATTGTAAATAGCAAAGTCCTGGTAGGACCTGGTGAAACACTTAACACATGCACTTCTATTTCACAGCTATGTATTAGTGCTTTAGCAAGATGGTGTATATTTCCCCATTTAAAAAAAAAAACAAAAACAAAACAAAACTCTGCAGATTAAGTGTCTTAAAACATAATTCCACATACCTCCTTCATTTTCTTAATTTGCGTTTCTTTGCCTCACATTCTTCTCCTTGTGGTTTGCAGAAGAATTGCTCTTCCTGGAAGACAGACAAGCATGAGCTCTCTTCTAGAAAAAAGGCTGAAGCAACAAAAATACAGCAACCTGTGACTGTACTTACAGAGGAGCAGCTCCTGAGTCATCGTCTGAACAAGCAACGTGTTAGTCATTGAGGAGAGAGAAGGGAAGAAGAAGAAGAAAGAAAAAAAAGTTAATGGCAGCTTACAGCTGGATAGTGTGAGACATGTCTACACCATTTTAACCAATGACTGTAGCAAATGGTATTAATGACAACCTCCAACATGACTGCAATGGCATGACCGGATTCAATTACACATGAATAGACATGTCCATCTGGAGCATTTCTGACAATGGATGATGCAACTATAATCATACAATGGAGATCAATTAACCAGTTCAACTAGAATAATTTGTGTTGGAGAAGAAAAAACAAAAAAACAAACAAAACATTATTTATCAAATGTAATTTTGACAATTCTGTTGCTTCGGCCAATCTCCAATAACATTTAAACATATCATTTGGCACTCATCTTGTAATGCACCGTCCCAATGCAACCCTAAACATCACAGACGCTCATGCAATACAAGCAAGAGATAACACACTGCAACAGTTTTATTCTTCAGCTGAAACAGCTTGACACACATCCCGGCAATGTATAGTGAGGTTTCACACCTGAGCAACACCGTGTATTGACAAGATAAAAAAAAAAAAAAAATATATTAAATTAAATAAAGAGAGTAAGGTTCCTCTGTGGCCGAGCGGTGAATGAGACGAACGGCATAGACCGGTTCTTACAAGAGTTGCCTCGCAGTCGACATGCATTAAGTACAAGATGCAGAACACATGCAAACAAGTCGCTGGTTCCTTTACTTTTAAACCAACACGGCGTCATATCAAACCAATACACTACTTCAACGGTCTCATCTGACTCTTTCATTGGCTCAAAAACCCCCAAAACAATAGAGTTTAGGCAAAACCAAAAAAAGTGAGAGTGAATATTTGAAGCTTGCTCTGTACAACATTCAGCGCCAGTGAAAGAGTGACCAAATCCTTGAGCACATTCCTCTTAGAAGTGGTTACTATGAAAGCAGTTCACTCAGACTCCCATAGATTTTTTATTTTTTTTGTCCCCCACGCGGCCATCTCAGCTCAACCACTTCAGTCTGACATGCAGTTTTTGTTCACTTACCAAAATGCAAAATCAGCAGCGAACAGAGAAGTCAAAAATGTAAAAAAAAAAAAAAAAAAAAAAAATGAAAATAAAAGAAGGTTCTATAACAGATTGTTTACACAGCAGTAGAAGCCAATTCCTGAGCTATATTAAAATGGTAAATAATGACAAAACTAAAGACAGCATTGTCACAAATTAAAAAGCATGTTCTTCTTCCCTCTTACTGAAAATTTGTCTTGAATGTTGAACTTAACACCATCTAAACCATCTGTACGGACTGGGAAAGCCCAGAGAATCACAAGAGACAGTAACTTATAGGTTTAATAATATTTAAAACTGAGAAATCCTACTACCGTGTTAGCTACACAAAACATCTGAAATTGGCATATAAACTTTTTTTTTTTTTTTTTATATACATAAAGTTAACCCCAGATATTCCTAGTGCTCAATTAATATGGAAAGGCAAGATGATTTAAACACAGAGTAGTTTTAAGTTAAGGTATAACTATACCTACAAGTAACAAATGAATATTTCTTAAAAAGTAGACTGTCAAAATAAAAATAAAAATCAGTAGAACATCTTTGCATAAACCTAAAGGATGGGATACACGTTTAGTGTCATTATTAAAAAAAACAAACAAAAATTTTAAAAATGAGTGAGAAATTACTAGACATAACTTGAAGGGCTATTTAACTGGGAAAAATCATAAACCATCTCTCTTCTAAATTGTTAGAAAATATAAAACATTGAAAGTGGTTCTATTTGAACTTGTTTGAGAACAAAATGCATTCATAAAAAAAGAAAAATTCTTGTGGGGAAAAAATAAAAAAACAACAAAAAGTATTTTAACGCTTTGCAGTAAAACCATAGCAGACTCGGAGCCTCATACTTCTGTTCCTTGCAAGTTGGATTTCAGACATTTTAATTTCAATTTCTGGGAGCTTGTAGAAAAAGTCGAGTACATACCATCAGTGACATCATCGGGCTTTCTCCTCTTTTCATAGATGAAGATGACCGTCACGAGGATGATGACCTCGGCCACAATGCCAAGGAAGGGCCAGAGGGCAGCCAGGCGACTCCGGACACGGAGATAGATCTTGTCCTTGTTTTGGCCATAATTATTGTCTCCAGAGCAAAAGTAGTATCCACCGTCGGTCTCGATGTTCAGGTCTTCAATGGTCAGCATGGTCTTGTTAGGGGTGCTCTTGATCTCATATCTCTGAGTGCCATTAACAATAGCCTGTTGACCATATTGAGAGAACAAATGTTTGTCAAGACCATCTTAATCTAAAGGAATAATTTTCTTTCTACATCGAGTCTTTAAAAACACCGTATTCCCACCTTTAGTTCGTTGCCCTCCTCTTTATACCACATCCAATCAGTGGGAAGAGGGTAACCATGAGCAACACAAGTGAGCACACTTTTGTCATTCTCATTACCATGCTCCGAGTGCTTATAGGCTCCAACATGAGGAGGTGCTGTTTAAAAAAAACAAAAGCATATTAAATATAGTCAACCCCTGATTATGTAGATCAACTTAGCAACATTTGAACCAATTCTGATGAATTTACTTTCACTTACTTTTCACCTCAATGACCTGCTTCACTTGTGGGTCAGTCTCAAACACACATTCATAGCGTCCAGACTGCTGATAGGTGATCTTCTCCAAACTAAGAGACCAAATACACCAACTGATTGTTAAACATGGAAATGCATATGCATTTTCTTTTCCAGCACTGGGAATCAAAGCAAAAACTGACTAAAGCTGTGGCTACTTTCATGATGATTAGCTTTTCCACTCAGCCAAGTAGAAAAAAAAAAAAAAAAAAAAAAAAACACACAGAGTGCAGTTTATGCTCAATAACTGGGTGAGAATCTGAAGCCGCTTGTCTGCTTAAATATTTCAAATTTCCAGTTAATCAAAGTTCCGCTTTGTTTGGCGCTACTGTCCTGACTTCCCTCTAAAAAGGAGAATTAAGGTCAGAGCAAGAGAGTACAGTGCTAGTGGCTCTCATCCCTGCTGCCAAGAGCGCCAGCAAAGCTGCATGTCTGCACGGTCCACCTCCCCACTAATCAAGAGACGTGAACGGCTGACTGAAACCCATAACACTGCCGCTAATACAGGAGGCCCTTCAGAGGGAGGGAGGTGGAAAAAAAAAAACAAACAAGCAAAAGTAATTGACAGTGAAATGTATTGTAAAATGTTTCACTGTCAATCAAAAACTACAGTTGGACACATCTACTTCTGTAATCTTAGGAAGAGTTACTTACTTGTATGAAGCAAAGTTAGAAGAAGAGGACTTTGACTTTTCAATGACTTTATCATTGTGTGTCCAGTAGGAACCCTTACTGGGAAGGGTGGGATCCGTTAAGTTGCAGGTGAGAATGGCAGACGTTCGGTTGCTGACCTCAGAAGGTTCAACATTGATTTGTGGGCCTGCAAGGTAAAGAGAAGGGAATAAGACAAATCCTTCAGCTTATTTCCTAACAAATATAAAAACCACTATTAGGAGGTTAAAGCATCAACCACCAAGAAATATTTCATTTCATTTAGTGAAACTACAAAAAGGTCACAAGGGGAGAAAGGTTTTTGGTAAATACATGCAGAAGAAGCAACATTTGGGAGAATAAGTTTCACTGCCAAATGTGTGGTTATTCATATAATACTTGTATCACTTTGTTTCAATTGCAAGACATAATACTGGGCCTCAAGGCAGAACACTGCCCAATGGCTGAGAGCCTGTTTAATAACTCGTTGCCATCTTATGTGCTTATAGTACAGTGGGCTATAAGCAACAAGAATGTCTACAAGCATTAAGAGGCATTTACAATGTTAGTATCATTTAAGGATAATGCCAAATCTACAGAGAAGCAGAACTAATGAAGTAATCTGACACCCTTTAGAAATGGAGTAAAGATTTTTTTTTTCCATTCTTTTTCTAAACCATGTTATCCCAGTTAACCACAGTCATTGTCCTATTGAGGCCATTTGCAAATTTCAAGCCTTATGACCAGTATTATGAGCAAGATTATAATTGCACTTGACCAAGTCTTGAAAGAGGAGGGGGTGAAAGGGGTATCAGATTAAATTCATACTTTGCAATCAGGTGATACAGGATTAAAGGAGCAGTTGGGCTATGCTCTGAAACCAGGTTCAGTCAACTACAGGGCAACCTTGGAGTTTCTTAGGAGAGAAAGGGAGAGCATGTACTAGATGGAGCAGGACTGAGAGGATACTGAACCAGGAAAACAGGACAGGAAGTAGACGCCCAGGATTTCACTAATGAGGAGCTAACAGCTACTTCGATGAGCGTCTCCTCATTTCTTTCCCTCCTCTTCCACTCACTTTCAATCGCAATAATGTTTGCCTGCGAGCGGATCCACTTGATTTTGGGCGTCTTCTTCAGATCATTGCGGTCGGGGTCGTTGGAAGCGCGGCACTCGTATGTGCCCGTGTCGTCAAGAGTGAGGCTGAGGAGGTGAATGGTGCTGGCGGCGTGAGCTATGTATGTGGCATTTATTCTGACGCGCTCATTTCGTGCCCCATCGAACAGCTGGGTGAGCGTCTCATTGGACTCCTCGCCTTCTACAAACCACCACTGCACCTCAGGAATGGGGTTCCCTACTACCTCGCAGTGCAGCTCCGCACTGTCGTTGATTAGTTTGATCTGAGAGAGGGGCGATTTTATAAAGCCCGCTGAGTGCAATTAGCAGCCAGCCCAGCGAATTGCAAGAAATGTAATAAGTGTGTTAGAAGCAAAGAAGATGAATGGATGATTGATAAAGATGGAGGGAACAAAAAGCATACAGAAAAGAGACAAAAAGTTAATAAAAACCAGGGAAATGAAAATATGACAGCAAGCCCATAACATTTACAGCCCATTCTTAGGAATATTTTTGATCACACGTAGAACACCAATCAATTAAAATAAATGCAACATAAAAGGCAGCCGTAGATGACCAAAGCTCAATTGGCAGTAACATTTTGGCTAAAAACCTTGTGGTATAAGAAGATTGAATATTACAGATGAGCTCTAATGGTTTACAACTCGTACTTCAATGTATTTTAATGTTGATGTCAAATAATGCACTCGAGTATGAATTGCGCTATGTAGATAAACTTGCCTTAACCAGACACAAAGCCAACTGCCTTTTAGGCTCTTTTATACAAAAATACTTGCTCACATCCAGGTAATTTTTTTTTTAAAAGGAACAAGGCATTTTGGTTTAAAGTCAGCTCATAGGTCAATATATTTGGTAGTAAAACCCATCTCAGTGTTGATGACAAGTTAAGTTGGAATTTACAGCACAGCTTTTACAGGGAAAAGAATTTAGTTTAAGATTTAAGAAATTTTTCAAAAAGCGCTAACTTCACTAAATTATCTTACACTGGACAAGTAGCAGGATTGAAACTTAATCTGTTACTGGTAAATTTTTAATCCTCTTAATTATTAAGAGCCAGATGGGGGAAAAAAAAAAACTGATTTGAGGGCTTTTCTCTTTAGTAGTATTAGATCACATGGATATTTCTTATTAAAACAGAACTATGAAACAAATGTTATACCAAATAGGCTTGCTCACCAAAATAACCTTGGTCATCCAAAGACACCAAAAAAAAAAAAGCATTTGCACTAAAACACAATGTATAATGTGAGAAAACAAATCGAAAAGCAGATGAGGGTGGAAAATGCAGATGAAATCAACATTAAAAAAAAATTAATAAAAAAAAAAGTGAAAATGTACGAAAGACATTTAGAGCCAATAGCGTTTGTTGATTGCCGTGCCAGGTTTGCTCAACAACAGTAACTGTCAATCTAGGTTAACACTAGATATTTTTAGGCCATCATGCCATTGATTTAATGGAGGCTTTGCACACATCATTACAGAACAAAGGAATGGCAAATATCACAAACCAGATTTACTGCATTAGCAAACGTTTTGAAGAATCGTGCATAGATCTTCATATCTATTTTATTTTATTTACTGCACATTCAAATTGCTCATCCGAACAAACGGTTGGAGAAGCAAGAAAATATTTTTGGCCATTGTGTGATGTCCAGTAAATCAGGTTTTAATTACTCACAAGGATTATGCCAGGTAGTCAAGCAAGTATGACAATTAGGGCTCCAAAGTAATAAAGGCCTGCTGGAGAGATTTAGGATTCCTGTCCTTTCCACAAGTATTGCTGACCTCCATGTACCCTTACAGAGCGGAGCTGTATGGTTGCTCAACACACAAGCAGAACAAAAAGCATATTCCCAAATAGAATATGCTATTGACGAACCACACTATCTATTAATATTAAAGCACTGTGTACAAACATTGGACTGAAGCAGACTTCATAACCTTTGACAAAATGTCAGCAGGTCACAAGAGGGATCTCTGGTTGTCAACAAAAAGCTTTAGGCGCTGTGCATATCTTGCAACTTTCCACCATTACCAAAGGTCACCTTCAGAGCTTGTGCAGCATGGCTGTTCAAATTAAGCAGAAGTCTACAGTAAAGTTTGTTTGCATGTAATTTTCTATTTTAACCATATGTATTGTAACATTAGATTAAGGATTTAGTGCTTGAAGTTCTTTTGAAAGTTCAGATTTCCAAAATTAGTATTTGACATTTGAATGAGGGCAGCAAAGACAATGTACCTTAAAAAGGTTACGCTAAAGTCTGAAATACACAAGTTATTTTAAAAGATTACTTTTTAAGAGGGGCAAATAATATATATAAATAAAACAATGGACTAAAACATATATGTACACTTTTTTTTAAACAGCCAAATGTATTTTTCACCTTTTTAAATCCATAGAAAACACTTAAAAACTAAAATCTGTAGCCCTCTTGTTACAAGGACTGATGCAAAGTTAAACCCTTTTAAAGCAAGTTTTTTTTTTAAAGGGTAGCCAGCAGTATGTGCTGACATAGACACTGAAAAATGTAAAATCTTTTAGAAGCTCAAAGATTATGTAAATGAATTTTGAAGAATTCCCAACCAATATGACACAAAAGATTAAAGATTATTTTGATTAAGTAACTGAAAGTCAATCAGTGCTGCCCCAAGACAAAGTCAACTATT